>NC_048310.1:15527722-15575464 GCF_013100865.1 Trachemys scripta elegans
GGGGTTTGATTGCTGAAAAGCTGGACATGTCCGGGAAAAACCGGACGTATGGTAACCCTAACAGTGGAAATCTCTTTACCAAGCTGTAGCTGCACACTCTGTAACACTCCCAGCCTCCTCAACTCCTCCCCCGTCCTTCCTGTTTCCTGTCCTTTCAGACTCCCAACAGCCAGTGCTCCCAGTTCTAATAATACAAGCAGCATCTAAACACCACACACATTGGGCCTGATTTGCTAAACTGCACATAAGCAAAACTGCATGCACAAAATCATGTGAGCAATAAAGTGCCTGAGTGACAATGCAGGAAATCCATAAAATATACACATTATGGAGACAGTCACATTTTCAGCAGGTTACCAAACACATGGACCTTTTGAAAATTTGGCTTCGTGTTTCAAAATTCTACTTTTAAATCTATTTTTAAAAACAGTTGGAGTCTTAAAATTAGACTCAAAAGCCAGTGATTTGTGCCTGTGGATGCAGCAGTATTCCATCAGCAATAGAGTCAATTCTCTTTAAGCGTCATGACTGTTTGCATAAATAGAAATGACAGTTTACAGGTAAATCCCACACAGTGTGGAGTCCATTCATTTTAAATGTTATGCTTAGAAGGCCACAGCAGTATAATAATGCAAAGACAGGCATGAAGCCTTCAATAAAATTGCACCCTCTGGGTCAGTGCCACTGCATAGCATGTTTTGGATATTTACAGAATTATTATGCACTAGGTGGTCAATCAGAGCCCAGTCTGTGTGTCATAAATACTAAGCCCAAAGGCCACAGGAGCAGACTGCACTGAACCATTTCTTGTGTCCATGGTCACCAGGGCATAATACCTATGTACTGCAGTTGCTATCACTCATTTAAGCCTTTCTTAAAGTGATTCTTCTACACGCTGCACCTGTCGTATTATTTTATTAAGTGTATCCCTTGACACACACCTCTCCTGAGCACTGCACTGTCACTTTCTCATCTTCCCTCTACTCATAGACAACAATACCAATAAAATCAGGAAGTCTGCTCCTTCCACCTCCAGCTGTCTTGTTGAGTTATCAGTTGATGGCAGATGGTTTTGGGGTCTCTGGGAGACAGACACATTGCTAACGTTGCCTCAATGTGCTGAACTTTAGTTTTCCCCAGCACCTGTTTTTCATCAGCAAAAGGCAGAGGCCGGAAGAACACAAGACCCCCTGGTTGAGTGATGTAAACAGTTTTTATCACAGACACACAAGTCACAATAGTCTCATTGAGCTAAACTGAGCATCAATAGCAGGGTAGGCATGGTAGCATGGGCAGCAGCAGCGGTGGTATGTCTTAGCTGTGCTGTATACATTTCCATAGATTTCAGGTGGGTTTGCACTCAGCACGGCTAGCCTGGGCTGCTGCCACCTGTGCTACCATGGCTATGCTACTATTTATACTCACACTAGCTTGATGAGAGCTAGCGCTAGTGTGTGACTGTGAGCCGGCAATCACACCCCTAGCTCGTAGCATAAGACAAAGCCTTAAAGGTGCAGCACTGCTGTAAGCTGAGCTGCTCTATGACTTTTTTCCAAGTGAATTGTGGGAGAACTTTTCGGAACTGCAGAAAGGCATTGGAGGACTAGCGTCACTTTAGTGACCCTAGCCTGAGTCCACAGAACAGTGTGGTCATATTAGCAAGTGGACAAGCTGTGCTCACTAGAGTTTCATCCTCAAGCCCTTCCCAAGTGAAAAGCACCATTACTCTCCAGTTAAGGGTTTTTGTGTGTGTATGAGACTCGAGTTTGGGGCAACACTCAAGTTAACTTTGCAGCGAAGACAAGCCCTTCTGAAAAGTCTCCTGTATGTCCTGGCTCTACCCAGTCAGTCCCACCCAATGGATGGCTCTGGGGTCCCTTGGCAAAGCTGGGGTTGCGGACCACTAGCAACGCTACAAACACCCCCCACCCACATCAGACAGACCTTGCACCACAGGGAGCTTGCAGCTCCCAATTCTGCCTGTAGCAATCAGGGAACAAATCGTGCCCTAGGTTTGCTTTCTGTGGCGGTGGGTGGGGGGAGGCTGTTTCATCCAGAATAAGTCAACCATCAAATTTCAGCCAGAGGCTAGAAGAAGTCGTTTGTGGGGACTTTTTTGTTTTGTTTTGTTTTTTGTTTATTTTATGAGACCAGAAAGAGATTATTGCAGTCAATTTTTCAAGAAATTGCAAAACATATACCATCAATATTTAATATGAGTAAAAATGTAACTGTTTTATACAATGTCCACAGATATGAATTAGCCATTAAAGGAGTCTCTTGTGCCTCATGGAGGATTTTAAAAATATAATATTGGGGCACTGTTCACTGCTATTGAAAGTTTTATAATCCAGAGCAAATATTTATTGCAGAATACTAATCCTCTCTTCACACATATAAAATACAACAAGAATCTGGCAAATTCTTTCATTTTCTCCTGAGAGGAAAGCCCAAATCCGCAAAATTATTTAGGTTCCTTCCATTGTGGAATTTGGGAACATATTTGTGGCTCTCAACTGGAGGTGCTTTTCACCAATAAATGAGGCAAATTATATTGCCAAAATTAATTTGAATGGATGGGCATATTTTTGATATAAATGGGTCAAATCCTGCAGTCCTCACTAAGGAAAAATTCTCATTGTAGTCAATGGACGTTTTGCCTGAGTAAGGACTGCAAGTTATAGATCTCAATCTACACTGCAAAATAGAGATGCAACTCCAGATGGTCATTAGAATATGGAATTCAGTCCTTACCATTTTTATTTTGGAAGCTATTTAGGAATATTTGCAAGTGAATCTTCACAAAACTCCTGTGTTGGAAGTATTGCTCTTTCTATTTTGCAGATGACAAAATTGAGGGAGAGAGGGGAAGACCTAAATTTTCATCACGGGAATACAAGAAGTTAATTTCCCAAGGTCACACTGGAAGACAGGGTAGACAATTTGTGAGTCTCTGACTCCCAATCTTACATTCAAGCTTTGCCTCTTTCTCTTGCCACTGTTACAGCATGACCTTTAATTTAAATTACCATTACATTTAGAGAGTTACACTGGGGATGAATTTGGCCATGGTATTTGTGGGAAAGCAGAAGAATATCATGTATGGAGGGAGATTGGATCGGTATTTAGAGTTAATGAGAAACAGAAGGTTTTGTGACAAAAGCCCTCAGTACCAGTATTAATGTAAACAGTTTATACAGTGGCAGTAGATGGGGCTCAATAATATGTAAAATCCTTTTTTTTTTTTTTTGTAGGACCACTTTAATTTGTTGTTGGGCATTACAACAGGTTCTCTCTGTGTAGATCATGCCATGCATTTCTTAACAGGTTTAGCAACTGCTGCCTGAGAGGTCCTGAACCACAGCTTTACTAAGGCATACAACACAAACAAAGCTTCTCCTCTGCTGACTAAAGAAAAGGAAAATGTACAACACTGTTTAACATTTCTTCCCGACAAAGAGGCTGAGGTTCTGATTTTCCTCTCATGTCGGTCTTACATTGATTAAACTCCATTGACTTTGATGGCCTTACCCCTAAATAAGTTACATAGGTCTGAGGATCTAAACGTTGAACGACAATTAATGTAATCTTTTAAAATTTTTATTTTAGTAAAATAAAATAAAAGTGCTTTAGGCTCTGAGGGCTCAATCCTGAGTTCAGCAGCAAATCCACGTTTGCAGGATCAAATCCATAGTATAATGGGTGGAACTTCGGAAAAAGGGTCAGATTTCAGAAGGGACCAAGTCCAGTATGACAGCAGAGGGCTCAGGAATGCAAGCTGAGTAGCAATGGTTGAAACTCAGAATTTGCATTCCATGGAAAATTCTGACATTTTGAAATTTCCTTTTAACCCAAACACTGGAAATTTGAAAATTTCCTTTGAAATGCATTTTTTGAAAAAAAAAAAAAAAAAAAAGTTTTGTAAATATCACCCAGGTATTGAAATATTTAATTTTGATAAGGTTCAAGCACTTCTTTATGACTTTATCATTTTGACTGTTCTATCATAAAAGTAAAGTACATATTATATAATAGAAAAGTTAAAGCAATAAAATCAAAACAAATCATTTTGACCGTATCAAAATGTTTCAATCATTTTTTCACCAAAATGTTGATGAAATCAATATGCTCCCACAAAAGGTTTTGATTTCATCACATCATTATCTGATGGAAAACTGTTCTGTCAGGAATTTTTCAAACAGCTCTGAAACTGCTCCAGAATTCTGGTTATCAAAGTCTAGGATCCCAGAATTTAATACTGGCTATTCAGCATGCTTAATAAAGATCTGTTTTGAACAAGTTTGTCTGCCTGCCACATCGCTTATTGCCAATGATACAAATAAGGCTTAATCCAAAACCCATTAAAATCAATAGATAGATGCTAATTGATTCCAACAGACTTTAGATCATGCCCATAGTTTGCAACTGTATTTTCCCTTTTCTTTTTCACCTAGGAGACTCTTACATACTTACTTAGACACAAACAAGAACATAAACAATAAAGGAAAGGAAAAATTGCTAACCGAAGCAAAATAAAATATGGGCAGCAGAACACCAAGCATGGGTCTCCAAGGTAAGCATGCTTTCTTAACTAAATCTCCTGCTTTGCAGCTTTCAGTATCTGGGGAAAAAAACTTTGAGCTGGTCTTGCAGCATCATTTCTTAATAAGGTACTTTCTCTAGTCTGCCAGATTAGAACCCCCTATGATTACATAGCCACAGAGCCAGAGAAGTAGTTTCTGGATAATGTAATTTTACTGTATATACAGACCCTTTGCATAGTGGAATACACTATTACTCTCCCATGACTCCAGTGGTGCTAGTAATGCCAGGGTGCTTCCTTTTGCCTGTGCGGTAAGGCTGTGTTGGTGTCCAACCACAACGCCCTTTCAACACATGTGTTTTCTCCCCTTCAGTTCTTTATTTTGTTGCTTCTATTGCCCTATAGTAAATCTTGTTTTCATTTGTCATTCTCAGTTTTTAAAAGAGCAATGCAGACAATAATCATTTCACATGCATAGTTGTAATTGTGTAATACAAATTGACCAGTTCCAATTTGGAAACAAATATTTACCCAATTAAGAAATATTAAACAAGAAAATTATTAATTATTATTGTGTAGGTCACTACATAGGCAGTTGAATTTTATTATGTGTTATCAATGAATGAAGAAAATACCAAGACAAACTCATGCCCATACCAAGACAGACTTTGCCATAGTTACAGGTATGAATTTGGCTCACTGATGCTAGTTACCCATAGGTAAATATGTGTTCTAGCTATATTCAGAGATACCAACAAAAAAATAGTTTAGTTAAAGCAGTTGAGTTAGGTTAGAAGCAGTTATGCAGATATAGATGTGCTTATACCCTCATATAATGTACTCCCATATGGGAAGAGGACTAAGCTATACCAGTACAAGGTACCTTTGTATCAGTGTAAGTGAGTCCACATTAAGGGTTGTGCAGGTCTAACTTATCAGTGAAAAAATCTCACCTGTGACACTGCATGTAGGACAGACCACATTTCGATAAGGAAAAATACAGTGTACTTCACTTAGGAAGGAACAATCAATTGCACATGTACAAAATGGGAAATGGCTGCCTAGGGAAGAGTATTACAGGAAGAGATCTAGGCTCATAGTAGATCACAAGTTAATATGAGTCAACAGTGTAACCCAGTTGCAAAAAAAGCAAACATCATTCCTGGCTGTATTAGCAGGAATGGGCTTAAATTGCAGCAAGGGCAGTTATGTTGGACATTAGAAAAAAAAACAAACTTCCTGTCAGGGTAGTTAGGCACTAGAATAAATTGCCGAGGGAGGTTATGGAATCTCCATCATTGGATGTTGTTAAGAGCAGGTTAGACAAACAACCTGTCAGGGATGGTCTAGATCAGTGGTTCTCAAACTAGGGCCGCCGCTTGTGCAGGGAAAGCCCCTGGCGGGTCGGGCTGGTTCGTTTACCTGCCGAGTCCGCAGATTCGGCCAATCGCGGCTCCCACTGACCGCGGTTCGCCGCTACAGGCCAATGGGGGCTGCAGGAAGAGCGGCCAGCACATCCCTCGGCCCACGCCACTTCCTGCAGCCCCCACTGGCCTGGAGCGGCGAACTGCGGCCAGTGGGAGCCGCGATCAGCCGAACCTGCGGACACAGCAGGTAAACAAACCTGCCTGGCCTACAAGGGGCTTTCCCTGAACAAGCGGCGGCCCTAGTTTGAGAACCACTCGTCTAGATAATACTTAGTCCTGCCATGAGTGCAGGAAACTGGACTAGATGATCTTTCAAGGTCTCTTCCAATCCTACAATTCTATGATTCTGTGATCTGTGCCCATCAATACAATTCTGCTCTGTCCTGTAGCGGTTTCACGTTGTTCTTCTAGAGTAAAGCAACACCACAATAAGATTATATTTGGTTCTGTGGTCCTATAGCATGATAGCCCCGTTGAAGTCAGTGGAGCTATGCCAATTCTTACCGAGGATCTGACTCATCACCTATGATTACCCTAGCAATGTGAGTATCACAATATCAGGTACCTTACTTCAGAAGCAAGTAAAGATGCATAATTATTTATGAATGACAGTTAATCTTCCCATACACACTGGCAGAAATGATTAATGGGTAAACTCATGACTGAGTGACACATCACTGTTTAATAATGTATCTTTCTTATTAGCCTTGCACTGGTGTTCAGGCAAAAGTGCTAGAGGTCTTACATTATTTGACAAATTCTGCAAACGTCTGCCTTCAACATGTATTTAGCAATATTCATTATAGTTCAACAATTCATTTTAACCCCATTGTATCACAGTCAGACGTACTTTTATACAAGTAATGGAAAAAATATTCAAAAAATTTCATGATTTTTTTCAAATCAATTAATGGACACTTTTTTTTCCTTTTAATTACCGCCCAGCTGTAACCACACTACTATAACTTGGCAACAGATATAATGTTTACAAAGATTTGGCACATGAATGAGAATGACAATTAGTGTTATGACAACATGGTTTCAGTAAAAGAATTGTGTCCAATTTAGACTCTCAAAATGCCAGGTTATATCAATTTATTTTCAAGAGTAATGTAATTTATGCTGGCATATGAAGCGCAGTGACATTCTAGTAAACAGACAGATCAACTTTGGGGATGGGGATGGAAGTGAGTATTAGAAGGTCACTAAATTAACAGAAATAAATTGCAGGATGTGGCAAAAGTGAAAACATTTGGAAAACACCCAAACCACAGAAAACACATTATCCCGAAACTTTGGGCAATGTGGTTTAGTGATTAGAGAAAGACATACGAAATCTAAAGAATACAGTAGGCATGTGCTACAAGGAATTCAAGTGAAGTATAAGAACAGTGTTAGAGGCACTTGAGTTAAACCTACAGAGAAAGCCATAGTTAAACTTTCCTAATACTTTCCATTATAAGCCATTTCCCCTCACTTATAATTCTGCCAAACTTTAGACCATTGGTCTAAAATTTTCCATGCTCACACACTAACTGATTTTTTTTTTTTAAATAAAAGTTTCAGCAAAAACAGTTCAGCTATTTCTGAGTTTAGGGTAAATGGGTGGTTTTGCTAATGTTACATTCCACCCCCTCCCCAATTGTTTCTTTGAAGAGCTGTAACAGGACTCGAAATTTGGCAGGATAATAGTCTTGGGGTCAGAAAGAGATGCCTTTTGCTGACCTGGTAACTTAGTGCTTGACTTTATAACCATAATATTCTTTTATTGTATAGCTTATAGAGCTTGCTACCATGTCTTGTTGTTTTAAAGCTAAATAAGCATGCAATGCTACTTATGTAGAGAAGGTTGGCCCAGTGGTTAGGCCACTAACCTGGGACTTGGGAGATCTGAGCTCAATTTCCTACTCCGCCACAGGTTTCCTGTGTGACCTTGGACAAGTCATTTAGGCCTAGATCTGCAAAGGTACTTAGGTGCCTAACTCCCATGGATTTCTTATTCACTTTTGAAAGGGCTTGTCTACACTATCTTGCAGTTTGCACTGTGGGGGGTGTGAACAGAAGTGCACACCAAAGTGCTGTGTTGCAACTGCCCTGTGTAGACTCTGTGGGCTTGAATTAAAAGATTCCTAGTTCACATTAACATAGTCCTCTTCAAACAAGACTACATTAATGTGAATTAGGGCCCTTTAGTTTGCACCTACAGCACCCACATAGGGGAGTTTCAGTGCAGCATTTTGTTACTTATTGATATTTTGCACCCCCATAATTTCAAATATGTGGTCAGCACAGACATAGTCAAAGTCACAGAGGGGCAGATTTTCAAAGGGATTTAGGTGCCTAAAGATGTGGATAGCCACCTACTGTGATTTCAGAAACATCTAAGTAAATTAGGTGACTAACTCCCATTTCAGTCAATGCAAATTATGTGTCTAACTTTTGAAAATCTGTCACTTAGGCCTTGCAATGCTGAGTGGAGCAACACTTAAATACCCTTAAAAATCTGGGTTTCACTTCACCATCTGTAGAATGGGGATAATACTACTGCCTCATTGTCTCACTGCAATGTTGTGAAGATAAATACATTAAAGATTGCAGATTGGTCAGATACTACAGTAATGGGAGACACCTTAGACAACACTGCAAGCAAGTTCCTATAACTGTAATTGTGTTCCTCTCTCCACTTCTTTACTAGCTCAGGAAAGAGTACAGATGTCCAAGTTCCACTATCATCAATAGCATCAATGTGGTCCGATCTAGAAATGCCGGAGATTTAATTCCTTTTTATCACTTTTTCAATGCTATTTTAAATTTAGGAAAACAGTGTTAAATCCGATAGCTGATGATGTCACTTTTCCTGAGTAAACCGTCATATATGACTGATATGAGGACAGATCTCCTCAGGCATTTTCTCAGTAGTAGCAAAGTAATTCTTCAAACAAAAACGCCTATGTGATTGGGTGTCAGTTACTGGATTTTTCTGTTATTACTTTCCAATTATTTTTTCTCAAGTATATCCTGCAGCCGCTTCTTTATATCGCATCCCTCCCATTCAATTTTATTTCATGCTGCTCCTAGCTAAGAAAAGATATTTTATATTCAAGACTTGAAGCTCCTTAGTGTTGGTATCAATCAAGTTCAGTTCTTGAAAAAAAGCAGGCACAACTATTACAGTGACAAAAGTGGGCACTACAATTACAGTGGTAAAATATTTTCAAGGGCACTATTATTATATGCAGTTGTACCAGCACCTGAATCTATGATCTTGTCAGATCTTATAAGCAGTGCAGGGTCAGACCCAATTGTATTTAGATTTGAGATGGCCAATATCCAAAACAACCTACAGTAGATATTAGTTTCCCCTTTTAGTCAGTACTAAATCAGTGCCTCAGAGGGTGGTAAGGGTCACTGTGCTGTTGTAGGTGTCAGTGGCATTGTGGTCTAATGCAGTGGCTATGAGATAGGAACATTTGAGACTTATTCCTAGGTGCATCTCTGAATCACTGTCTGCCAAGTTACTAAACCAGTCAGCATCAGTTTCTTCATTTCAATTTATACTTAATTCACCCATTTATACTCAATTTTTGGGTGCACAGCTTGAGATGTCCTAAAATGACCTGACCTTCAAAAAGTGCTGAGCAACCATCCTCTGAGAACCAGGACCCTTTATAACGCTCTCAACATGAGCACCTCAAAATTGAGAAACCTAAAACTGCTAGTCACCTTTGAAAAACTTGGCCAAAAATGTTATCATGTGCATTTATTGGACAGAACTATAATCAGCCACTTAGATTAGGGTAGAAAGTTAGTCACCAAGTATACAATAGCCATGAAGTCTAATGTGTCACCTCCTATGTCTCTATCTCACTTGCCCAGCTTTGTGACCATTCCCTCTCCAGCCCTTGGCTACTAGTGCTCCCAGCTGTGGAGAGATAGGGAAGATGTTACCTAATTATGCTTACATGTAACATGGTGAAATAATAGACTACATGTTTGGATAGAGAAACATACAATACCTGTATGAGAGGAAGTATGTAATTAATCTATCTAAAATCAGACGTAATCTGCTTATTAAAAAGGAATACAAATCTCCTTTCTGCAGTCTATTATAACTTAAAATCAAGATTTTAAAAGAGCAACATATATTAAAAATGCTTGTTGCTGTCAGAAGTATATGCTCTTCATGATATGCCCATTTATTTTTCTCCTCCATTGTGGAGGACACAATAAAAGCTACACAAGCTTCATAAGAATGTGTTTTATCATAGAGGAAGTCATCAAGAAACTCCTTCAGAGGAGTAGACAATATGCAGATCAAAACATTTTCTTGTGCGATTCATCTATTTCTAGAAACAAGTCTTGGATGCAACACTACTATTAAAGGAAAAGGCCACTGGGACAAAAAATTATTTCCTTTGGTGATGCAAATAACAGAAGCATGCTAACTCTAATGTTGGCACAGCTACCAGAAAGAAATCTTCTATACCTTTTAGTATTCAAGACATTGCTCCGTTGCCTTATTCATATGAAATTCAGCATCTCTTTTGAAAACAACAAAACAATGACTTTGTCTCCATTTTAATTTGGATGGAGTTCAAATTAAACTATTATGAGAGATAAATGATATAATGAGAGCTGCATGCAAACTACTGTAAAGAATGAACAAGCAAAATGACCTCTCAGATGTTTGCATTTTTCTTTCTTGAACTTATTGAAATTTTAATGTTCTAGGTAGTAAAGTCAAGTTTCATATTCAGCTCTCCTGTTAATGGTAACATGCACATGACAGATTCCAACTAAGCAGAAAAATAGGACATTAGGATGCCAACCTAGCCTTCCGTTATTATCAAGAATAAATGAACTCAACTTACATAGAATTTCTCTATTAACCCTTTGGAAAATGCACTCCTACATATAGTACATCCTTCTAAATGTTAGTTTGGCAGGCAAATGCCAAGTGTTTCTGACATTTAGGAGAAATTTCCAAAACCTTTATTATTATTTTAAGGTTCTAGTTGTGAAAAGCAGATACACCAAAAATAATGGTGAAAATTGTGGCCCCTCAGCTTGCTTTTCAGCAGAAAAGTCCACCAGCCTATACAAAACGGCATCTTCAGTTTCACAGCTCCAGGTTTTTAATTCTGTATAAATGATCCAATCAGATATATAGTGATGAACATATTATGTTAGTGGGCATAATTATGCTAATGAACATTTCTTCAAGGAATCATTATCCATTATTCTTTAGACAGTTAGATATAATTTGAAACCAGTAGAACATGTTTTGAAAAACTGGTTTAACTTCTTGAGGGCAATCATGGACCATAAAAGATTGTCTTTTATCACCACCTCCCCCTAAATTCCCAGGACATGAATCTACATAAAATTTCCCACCCCACCGTAGCTATCACCTCAATGAGAGTTGCCTGCCTTCTGTAACTTTTTAATTTTATTTCAACAGTGCACTAATCAAACAAACAAACAATACTCTTTGGTTTCTGTATCATCCGTAATATTCCTTTATCCATCTTTATTCACTTGCAGGAACTTTTGTCTATATTCAGTGCCTGGGGTCATTGGGTTCTGCCAGAATATGGCAGGGATATGCCCCCCCCCTTGTGGAAATATGTCCAGTTGCAGTAGTGCAAAGCATTAGGATACCCTCTCCACTTGGGTGTCAGAGCCAGGCAGGGCAGAACTTAAAGTGGGTGTGGCCAGACATGAAGGGGTGGGACAAGGCTCTTTGGCATTGTGCTGATCAAAACATCTCCCAAGCATCCTTCAACAGAGTTCCTCAGGCCTCCTAGCACCGGTTAAACTGCACTCTCCTGGCAAAACCTTCAGGAGAGATTGGTAGTGACAGAAATTTGTCTACCCTTGGCAAATAAATGCCCCCTCAAGCATAGCCGCCCCCGCTCCCGGTCCAAGGCGATGCAATTTGCACCTGATGTGCCAGTGAGGGTGACTCTAACCTCTACAAGAGTGTTGCATATTATATTGTATTCTGTAATGCTGGCAGTATTTACCATACTCTATTGTATGGGCCAGATTTCAGATTCCTGACCTCCACCTGTGTACATGCATGCATACTTGTATGCACACCTTTTTTGCTAAGACATGCACAATATGGGGACAGTCTAATAAAAATGCATGGCAGTCATAGGTTTTGCATATGAAAAAAACATTCTCCAGATTGGTTTAGCACATTTGAAATTACTACCTGTAGGTGCTGGTATTAGCATCATCCAAATGTGTGCACGCAAGACCATGGGGGCCACCAGTTGAGACCTGAAAATCACACTCTTGGGGCTAGGTCCTTAGCGGGTATAAATCAATATCTCTCCAAGTTTGCATAAGCAAGAGTGTATGTGAGCTATACTAGCGCTAATAGGCTTTTGTTTTCTACTCTTGGATGGGAAGGATGGTCCAGGGTAAACTAGAATGCCAGTGCTGTTATTTCATAACCCGAAGACTTAAAAAAAAGAAAAAAAGACCGCTGAAGTACATCTCTGTGGTGAGCTATGGAGGCCCACAACATTTATAATAGAGACTGATTTATGAAGATTGAATCTTGTTGAGATTGTGGAAATTGGTATCTAGTTTTGCCTACGTTTTTCAAAATCTACCTTACAGAACAGACAAGAGAGAAATCAATTTTCCTTTTATCATTATTTAAGCATTTATATTTCTTAACTTTGTTCAAGAAAACCTTAAGGCCTCAGGAAAAGGATATGCCATAAGTAAACAGGACAAGCATTATGTGAAGCCATCTTTTAGATGCCAGTCTGCCTCGCAATATTAAGGTTCTGATTTAACATGTAGAGAAAATGAATGAGTTTGTGACTCAGTGTTTAGTAGTTTAGAAAATGGGATTTGAGATTGCTCTAAACAAGGTCATAAAGACCTTTCAACCTTTCTTTTTATTATTATTATGATTTTTATAAATGTATTGACTGGCTTGACAGCGCATCACAGACAAATATCTACATGCTTCCCATAATGAAACAGTGTCATTACTTTATCTTGACAAACTCCCAGTGCAATTGTAACCAAAATAAATGATCTCTGAGACAGCAAAGAAGTGTCAAAACAGGAATTGGTATAGCATAGACCTGAGATATTTTCCATTTGCAGACCTTCATATGAGTGTCTTTTTTCATAGTTTTAGCCATAAATTGAATAGCATAATTTGATGATAGACGTGAAACTGTGTATTAGTTTTTATTTTGACAAAATCATTAAACATCACATAGGTTGAAAAATGAACCATGAGGCACTAAGCCAGCTTGAGAAGATTGCACTTCATAAACTGAATTGCTCACATGGGCAACATTTTGGTAGAAGTTATAGATTTTCTAGCATATCCCTGATAGATAGCACTAATATAACTTCAATAAAAACTCAGGATATGTCAATATAAAAAAATTCTAACATTGAAAGATGTAAGATACTTCAGCTAATAAATTGCAAGGCTACCTGTTCCTTGAGGTACACTAATTTACACACTGTATTACAAGTAACAAAACCATCTAAGTTATGGTAGGCAGCTGCAGGTATGCTGCTTATATAAGTTGCACCAAGTTAAGTTACTGATGCACAGCAGGGTAGTAACTGCAAGTGCAGAACTAGAAAAAATATTAGAGCTATGTAAAAGCACCTGGATTGTTTTTAATCGCTTGATATAACGCATTCTTTAATGTGAAAAACATATTTTTCATACACAATCACTGCTCTCTTTCAATATGTTTCCATCACTTGGACTCTCATTTATCTCCCTGATCTCTATTCATTTTTGTTACATTACTGCCATGACCAAATCACTGGTTTGATGGGAGACCAAGCAGATCCAAGATGTTGAGAAATGTGAATTTACAGGTATGCTGGCATAGGTGTAGTTAGACTTCTGTATTTTGGGGGGAGGGGGGGAAGGGCTTAATAGTATTAATAATAGGTACAGGTCTAACTTCCAGATTGTAAATGGGTCCATGGGTGCTCCCACTTATCTTAGCTAGTACAGACATTCTGTTTCTAGCCTGCAAATTCATATACCTCCCTAATCCTGTCTACCAAGAAATGAAGCCTCACCCATGTCCAATTACTCATGCCAAGCCAGGTTTATATAATTATATGGGGCCTTTGTGAGTTTTAGGAGAAATTTCTTAACAAAGGTCATGAATCGATGGTAGTGACTGTCTATGATCATTTAAAAACAAATACTTCATTGTAAATTAAATACTATGTTGTGTTCCTAAATAAATTATGTTGAGGCAGTGTTAATAATACATAATGAAGCTCTCACAAGTCAGGGTGTGTGAACATTAACTCAGCTCCCACTGCATACACAAGTTGGTAGTAATATGATCACAAATTAATCAAAAACTTTTTAAAGGACTCAAAGACTTATTGTAAAGTGTGGCCATGAGGGGACAGATGAAACATTTAGTGTTGAACTTTCACATTTCCTGACTTTTAAGCACCCATATATGCAACACTAACTTTGCATTTACACAGCTTTTTGCATTTTATTTCTAAAGATCACATGTACAATTGTAAATGATTTTTCACATTTAAGACCCTGATCCTGCAAACATTTGCATTTTTGTGTTTTACTTTACTCGCATGAATAGTCTCATTGAATTAAATGAGACTGCTCAAATGAATAAAGTTAAGCATGTACTTAAGACATTGCATAATCATTGCCTTACATTTTAAATATTTTTTTAAGAGATGAAAGGAGTGAAGAAAAACATGCCCTCCGTGCTACAGCATACAGCAGAAAGATAACTCATTTGATGTCTATAAATTACAGCACCTCTTTGACAAAGGTGTCAAGTAGCGTCTGGGTGTGAAATTCATGAATGACACAAAGCTTATGTACTACTGAAATCGCATTTAAGCCATCAAAATAGGGTTTAAATGGGACTTTAGCAGTACATAGGCCAGGAGGAGAACTCCGGAAGAATTTCACCCTGTTGGCATTGCAGGCTAAGTATACAGCCAAATAACTGCTATTAGGCACATGACCAACCTAGTGCTACGTGCAGACACTGGCTGTATACTTAGGAATGCTAACAGGGTGAAATTCTTATAATAGCTGTTATTTCTTGTGTAGCTAACAAGTTCTGCTGATGTTGCTAGCTATGGTTTGTCAACCTCTTTTTTAAAGACCTAATCAATCTGCCCTTGCTACAAAGTTAATGAATATATGGAGCTTAACTGCATGTGTTCATGCATTCTCATCCAACGCATAGTTAAGTGCAGAGCTACCAATTTAGCCACATTTTCTACCCAGCATGTCAGCTCCTGTATTTTCAAATATGTATGTAATTCATATTTTAAAACTATTTAACTTGATTTTCAGACCCTAGACAAGAATTTGTGAGCATGGTAATATGCATCTCTTTTGCGTATGCACTGATGGATATGGGTGAGAAAACCCTAATTTCCTCATTCGTCTAACTGGATAGATACATACCTATCTATGTGCATTCAGAATTCTGCCTCGTCAAAGTTTTGCCTGCAAAAAAAAAAGCATGGCAATGAAAGGTTGAAAAAATCAGGCACTTTTTTCAAATTTTGCAAAGAGCATAGGGCCAGGTTTTCAAAAGAAGTCAGCTTTCCAGAAGCTCCCATGCGGACCCGTATAGCCAGGTTTTCAAAAGAGTTCACTTGCCAATATATTAATGTCTTTTTAAAATGTGGCTACAACTCTCTGTGCTGAGTTCTTTAGAATATCTGACCAATAATGCTCATTCAGGATTATTTAAATTGTAAAGTTAACAATTTTGTAACCATCTTGGTGGGGAAAAAATGATAAGCAGACTTTTCTTACAACTGGAAAACATTCCAAAATGGTTGTGCAACTTTTCTTAAAGTTTAAACACACAAAACAAAACAAAACAAAAACCAACCAACCAACAAACAACCTTCAGGCAGAGACTGAACATGGAAAATGTGACCCCCAAAGTATTTTTGGACAATTATTAGTTTGAGAATTGTAGGTTATAATGAAAATGGCTCTGAATTTTTGCTGTATTTTACTCAAACCAGGGTGGCTGCTATAACATTGACTTCAGATTAGGCCAAAAGAATTGCTAGTGCTGTAACTCAAAGAACAGCGTAAATAATTTTTTTGGAAAAAGCAGTCTTTTGAAACTAAGATAATATGTTCCCCATTTTCCCAGCCCCTTTTTTCCCATTTAAAAATCAGAGCAACAGACACGAATGTTCTCTTCAGACCCAAAGGTTAATTTCCCCTAATACACAGCAATATGGAGTATTAGAAAATATTTAAAGCACTAATGTGAGTACCAGTAAGTATTTAAAGAGGAGCTTTCATACTGAGGAAGGTTCCAATGGCTGACATGTAAAAGTCCTATTGTGACAGGTTCAGTCAGAGAGACCCTCTTGGGACTTTCACCTGATGTGCTGGAATTACCTCTGAGCCCGTTTTCCCTGATAGCTTGAGACTCTAGAACCCTGCCTTGTTAAGCCAGACACACCAGTCTGCTGCAACACAGACCCAGCGTCTGAACCACAACCCTGAAAGCTGCAGACTTAATTGAAAACAGCTTAGCAGGTTTCCCTTCTCCAGCTCCCAATGGGATTCAGACCCCAAATAAATCTGTTTTACTCTGTATAAAGCTCATACAGGGTAAACTCATAAATTGTCCACCCTCTATAACACTGATAGAGAGATATGCACAGCTGTTTTCTCCACCAGGTATTAATTACTTACGCTGGGTTCAATAATAAACAAATTGTGATTTTATTAAGAATAAAAAGTAGGATTGAAGTGGTTCCAAGTAATAATAGACAGAACAAAGTAAATCACCAAGTGAAATAAAGCAAAAACATGCAAGTCTAAGCCTAATACATTAAGAAACTGAATACAGGTAAATCTCACCCTCAGAGATGTTCCAATAAGATTCTTTCACAGACTAGACTCCTTCTTAGTCTGGGTCCAATCCTTTCCCTTGGTACATTTCTTGTTAGTTCAAGCTCAGGTGGTAACAAAGGGGATTTCTCATGACTGCAACCCCTTTTGTTCTGTTCCAGCCCCTTTTATGGCTTTGGCACAAGGTGGGAATCCTTTGTCTCTCTCTGGGTCCGCCCCCCCCCCCCGTTCCTTCTAAATGGAAAAGCACCAGTGGATTCCATTAAGATGGATTCCAGTATCATGTGACATATTCACACATCCTGTGAAACTTCATTACTCATTGGCTGGCACCCACGTATATAGGAAGGCTTACAAGTAAATAGAGACATTTACAACCAATTGTCCTAGTTGATGGGAGCCATCAAAATTCTAAGCCATCTATTAATGGCCCACACTTTGCATAATTACAATAGGACCTCAGAGTTATATTTAATATTCCTAGTTTCAGATAATATTCCTAGTTTCAGATACATTCATACAAATAGGATGACCACACTCAGTAGAGTATAAACTTTGTAATGATACCTTACAAGAGACCTTTTGCATAAAGCATATTCCAGTTACATTATATCCACACTTATAAAACATATTTTTATAAAAATATGGAGTGCAACATCACACCTATATCTGACCATTCCTGCATAAACCCATTTAAGTCTCTTAATTTGATATTATGATGCATTTTCTAGTCTCACTGAGCTTTCTCCTAGT
This sequence comes from Trachemys scripta elegans, assembly GCF_013100865.1. Taxonomy (NCBI): domain Eukaryota; kingdom Metazoa; phylum Chordata; order Testudines; family Emydidae; genus Trachemys; species Trachemys scripta. The sequence continues at coordinate 15,545,343 of NC_048310.1, forward strand.
GTTCCAGGACAGCAGTTTAAATCTTGGGTTAGATAGCAAAGTTACGTTGCCTCTGACCAAACAAAATAACATGAGAACATCAAGGCAGATTTTCCCATTTGGATTAAAAAAACATGAAGGGAAAATTAGAGATTCCCAAATTTACTATACAATAGACACATATAAACTACATCTCATCACCTATCAAATCTTCACAAATTTTCAATGTGAGCTGTACGTAGTGGCTGTTCTCGCAGTAAGGCTGGATGTTCCATATAAAGAAGAGAGAATGTTTCTCCAAAAAACTGTTTAAAAAATGACTTGTCATATACAGCACTCTAGAGACCAATACAACTTGCTGCTTGTTCCCATGCAAGTCAGTGCTGATATTTGGAGTTCCCTGAAAAGTTGTAGAAGCTACATGCATACAGACAGTCTAGATAAGTAGTTAGTACAAATGACCTTCAGAATCCTTGTGGAAAGTCTAACTTGGCTATAACAATAGAGATGGTCAGTAGGTTCTGAGCTGATATGAGCACCTGATCTGGATATCAGTGTTGCCATAGTTGTAGATGGCTGTTTGTTCTGGAATGGTGTTCTCACTGGAGTGCATGCTGTTGGGAGGGCAGTGTGTTTAGCCTCAGTTATGTCTCTTCCAATGCCACACTGTGCTAAGGAGAGAGAGGTGGAGCACTGGTGTGCCCATGACTGGCGCAATGTCTCCTGAGAACCAGGGGGAGCAACTGGAGAAATACCCTTTGTTACAGTTATTGAAAAGAGGTAACTCATGCTTTTCCAGCACATCCATCTGGGATATAGTGGGGTGGAGCCATGAATACTTCCTCATCTTACCCAGACATGCCCTCTGAAGCCTCTGGAAGTAGGATATGGGGCCCTTTGCATCCTCCCGTAACGCAACCATGCTGGAGTGGCCATATCTGGCCCTTGTATTATCCAGTAGTTAATGCTGGCCAGAAAACAAGAATTCCATTTCAAAAGTAAAAGAAAACGAAGTTTTGAAATTTGTTTTCATTCCAATGCAGAATGAAACAGAGACCTTTCAAAACGTTTAATGAAAAGACGAGAGTGAGCAAGCAAGAGTCTCACCAGAGAACAGCCAGTAGTTCAATGGACAGGGTGCTCAACTGGGAGGTGGGATTCATGGGTCCTACACACACCTATCACAATATGTGGTATAGCTTATCCGGTGCATTAAATGCCTTGACAACTGTGTGGGTGAAAACAGACCATCACTATGCTCTCAAATGAACTTACACAGAAAAATGATGAAAGACAAAATACTATCACCCATGGTTGAATACTTTTCACAAAGCAATCACTCCCTATGTGACCTATCAGTCCACATCCTCAAAGGAAACCTTCACAACACACTCAAAAGATTAACTTGGGAACTTAAATTCATAACTCTGACCGAAAAATCGTTGTCTCTACAGAGACACTTGTTTTATGTCTCATTACAACAATTTGTAACCTACTAACCCTCTTTTGTCCTATGACTACTGAACTGTTAATTGACCACTTTATTTTAAGGGATTTCTTGCAATATGTGTTAGCCCCTTATGGTTAAAAATCTGTCGCACCTTGTATTTATCTTCAACATACTGGTTACCTTTTCCAGACCTGAAGAAGAGCTCCGTGAAGCTTGAAAGTGTGTCTCTTCCACCAAAAGAAGGTGGCCCAATAAAAGATTGCCTCTTTGTTGTACAATTTGGCATTAGCCCATTTTCCTTGCTACTCATGGGGGTTTGAAAAAATCTCAACATGATCAGTTTGGATCACATTCATTAATTATTACAGAACTGTAAATCCACTGCACCCAAAAGATCAGATGCATATAAGAATCTAATCTCACATTCCTGGATTGGCAAAATTAGGTTGGAGAGTTTATGAGGACAGAATTTCTTGCAAGATTTTTGTTATATCACTTGGGATAAAAAAAGCTGTGAGTGGAGCCTTTTTTTTAAAAAAAAGAGAGAACTTGAGCCCTTCCTCTTTCTTTTCTGCCAGGTACCAGGCAATGAAGAAGTGCACAAAAATGAAAGGCAAATAAAAAGGGTCAAGGGCTGAGAAATATCAAATCTTTAAACGGGTTTGTGTATGGTTTGTTTTGAGGTTTGAGTGAATGATTGGATCAATTCGTCTCTCATCTGACCCAGTTCAATCATTCCCTATAATATATCATGAAATGTAGAAATATACAACACATGGATGCCTTAAAATTTTCTCTCTTGGACAAAGCAGATTATCCTGATGCCTACACTGCATTTCCTTCCAATGTGATTATTTCCCATCTGGTGGACTCAGCCGACAAGGCTCATAGCATATGACACCATTCTATTTTTAAGACCAATATATATCATCCTTAGGGATCGGTTCCCAAACTGAGCGTCAGGAAGAGACCTTTAATTGAATTAGAGAAGAACTTTTACACGCGGTCTCTGTAAGAGGGTTAAGTTCTAAGAAATACCACCTTGTAGAGTTCACATTGCACTGGAGTGTGAGCTAACTAAATCAGTTCCTGAGGCATTCTCACAATATCTTGGTAAGTCTAGATGCTTCAGCTCTCACAGCATCCTCTTTTACATGCTCTTTATCCACACATTGTTTTTACAAAGAAACACATCTCTTTGGAGCTGGGGCCTCTTTTGAAGCTGTACCAATAGTCAAAAGGCTCTGGGGAACGTAAAGAGTGAAAGGTTTAGAAGAGAGAAGTAATGGCAAAGTTGCTCAATAGTTGGCATTGGTTTGTCCTCCTGTTGGGGGAAGAAAGTCAAATCATGATTTTGAATGTCAGTTTTGTTTTGTTTCATTTCTAATAACATAAAAGACACAGCAAAACCATTTTTTGCAGCTCTGTAAAGTTCAGTGCATTATCAATTTGCTGAGCTCAACAGGCTCACCGGTCTAGACAAGGTAGAAAAACAATCTCATAATATGAGGGATGGGCCAACCTTGAAAGGTTCAGTGGTTTGACTTGGTTCAGATGAGCTTAAGAAATCCCTTTCCTTTCTCCCACTAGTACTGCATGCTTTGAGTGGAGTGTTCCATCAGCTGTGCTTGATGCATTCATTGGATGGAAGCAAACAGGATGTCCGGAGTGTCTGCATATGTGAAGCAAGTGGTGGTCAGAGAAGAGCAAAGAGACTGTCATATCTCACAAGTCCCTGGCAAGATTTTGAAAGGTCATGGGAAGGAAGCAACAATGGGAGTGAGGAAAATAATTGGCTCACAGACTGGAATGGGATAGGTGTGGAGCAGGCAGTCAGAATAGCAATAAGAACAGAACTTATTTTGAGCCAAACATGAAAAGTCCTACCCATGACACGGAGATTTAGAAAGAAGTTGGCTGTATGCTATACACCAATTATGACTACAAAAATCAATGTGGGTTTAACATACGAGCAATGGGTGTGTGATAAAGGAAGGGAGTGGGGAGGTAGCTCCCTTTTATAGATGCCCAATCAGCCAGTTAGCTATAAAATCCCTCTTGATAGCTGTTCTCTACTTGCTTTGCCTGTAAAGGGTTTAAAAGTCTGACTGCATGCATAAGTAAAATGAAATGAGTGGGCACCAGGCCAAAAGAGCCAATGGGAAGGCTAGAACTTTTTAAAATTGTCCTTTTGTTTGTCTGTGGTTGTTCTCTCTGGAGAGGAGACACAGAGCAGCAATGCTGTAAGAAGCTTGTGCCAGGTATGAAAAAAATCATCAAATCATACCTAGAAACTATTCATTTGAAACCCCCGGATATGTAAGTAGATCAGGAAATGTCTAGGAAGAGGAAATTTGGTTTATCTCTTTTATTTCTGTAAGGCTTGTGGACTCCTGTATGCTTTTGATTTGCTTGTATCCTTTAAGCTGGACCTCAAGAAAGTTATTTTGATGTTTAATCCTTATAAGTGGTTCTTTTTAAAATCTAGCAATAGTCTGAGTTTTTAGATGTATTTTCTTTCTTTTTGTTTTTAATAAAATTTACCTTTTTTAAGAACAAGATTGGATTTTGTGTCCTAAGAGGTTTGTGCATGTTGTTTATTTAGCTGGTGGCAACAGCTGATTTTCTTTGTTTTCCATCTCAGCTCTTCCCCAGAGGGAGGCTGAAGGCGCTTGAGGGTACCCCACAGGAAGGGATTCCCAAGTGCTCCTTCCTGGGTTCTCAAAGGGGGTGGGGAGGTTGCACTTGGGTGGTGGCAGCACCTAACCATCCGAGGTCAGAGAAAAGCTGTATTCTTGGGAGTTTAATACAAGCCTGGAGAGGCCAGTATTAATTTTTAGAATCCTTGCGGGCCCACACCTTCTGCACTCGAAGTGCCAGAGTGGGGAATCAGCCTTGACAGGGTGTATGCTCATATTTGTAGGCACAGTTGTATATGATAAAGCAGGCACAAAATATCTAGGATGTCTTAAGGCTAGCTGAAAATTTGTCCTTTAGAGTGTGAAGCCACTTGGCTACAATTTGAATGTTTAATTTCAAATTGAATAAACATAGTCTAGTTCACACTACAGAATTAGTCCTAGGAATTTGCATTTGTACAATTGGCTTATGCATAGTGTGCATATTCCTAACTTAAAAATGTATACAAATTATTTTGGACATCACAACTGTTAAAAATTTATGCAGACACAGAAAAGGAATAATGTTGCTGAATGTTTAATGCTATTCATTTCCAGCACTGCCTATGAGTAAATAGAAATGACACATTCCTTTCTGATTATGGGCTGTGAGTAAGAACAGCCGGCTTCTTCATGCTAATTCTGTATGTTTTTTTCTCATAAACCTTCACATCTGCCTTAGTCTCACTCCCAACTAGCATATGGTTCACTTGTGTGCAAATGTTGTTGGTCAAAGTAAGAGTAAAGTGCTTTTATATTTCATGTATTTTCTTTTCCGCAATTGTAAGCTTTTGCGTTAGACTAGACTCCTAATGATCCCTAACTACTCTAATTGCTTTATAATCTTTTCCTCCTTTATTTTAGCTAAGCTAGGCTTTTCTTCTTGTCATATATCCTATTTCCTATTACAATAGAAAAAAATCTAAGAGCAATAATTACAACAAGGAAAATTTAGCTGTTTACTTTATACTGGAATTTACTTACAGTGCTGCATGGCATTTGTCTTGCCTGTATCATCCTTGGATTGCTTTTTCCCAGTACCTCTGGAGCTAATGGGGAGATATAATTGAAATGTGATCTTCATGTTCTGTTTAAACTAGATTTGAATCTCAGAAAATCATATTTCATTCATCTAGCTCTATGGACAAAAAGTTTGAAGGCTGAATATTTGAGTAAGGTCTTAGTAGTGTGTTTTTAATTCCCACTCAGGCATTCTTCAAACTGATGGTCAATGAGCTGATTTTGACTGAACAAAGCTGTAAATCAGATTTTCTCGATATACCGCCTCAGCATACACAGCTGCTGATCTGCGTTAATTAGTCTTATATTGTCCAATTTGTAATCTGTATATGTTTTATGGGGATGTAAGTGGTAAAACATTAGCATGTATAATCTTTCTCTGGCAAGCTTCTGCTGAGCAAGTGACCAATAAATTGTTCTTAATGCAAACATTAATCAAATCGAATGCCAGTATGTAAAGGGTCTCAGCTCAGATGGAAAATCAGCTGTTTCTACCCGTGCACATTTCTGAGGAATTACAATTAGATATGAACATGATATGTTCTGAATCTACAACAGCCAAATAAATACATTTGTTTTAAATCCTCTACTGCTACCGCCTCCTTTTGGCCTACCTGGAAGAGCTATTCATTTGATCACTATATCAAATTCATGACACTCAGTTGCAATGGTGAATTACATTGCCATCTGTTGAAAACAACAAGGACTTGGGAGAAAACATGTAAGTGTTCAGATGAATTTATGCAATCTGTTAGAGGGGAGTTTAGCACATTTTTGGATAATGAAGGTCAAGATAATATGCAATAAAGTGACTTGGATTTCATAGAACAATGAGAACAGGCCATGACAAACCGATATTCGGCCTGACCAAGCTATTGCATGAGCATTACATATTAAATTATTTGCAAACAAACATCTATGTTTTTTTAGTTTCTATAGATAAGTAGTAACAAATGTATAATGTACTGTGTGCTGTTCTGAAATTGAAAGACATTTTAATAATGATGTTTCAGCATAAAGTAATTACAGTTCTCGCCCTTCAAAATTTCTCCTGTTCTTCAGGGGATTTTCTGCCCTGCGGGAAGAACCACCATTGAAATCAATGGACCTGACAATCAGGCCTTTTGTGCACACTCAATCATCAAGAGATTGAGATTTACTTATGGAACTGGACTGAACCTTTTACAATAAAAATGTTTACTTTCAGGGTTGGCTTAGAAAAGAACTTAGTTGACAGTTTGCTCATTTCCTCTCCCCCTCACCCGCCAACTGCTGGGTTGAAATGGGAAAACTGAATGTCAGAATAGGGTAAGTTCAGAGCAAGGAAAGAGGGAGAAATCAGTGATCAGCAGACAGGTTGGGAGTGTTTGGAACTAGGAGAGGTCAATAAAACTGATGGAATTCCGCAGACAGTACAAATTAAAGAGGTGGCAGGTATAGAATAAGGAAAAGGCTTAAAGGAGAGGTAGACCTGGAGAAAAAAGAGTAAGCAATGCTCAAAAGAATGGAAAGGGAGAGAGAGCTGAATGCCACATGCATTTATTTTATAAACATACATGTATCAGTAACACTGTAGGCAGATACAACCACCAACGTTCTCTCTCCTATTAGACATATTGACTAACGGCAGCTAAAATAAATGCCTTAAATATCCCTTTCATACATCCCACTATCTTCTCTTCAGGAAAAAAAAAACACACTGAGTGAATAGAAGAAGGTTAAACTAAACCTAAAAATCAATAAACTCAGGCTCTGTCAAACCAACATAGGCCAAACTCTTGTCTGCCTGTATTTCTGCCTAGGCACCATTGGCAGAAGATTCACAGTTGTTTTCAGCTGCCAGGATAATATAATACATAAAAGACAGCTTAGCAGAAAGAGAACACAGAAATTAAGGAGGAGGAATATAGGCCAACTGAAAATGACAAATGATCTCCTGGAAGAAGAATAAGGGACCATGACAAGAAAGAAGATGAAAGAGTGACTGGTAGAGGGGATGAGAAAAGTGAAGAGGAAATTTAAGCCAAGTAATGGGAGGAGGTAAACAGAACATACCAGTTGAAGAGACAGAATCTGGTACCGTAGTCCTGTGAGATGCTGAGTGTCCTCAACATCCATTGATTTCAATGGGCACGGAGGGGACACAATGTTTCAGAGCACTGGGCCCTAGGCAACCAGAATGGAGAAAATATTAACCACCGAGAAGGCTGGAGAGAAAGAAGGACCAAATGAATGAATGAAAAAAGGAGCCTTTAGCCTCGAGAGAAAAATAAGAGGACTGGGACCTTGCAGAAAGAGAGATCAGTGCCAGACTATATACCATGCTCACCCCTGAGAGTCCCAATCAACCAAGAGATTGTTTTTTATTAATATGGAGATTATTTTTCCTCCAAATACTTTTTTTCTTTATGTTACAAAATGAAAGTTTCATTCTGGTTAATGAGAAGTAGTTTATTTCTGTTGTATTTGGGATAATTTTATTTATTAAAAAAAATGTTCAAAAAGTTATTCTGTTATACAAAATATATGTAGTATTTGAGAGAACATCCAACTATGTATGGGGCAGCTCTTCCAGTCCATATTGTGCTGTTAATGAGTGCGGTAAATATATTTTCAGAGCAGGTAGAGGCTAATTAGAGGAAGGTTACATTTTCTGTGAAAAGAGGTGGCCTGATTCCTTTCTATGTTATTAAGTCAGACAACTCTAGTGCTCAAGAAAACATTTTGTGGATATTTAATACATTAGTGTTTTTAACCTCATCGTGCACACTTTATTTTGAATCTCTGGGTTTGGTTTCAGTAACACTGACACCTAAAGAGAAATATCTCTATCTATATAGATATAGATGAATGACATTTTGACAATAGTGGTAGCCAGGGTAAAGAAAAAACATTGGCTCTCATTGCAGTAAAACATAATTAAAGCCCCGTTGCAAAAAAAAATTGATTGTTGCAAAGATGTGTTGAGGCGGTAACTTCATCATCATTAATTATAACGTTGACCTTCAGATGTGTCTCAAAGGACAATTAGGGATCGGTATCTTCATTTAAAAAAAAAACATTTTGTTGAATAAAAACATTTTTTGTTTTCAAAGTCAAGATTTCATTACATGCCAAACATAATATTTGTGGCTGCTGTAGAGCACCAGATACATAATGTTCTAGCTGATGTAGCATATGCATATATAATATACAGCTCATGCAACTTTCATAAACTCCTCTCTGCTGACTCTCCTCTAATACCTCTCTAAAGACATTTGTGGTATCATTCTTCATTTATTTTGCATGCTGCTTGCACCCACTGTGGATAAACATGAATAAAAAATTCTGGCGGTAAGAACAGTAATCTATGCTGAGGCTTGGTTAGGTTTGAGTAAAAATATACATAACACAAGCTGCCAAACATGGATTCATCCAAGTCACAGAGCAATGATGAAGTAAAAAGGTAATTATTGTTATACAAGTATGCTGGAATAGACAGATTTCAATCACCTGTGAAGTAGACAGGGCCCTTCGTTTTTGGTTTTTACGTTGTTTAGAATTTCCTGGGAATTTATCAGTATTTATTAGAATTGTTTTAAATGGTGAAAAATCAACGCAAAAAATTAACTTCACAGTTTTCTAGGTAAACATCAGGGTTAACACTGAGGGATGAAAGGACAGAAAAAAAAGCAAGAAATAGAGAAAGTAGGAATATTAAAAGTACAAGGAGTTTAATATCATTTATTTAATGAATTGTATATTAACATTACATGCACATATGCATGCACATGCCTATGACTGTGTGTATGTGTATTTCCCACTACATCGCCTTATTTTAACAAACAGCCTTACAGTTACCCTTAGACTAATTTATTATTAAAACAAACACATATATCTAATATAATGGATTGGATTTTCTAAACATTACCAGTATTTTCATGTACTTGAGTATTCCAAAATTCAGGTGAAAATCAGTCAATACTGAATAACAGTTTTTGTACCACCAGGAAATTTGTAGTAAAAATAAGTCAAAACTGAAAATAAAGGGCCTTAGAAGTAGATGGAATTAATTCAATTAATTGTATGTTATCAGAGCTTAGAACAGTGTTGCAAATGCTTTTGTTTTTTAAGAAAGTACTTGCCAAAGTTGTCAATTTGTGGAGAATGTAATGATCTGGTGGTCCTTTCTGGCCTTATCCTCTGCAACTCTATGACTCTTTTCATTGGCAACCATTGATCCAAATTGGATCATGGTATATGTGTTAAGAGGTCTAATCAGGTGCCTAATGAATCTGCTTGTGGCTGGCAAGTCCAATTCAATAGTGCCATGGCTTGTTACAAATTTCACAGATCCATGTGTTGTCTGAGTTAGAGTCCAAGATTACAGCACACTGCTTTCTTCTTTCTCGCTCTGCTTCCATCCTGTGGATCCAGGGCCGGCTCTACCATTTTTGCCGCCCCAAGCAAAAAAAAAAAGCTGCCATCCGAATTGCCGAAGCCCCAAGAATGGACAGAATGCCACTCCTTAGCATGTGCCACTCCAGGCACGTGCTTCCTCCGCTTGTGGGTGCCTGGAGCCGGCCCTGTCTGGATCGAAGCCCTTTCATGTTGAGTTGCACCCAGTGCCAGATAGCTCCTCCAAAGTGAAAGAGATTCTGGACACTCCTCACAGCTTTCTACATTGATGTTGAATGACTCTCCAATCCACATTCAGTAAATTCCCTAGCAAATGTTTTGCTACTGTTGAGGGTTATTTCGTTAATACATCACAGCATGGAAAACCTAGCAGATGAAGCATGCTTGTGCAACACCTAAAAGCAAGTCTTTATTTATGACAAATTTAATTCAAGGTGCAGTTCTTCATAAACTATCTACTGAGGCACTTTTTCCATAGGTGCTGCAATGTCAGAAGCCTCACCATCAAAGCCAAGTATTCTACTCTACATCAAGAGAAAGGGGAAGAACCAGTAGGAGCCAGAAGTAGTCAAATGCACCAGTCCCTGACAGGGACAAAGGCCTTGCAAACTTGCCTTTTCATGGACTCCCTAGTCAGAGAAGGGGAGTTCACAGGGAGAAAGAGAGAGAGGAAAGATGGAGGAGAAAGAGAAAAGAGGTTAGGACACTATCTAGGACTTGGGAAATCAGAGACCTGCATTCCAAGGCTTTGCCACAGACTTCCTGTGGAACATTGGGAAAGTCACTAAGGCCCAAATTTTCACACGGTATTTAGGTGTCTAACTCCCAAATCAATGGGAGTGTGCTTAAATAACCTTGAGTAGCTGGGCTTCAGTCTCTCTCTCACACTCCTCCTTCATTTCCCATCTGCAAAATGGGGTAATAGCACTTACCTACCTGACAGGGGTGTTGTTAGCATAAATACCTTAAAGACTGCGAGGTGCTCAGATACTATGTCAATGGAGCCCTTATAAATACCATAGATAAGATAGCTAGACAGACAGATGGATAGAGTGTCTCCTCCTTCAGACCTGCCAAAACCCTGCCCTGTTGAGGTGAGATAGGTGCTATGGGTTTGATTCAAAGCCTATTGAAGGCCTTCCAAAATGGACCATTGTTACATGTTCACATTATCATAACAGCCCCAGCCCCACCTTCTTGCAATTTATTTCCTCAAATTTTCTTTTCAATAACTGATCAGCTTTCTTTTTGGAAGCTTTCTTATTTTGATTTTTTTTCATACTTCCTGGAATAATGTTATTGGTCATAAGAGCTGGTTAAAACTGCTCAACACATTTCGCTCTGTTTGGAAAATAAACTCCTGCTTTGCTAATGGCACAAGCACTCAAAGCTACAGTTAGCATGTCTTTCTTCAAGACCACAAAAACATCCACATGTCACTGGGAGTGATTTTTTCTTTCTTTCCTGTCTTTTGAATCACAGTACAAATGTTGATTGCCACTAAAAAGGCAAGGTAATTTGTGTTTGGTGCACATAATCCATCTGGAGGAGAACAGGAACTTTTAACCCCTGCTTAAAGCATCCTAATTTTAGGGCAATATGAGCTACAGTTTCACATATCAGTAAATATTTTCTGGAAATAAATCATATGTCAGTTTTAACTATCCTTTGGATAATTCAAAGCCCTGGTGCTTTATCCCTAAATAGCTAATAGCTTTCAGTAACTGTATAAGCTCAGATAGAGATAGATTCAGATTTAACTGTACCTGCCAGACAAAATTTATTCTGAATTACATATCATGAAAAACAGCATTTTTAGCTCACAGGGCACGTCTACACTACCCACTAGAACAGCGGGTAGTGGTCGATCTATTGGGGATCGATTTATCACTCCTAGTGTAAATGCGATAAAATCGATTACCGATCACTCTGCCGTCAACTCCGGAATGCCCACCACGGCAAGAGGGGAAAGCAGAGTCGACGGGGGAGCGGCAGCGGTCGACTCGCCGCCGTCCTCACGGCCAGGTAGATCGACCTAAGATACACTGACTGAAGTTGCATATCTTAGGTCGACCCCCCAGCCCGGTGTAGACCGGCTGACAGTGTAAGCCTCCCTCCCCACCCAGTATTCAGCAATATCCCCAGTATACAGATACATTTCAGAAGGGGAAAAAAGCAGTTTCCATACCCAGTTTAAGTCTGTTGATTGTTCTTGTTGTTTTTCTTTGCATTTTTGTGCACTGCTGAAATTTGGTGCGTTAGCCAACAATGAAATAAAGCAGGAATTATTTGAAATCCTGTAAGAAAGACTTTTTTCAGGAGATTTAGCCTAGTTTTGTGGACTTAAGAGGGGTCAAAGAAGCATAAAACTGTTTAACTGATCTGTCACACTGAGTTGCAGCTCTGAAAATTTTTAAGATTCAACCAGTACCATGAGGGATAATAATAAATATCTTTTGTTTAGCTAATGAATGTGGCTTTCTTTCTGTATATTACATATCTTTACAATTCCTTCCTTAGTACACAAACAGCTGTGTAATGTTGCTATATTCTTGTCTTTCTGTTGACTTCAATGGGCTTTGAATCAGACCCAAAGATAAGATGACTTCACAAGAGATTAAGGTGGTTTGGTGGAAGGGAACGTGTCAAAAGAAAGGGAGTGGGAGAGTCTAGTGGTTAGAGCAAAGAAATAGTAAATATGAGTTCTGGGTTCTGTACCTGACTGTAACTGACTTGATAAGGTACAAGGTGGGTGAGGAAATACCTTTTATTGGACCAACTTCTGTTAATGAGAACGAAGTTGGTCCAATAAAACAGTGGTTCTCAAACTAGGGCGGCTGCATGTTCAGAGAAAGCCCCTGGTGGGCCGGGCCAGTTTGTTTACCTGCCGCGTCTACAGGTTCGGCCGATCGCGGCTCCTACTGGCCAGGGGCTTTCCCTGAACAAGCAGCCACCCTAGTTTGAGAACCACTGCAATAAAAGGTATTACCTCATCTACCTTGTATCTCTAATATCCTGGGACCAACACAACTACAGCAACACTGCATATTGACTTGATGAGTAACCTTGGAAAAGTCATTTCATCCCTCTATCCTTCAGTCCTCCCATCTGTAAAATGGGAGGAACACGACCGCAGGGGGGGTGATGTGTCTCATAATGCATTAATATTTGTAAATACAGAATACTCCCAATTATCCAAATAGAATGGGAAACAGAGATTTTATTTGGACAATCAGGAGTTCAGATACTCGAGAGGGTAGGAGTCATTGAACAGTGGGATGACCTGTCATGCTTGTCATCCTCCTCCTCCTCTCACAGTCCTGACCGGGGCTCTTTCCTCTGCTCCACTCATTTACTCCCATGACAGTGGGGCTGCAGAGGGCTCCCTGTGCTGCCGCAGGGTTGGCAACACCTGATCCCTGCAGGCACAAAGTGTGGGGCAGAACGGAGATCCCGGACAGGACTCTGCTCTGCCCCTCCAGGACCACAGCCTTCCCTGCACCTGTTGGGATTGGGTGTCATCTGCCGGCAGAGCCATTCAGCAACAGGGTGGCCTCCCCCATGGCCAGGGGCTCGTCTTACTCCTCCTCCGCTTTGCAGTTCTGGCTGGGGTGGTCTCTTCTCTATCATCCGAACCTCTGCATTATCCAAATCCCTTTCAGCATGAGATGCCTGGGGGACAAGGAAGGGATTTGGATAATGCGGAGGTTCAGACAACAGGATTTGGGATACAAAAGTATACTGTACACAGAAAGGGCTCTATGAAAGATGCTATCTATGTCTCCAGTCCTGCATACTGCTCCTTGTACAAGTCCATTGATTTCACAGGGGTCTACCTGAGTAGTACAATTTGCAGGATCATGACCTAAGTGCAAATAACTGCTATAATAAAGGGAGCCAGTTGCTGGGACACAAACAGAAATAAATACTGCAATAGCTGCTTGTAATGTTTTGTTCCAGATCAAACTGGATGTCTGTGAGAAGGAATGTTAATGGAAGAAAAGACATAGCCTAGGATATTGGTAAACAAGGAGATTTAAAAAACATTAAAATGAAAATGTTGTTGATGAAAGGTGCATTTAAGGCATTTTTTAAAAGTTCACATAACCACTGTTTGCTGCATCTTATTGTTTAGCTATGACAAGAATGAAAAAGTCTAAAAGGTAAAAATAACAAGAAATTACTCTTTTTGCAAATGGAAAGTACACTCAGGTGAAGCTGAAACTGTATTTCTAGATGGAACTCTATTGTACCTTGCGGAACTACCTAAATCAAAGAGACAGTCAGGCCAAAGAACTGAGAAAGATGTCACAACAAATTCCTTTTAAATACAAAATAATTTCAGATGCTCACCAGAGTCCACCACTTTGTAGTTTTAAAGAGATATGAGGGCAATTCTTTTACTGGGAGTTCTATTTCAAATGTTCTTTGCTCTTATCCTCTCTCATTTTTGTAGGAATTAAATTTATTTTGCTCTATTGTCGTATTTATCAAAAACAGATCTATAAAAGGTGCCCAATGTGATACTTCCTCTAAGCTTGTAATCTTAGAGACATCTCTCTTTACATTATGTTTTATCTGCATTTTTGTTACCATCATTTTACTGTGATTAACCTGTGTAATTCCTTTTGTGAAACAGATCTTTTATCTCTGAGGAAATTAGAACAATTTTTTTAGATCATTAAGTAGTGTATAATCTTCAAATGGGACAGTCAGAAACAGTAATCGGTGACATCACCATGACAACCGATTAAGAAAATGTCTAAAGAAGCTTCTGAAAATGTAATTTTTAAATATAATGCATTTAAATGAGTTCATCAGAACAAAGAGTCCAAAATAGATTTATTGTGGATTAAACCATCTAATTTGTCTATTCAATGAACACTTCACTAAAGTCTAGCCCCACTGACTTCAAAGGAATTACTGTGCATTTACAGCAAGGAAAGGATTTGGTCGTACGTTTAATAAGAACTTAACATCTTTGTTTCAGAAACAGAGTAAGAGTCAGTTGTTAGTTGCATAAGGCCAGATTCTGCCACCCCTACTCACCTGGATAAAACTTGACTCCATAGGCAGCCTCATTCATTTGAATGGCACTATTCATGGAGGAAGGTGCTGCTCAAAAGAAAAGGCAGTAGACTCTGGCCCAAGATGCTGTTGCTTATTGCCCCACTTGCTCTAAACAAGTGAAATAGGAAGCAACAGAAACATCATTATGATGTATGTTGACACCAGTAAAATAAAACTAAAACTTGTCCAAGTAGTGCCTACCTGCAATATATTGTGTTACAAGGGTCTATAATTTATATGATCATTAATTTAGGAAGTGCCGCTCCTGAGAATGAAAAGGCACTAATCAAAATAATTTGTGTGTGTGTGTCAGAATCTGAAAGAGAATGAAAACATCTTACAGATAACCTGCTCGAGAAGGTTAGAGTTCTATCTATCAAAAGCTACCTAGCCAGCGTGCTTGCTATTCAACTCCTCGACTCATCTATGATTTCCTTCATATCCCCAGGTATCCAATCTGCCCATTCAAGTTACATCTTTTATTATGGTTTGTTCCCAGCTTTTATGTGCGTATCTCCCAATTTTGTCAGCTGTGTTTCTTACACTTTTTGCAGAGCGGGTCTCTTGTTACTTATTCTCCAGGCTTGGTGAATAATGTTTATAAGAATAAGTATTTTCTAAAATATTTGACTGTGATAAATGTTATATTTTTGAATCTGTTTTCTACAGAATGTAAATTTTTCATTTAAAAGACAAGGTTCTAACCTTTTTCCATTGCAAAGCCTTACCCACAGGGCCTGATTTTCAGCTGGTAAAAAGCAGCAATGTTCCGAATAAAATCCCCAGGGTTAAGACAGTTTATATCAGGTGTGAGTCTGGCCCTATAAATCATAGAAATATAGGGCTGGAGTGACCTCAAGAAGTCATTTAGTCCAGCCCTCCACTGTTCTGCTGCCCTGTTAACCCAGACTGGTATAATGCAGTCCTAATATGATTCAAGAGAGTGGTTTGCCAGTATGAAAAAATGTTGACCAAGATTTCCAAAAGTGTCTAGTGCAGGGGTCAGCAACGTTTGGCACACGACTCGCCAGGGTAAGCACCCTAGCGGGCCGGGCCAGTTTATTTACCTGCTGACGTGGCAGGTTCGGCCGATCACGGCCCCCACTAGCCGCGGTTCGCCGTCCCGGGCCAATGGGGGTGGCGGAAGCTGCGGCCAGCTCATCCCTCGCCCGCGCTGCTTCCCGCCGCCCCCATTGGCCCGGGACCAGTGGCCAGTGGGGGCCGCGATCGGCCGAACCTGCCACGTCAGCAGGTAAATAAACTGGCCAAGGCCGCTAGGGTGCTTACCCTGGCGAGCCGCGTGCCGAACGTTGCCGACCCCTGGTCTAGTGATTTTGAAGTGCCCAACTTGAGACATGTTAAAGAGGCCTGATTTTCAGAAGTGGATGCACAACAGTTCCTGAAAATTAGCTTTCTTTAAGATGTTTCAGTCTAGCACCCAAAAACTGAGGAACCCTAAATTACCAGTCACTTTGGAAAACCTTGCCCCATAGATTCATAGAACACTAACTTTCTGTTAAACCTCTTGTTATTCTTTTACTAATGAGGCACTTTACCAGCTTGTCATCACCTGCTGTGTTTAATTCTCTACATGTAAAAAATTTAGCTCACTCTCTTTGCTGATGATATTAATGTGTTTTGTACCAAATAAGAATGAAGCTTGCATTTACAAATCTTGTCCGAAGGCTGCTTTAAAAGCACTTCTTTAGCTTATAGTAATGAGATCAAATGTGGCTATTTGTTAGTTGTCCTAGGATTAGTCTAATTTCAGCCACATCTACAGTTCCAGGGCAATAACAAAACAAACAAGCAAACAAACAACTAGCCAATAAACATTCCCTGCCCCCCCACCTACATGAAATCAAAGAGGACACCAGCCATATTCATCTATGTTTGAAATGACCATGTAGGCCCAGATCAGCTCCCTTGCTTCCCAGCAGAACAACTGCCCCCAGGCATGAAGAAGTTGTGGGACAGAACATTTCCACAAGGGTTCCTCCATGGAGATCACTTCTCGCCACTCTAATGGAATTTTCCCCCTGCAGTACAGTAAATCAGAATTGCCTGCAGGAAAGCCCTGAGCCTCTGCACTGGCTCTATCTCCTCACTCCTCTACTCTCTTTCCTGTTGGCTTCCTAGGAACATGGTTCCATAGGAGCAATGGTCTACCAGCCTCTTCCCCTCATCATGGTGGCCCTTAGGACTATGGGTAGACTCGGGGATGTGAAGCCCCTGGAAATCATAATACAGCTGAAGGATGTTTTACAGTGTGCATCCCCTTAGGCCCTGTCCTGTGGCACTTCCCCAGCCCCAGTCCCACTCCCCTGAACAGACTACAGACTGATATAACACCTAATGGGGAATGGCAGAGGAAGGCGGGGATGATACCATGAAATTGTGGGATCAGTATGGGAGCTGATCTGGGACTTAAATATGGGTATACATCTAAAGAATATAGGAAAAGCTAGCCTTATAAATTATACCTTAGCTGCACATTAGTCAGCATCACTACTGTGATGCAATATTGGTTGTCTAGATGTCCTTCTCTATAAAATAAAGGAGATTCAGAAGTTGGACTGTCATGCAGTAAGGGAAGACAAGACTTAATTCGTCTAAAAAGCACAGTGGTCGTGTTCAGTTTGCAGACCACTCAGGAGCTAATGTAGTTAGAGAGCTTTTCTGCTGGAGACAGCTAGATCTACCCTTTTTTCATACTAAATAAATTTCAGTAAATTAAATAATATAAAGCCATCTGCTTTCTATTAAAAGAAATCTGTTCCAATGCCTCAAAAATCTGGAAAGTCAAAGAATGGCAGTACCTTGCTACAGTATATGGCTTCTACATGAACATTTGTTTCTAATCCTATTATTTCTTTGCTGTATTTTTATTTACCAAGAGAACAGAACTGTGCACTTTTACCTTGTGATTCAACATTTTAGTTTCTGTTGTCTTCCCAGCGTATGCTGGCAACGCCATACCCATCATGGGAACCTGCTTCTTGTTAAACAGAAGAATAGACAGATGGAACTCTGTGTTTGCTTTAAAAATAAAGGAAACATGTTGGGAAGAACTCTAGCAAGTCATAAACCATTGTGTGGGTGCAAATTAGCAGAGGTTCCTCCAAAGAGAGAGAATGGAAACCAAATCATGATGAAGATGGAACAGAGAAGGAGCTAACAGCCACAATCGAAGAAAAACAGGCTGTTGAATTTCAAGACCAAGTTTTTGCTTCATCAAGGTAAAGAATTAAAAATCCATGATCACTTCTTTCCAATTGAAGTCTGAATCAATCCTCAGAATCATGAAACTCGAAATGTTACTGTCCAACAGCAAAAAGGGAATTCAGTGGAAGGATTTTTATTCACAAGACCTTGATAATAACTACTACTATCTCTTGTATGAAATTTTGCTCTGACAGAGGACAGTGATCTAAAAATAAATAAGCCGCAAATTCCCAGCAAAGTTACAAGCTATTTAATGAAATAATGCAAAACTTGGTTGTTGTTTTTTTCTTTAAAACACTGTATAAACTAAATTAAAAAAATCCTGTGTTTTATTTTATATTGCTTAGTTTGAAATGACTTTATTAAATATTTATATAACACCTTTCCTTAAAAATGAACTTGCATTATATTGTTGTCATATTTTCCATCCTATGGGCCTGATTTTGCCATCCTCATTCATCTGGTTTCTATTAAAAATGGCTGACCATTTTAATAAACACATGTCATTGAAGTATATCCATGTTATGTCTAATATAGATGTTTTAGTGGCTAATCTTGTTCTTAGTCAAGTCAATGGAAATTGACATTGGCTCCAAAGAAAGCAGGGTGAAACCCTGAGTTTCTTCTTCCCCAAATAGTCTCAATAAAATTTTAGTAATCCTCTCCTAATGCCAGAGTGACATCCGCCTCCTCAAAGCATAAGTAAACTCATGTTCTTTTTAAATCCTTAGCTGGTTGCTAAGTGTGGTGGTGGCTTTGGTGGACACCTGTCTACTAGGGTTGCCAAATTTCTATTTGCAGCAAACCGAACACGCTCGCACCCCAACCTGCCCTGTCCCTTCTCTGAGGCCACCCCCTCTGCTCACTCCACCCCCTTATCACTCAAGTTTCCCCCACCCTTGTTTACTCATTCATTTTCACCGAGTTGGGGCACGGGATTGGGGTGAAAGAGCGGGTAAGGGCCCCGGCTGTGAGTGCAGGCTCTGGGGTGGGGCTGGAGATAAGGGTTTTGGAGTGCAGGAGAGGGCTCTAGGCAGGGTGTTGGGTGTGGGGTGGGGCTCCAGGCTGAGGCAGGGGGTTCGGGTGTGGGAGGGGGTATGGGCTCTGGCCTGGGGGTGTGGGCTCTGGGGGGGGCAGAAATGAGGAGTTCAGGAAATGGGGAGAGGGATCTGGGCTGGGGCAGGGGGTTGGGGTGCATGAGGGGTCTCAGGTCTGGGGCAAGGTGTTGAGGCATGGGGGTTCAGGGTGCGGTCTCCAGGTGGGGCTTACCTCAGGTGTCTCCCAGGAAGCAGCGATATCTTCCTCCAGCTCCTAGGCGGAGGTGCAACCATGTGGCTCTGCATGCTGCCCGTGCCTGCAGGCACCGACCCCTCAGCTCCCATTGTCCACGGTTCCTGGCCAACGTGAGCTGCTGAGCTGGTGCTGGGGGTGGGGGTAGCATGCAGAGCCCCAGTGGCCATCCCTCCACCTAGAAGCCAGAGGGAAATGCCGGAGACTTCTCAGGAGTCGCGAGGAGCTGGGTATGTAGCCTCCCTTTTAACAGCCCAGTCAGCGGTGCTTTTCCAGTCAGAAACCGGATATCTGGCAACCCTACTGTCCACAAGGAAATGAACCAAGACCAACAAAGTATTTCACAAAGGCTTAGAAATATTTCATGTACACTGTACTGTGAAATAATATCTTTATTAAGAGAATGACGTATTTACAGAGCCGCTGCAGCTAGCATTCTAGCTTTCTGCACAAAGACTGACTTCTTGGTGCTTCCTACAAACTGCTCCTTCTGCAGCCTGTGCTCCTCCCTCCAAGTTCCATGCAGGTTGCTGTAATGGACAGTCATCATATGATAACTGCTTTCATTCATGACCGACCCGGGTGGATCTAATCATATGAACTAGAGGTGTAAATCTCTGAATCTCACTCTCACTCCTCTGAGTCATTGTTTTAAAAATTTTATTTTAGGCTTCCATATTTCCATATAGAGGAACTAAATTTTTGATTAATCTTTGTGTATGACTGTTTATTGCAAACTATGTCCCCAATCCTGAAATGACTACACTGACGGACTGGTCCCAACACCACAAACTCTTACCAGTGGAAGTAGTGTTTATTCTCCGGTGCCACCGAGACTACTCACATTAGTAGTCTCTGATAGGACTGATCCTGATCCTGTTGCCAGTGGCATCAATGTGAAAACTTCCATTAACTGCAGTAGGCGTCACCAATCCCTGAAACACTGAGTGTGAAATTTTGTTTGCTTGTTTTTCTGTGTTACTGTGTTTCCATTCAAATGAGCAGCCTTACTTACTAGAAACATGTCACATTGATAGGAATTCTCTCTCCTGCTATTTTCCTTAGATACATTTTACAAAATAAGCAAATTGCTCTTTGTGTTTTGGTTATTTTGACATTTTAATTAAAACACAATTATCATTTGCAGTATTGTACAGGTTCAGCTTTAGATAATGTCGAGTGCTTAATATACAGTTGAAGAACTATGATCAAGAAACAACTATTCTGGAAGGGATGTATTTGGAAGTTTTGTGGGTTTAGGAAAATGAGATTAGCTTCTCTGAATGCAATTTAGAAATTTTATTTTGTGACAAAGATAGGAAAAAAGACATTTGGCAAGCAATTCATGCTATGCAGTTATTTATCCAGTGATGTTCTTTGTGCAGTGCTAAAAGTCATGTAGTTAAGCAGAGTGTATGAGTGCAGTATTGGACTAGCTGCGTTACATCTTTTCAGTTCTCCACAAAGCCTTCTCCAGCAGTGCGGATCCTTTCACAAGTGTGAGATCCCATTGAAATCAAGGAGACACCACATGGGTGCAGGGGCTCATGCTAGCAGACTGGATCACAGGATCAAAGCCATGGTAGCTTACACTTTTATCATTCTCTTTGACCATTAAATTGATGCAAAGTCACATCACTAAACAACATGCACGTTTTAGAAAGGTAAATAGCTAATAGCAGTATCACCATAAATTAAGGTGACATTTCTGAACACTTAATAATTAATAAGTATAGGCATAGCTTTTTAAAATTAAATAATTTCAAGGGGGTGTCACGGTAGAAAGTTAGAAAGACATGCATAAAGAATATTTAAATACTTACTAGATGATGTTATACATTATTACACAGCACTTACCCATTAAAATGCCAAACTACACTTTAATGTCTGTTCAACACATCTCTTAATAATTAGGAAAAACAATTGATATTAATCATTTACTAATTACTAATAAACTATTTATAAAAACTCCATTAATTTTAAATGTTACTTTTAAAAAAAGTTTATTCTTGAAGGCAAAGATATGCTCATTTTAATATTCAACCTTTGCTTATATATTTATAAGCTTCATGGAATCCTTACACAGGAAATGAGTGGAGATTTTAATCCTGATTTCAGTGGTAATGAGATTAGGCCTTTAAGACAAGAGGCCAGACCCTCGGCTAGTGTAAATTGCCATAGCTCTGGTTGGATTCAGTGGTTAATTTCAAATGATGGAGGACCTTTACAGAGTCAGGTTTATTTTAAGTGGTTCACTCATCTCTAACTAGGGCCTGATTGAGCTCCCACTGAAGTCAACGTAAAGGGCTCCCAATTGGAGTTTATTGGGCACTTGGCTATATCTGCAAAAGGTTTAAACATAAATTATGCCTCCCTACTTATCTGTGTAAGATATATACAGAAAGAAATCACATGAGCGCTGACAGCAGCAGTAAGGATGTGAATGGAACTTAGACATGGACTCAGACTGCAAAACGCAGACCCTAATTTTGTAGATATTCAAGTATGTGAACATTAGAACCACAGTTTTGGTTCAGGCCCATATCTGGAGATACCAATAGGTTCCCCCCATGTACTGTAGTTTGTATTCATGGAATCACAGTAAGTGGGGTGAGCTGTGGGTTGGCCACAAACCCCATCTAAAGTTACACTGTCCCAGATGCAACTCAGGAACCAGCTGGAAAGAATTTCACAGTCTGGTCCCTGGTTCCCCCTTACTCCAGGGATGGATAAAAGGAAGTAATCTCATGCCAGCCTTTTACCTGGGGCATATTGTTGCCCCACTCCATGCCAGCTCAGATGGCCAACACATGGTGAGGAGGGAAGGGAGCCGAGGCTCTGCCCACTCCATGTTGACTTGCACAGAAGAGGGAGTGCTGTCCCTGCAGGTTGGCCATCCCCCTACTCTGCTACCCACAATACATGCAGTCAGCACAAGGAAAGTTACAATCTTTCCCTGCATGCTAAGGACAGATCAACCATGTGTGATGAAATGTGGGAATAAAAAGGGTTTCTTACTGTTTTAAAAATAATTTTATGTACTTTTAATGTTTTTACCGTAGCAACCTAGAGGAAGATGAATCCAGTACCAAAGCACATCTGCACTAGTTTTATCAGCTGCACTGCTAAAGATGATAACCCCTTTCCCGCATGCCCCAAGGCAGTCAGTTTGATACTATAGATAGCTCTTTTGAGCTACGTGTGGAGTCATCTACTGAAGTAAAAGAAGTTTCCAAATGTTTCTTCTTCAGACAATTTTATTGTATGATTTTCCGAGTGTCTACAGAGTGTCATTTCATTTCGGTTGGTTATGCAGAGCCTTTGCAATGGGAAGATTGTGAATTTACATTTCTCTTGAATGTGGAACTCCTGGAGTCCTGGGAAGAATTTTACTTTTCTGCAAAGTATTTTTCCTTTAGCGTAGCTGACTTTTCTTCTGTCTTTTTTTGTTGTTGTTGCACATGAAATGGTGTTTAGACAAAGGCACCCTTTGGTGAGCAGCACCTGTTCGCCATGGTAGCTTTGTTAAGCACTGCCTAATAACTAAACAGGCTCATATGTTCACTAACACTGCTTCCTGGTTTATATGCAAACTTTGTTCTTTGTTATGTTCTTCGTTTCCTCAAGATATTTTCTCCCTGGTACAACACAGTGAAACATAACAGGATCCAGCAAATTATGTTTCCTTGAAATATACAGTACATTGTACTACAAAATGGAACATACTTCAACCCTGAGGGTAGCATTTCTAGGAGCGACTTTGCATCAAATACTGTGGGCAATCCTCAGAAGGTTTGAAAGCTTATTCCAAGTAAACAAAACTCTCCACTCTTTTTTAAGCATCCCAATCACCATGGTATTTAGGTGGCAATAATACCTAGTATTTTACACATTGGGTGTTATGCACAAATATTAACTAACTAATTTGCATGACATCCTGGAGATGAAGTGCCCAAATTGTATTATTACTTCTGTTTTACAGATGGGGAAACTGAGAAAGAAACCTGGTGTGACTTTTGCCCAAGGCCACGCAGTGGGTCTGGGTGAAGCCCTGAGTTCTAATAAGAATTAGAACTCAGGGCTTCTCAAATCCCAACCCTGTCCTTGTTCCTTGAAAGTAGACCATTCCCAACTGCCTTATATGAGCTATCAAAATGTCTTAATTCTGTGAACATGAACTGGATAGCTCATGAGAACAGATTTTTATGAGACATGTCTTGTACATCTTGCTTTCCAGTCAAGTTGGAAATACTATCAGCTGTAACTAGGAAGCACAATTTGGGAAAACTTGCCTCCCCCCCCCCCCAAAAAAAAAAAACCTCCAACAACCAGAAAAACAAACAAAAACTTTTTTAAAATGGTTTGTTTTAGAAAAAGGCTCAGGTAGGTCTGTATTTTGTTTACCACAGTAGCTCACGTGGATATATATTTAATGACCCATGAAACTGTTCGGTAACATTCTCTCTCCTATTAACATTCTTATTTATGTATTCCAACATCTTTCAGTACTTCTATTTACAGCACAGCCTCCTCATGTAACTAATAAACTTTATAAGCCAAATTTCTCATTCATTTATGCTTGTGCAACTCCTTCTTTTTGATGGTGTCAGCAAGGGCAGAACTTATTATAATGTAAATCTCTGTAGTTTATCTAATTGTGTCAAAATACAAACTTCATAGTAGTACCAGGTGGTGTGTTGGTTTTCGGATGCAGGCAATTGCCTACATTCTTGAACATATGAGAAAGTCCCATGGATCTGAGAACCTGAATCCCCACATGTGAAAGGCTAGTGAAGACGATAGATACAATACCTGAAAGGGAGACTCACTACAAGACATGGATATTCATCATCAGAGTTTCTCAGGATCTGCGTGAACTGGATGGGTCAGGTGAATTGGTACTGAGATGGGTAGCCTTTCAAGTCTATATTGCCCATTTGAATATAGCCCAGATTGGTAGCAATTAAAAATTGCTATAATCATATAAGGCCTGATGTTAGCCAATCCTAACATCATTTTTAGGTTCATTTACAGACCACTGCAGACTAAAAGGTTCATAAAGCAGCTCATGGATACCTTGTCAGAGATGGTGGTAAGAAACCTGACTTCTCATGCTAGGAGATTTCAACACACATATCAACAAGGCCACAGACGCAAAAGAACAAAAGCTCATCTCATCATTTGCCTCCCAAGGACTTTCACAAGTCATCTCCAGTCCAACCTACACAGCCAGTCACACAATGGACCTGAACTTTGGCCTAGGTGTCAAGATAGAGAACATCACAACCCAACCATTTTCTTGGACAGACCATCACATCATTAAGGCAGTGGTCAGAGACCTTCCATCCCCCAGGCAACAAGACCAAGGATTCTGATTTGCCCATGAAGACTCATAGACTCCAACAAATTCCAAAGCCTGCAAAAAGACTAGAGCACTTCATTCACAGGATGAGGAGTTGAAGATCTGGTGAATTATAACCATTCTACACTCACCTCAGCCATTGACATGCTGGCCTCCAAATGGTCCCTTTCTCCCCCATCACAGACAGATATTCTTCATTTTCTGACACCCTGTGCTAAATGAAGAGAGACAGTTGGAAACGTCAATGCTGATAATGGAAAACAAAATCTGATTCAGACGGCCAGGAGAACCTTTCTATTAGCCTCCACTGAGGTTGTCAAATCCTGCCCCAGGAGCTATCCGAGCAGGTAAATATCTTCATTAATCCTGAATGACTACAACTGGCATCAGAGCTAAGCACCAAGCACTGTAAAAACTATCCTACTTTTCTGAAAAGATCACATGCATTTGAGAAGCTTTCTCAAACAGCATGGATCCACTATGCCTCCACACACCAGCCAACATAGCCTGCAATCCCAGAATTTGGTACATTCACTCCTCAAGACACGAAGTTTTGGACACCCTAAAAAATCCTTGACCCAAGATTTGTGAATCCAACCCATGCCCTGCCTGACTTGTGAAAAAAAGACATGAACAACTGATGCTACTCCTGATCAAAACAGCCATTGCCTCATTTAGAGAAGGAATCCTTCTCTTCCTCCTCTGAACACACAACAGTCCACCCAACACTAAAAACAAACAAAAACAAAAAACATCTTTGATGTTTCAGTTCTAGCCCAGTGTCAAACCTCCCATTCCTGAGCAAGCTCGTGGAGAAGCTAGCAAAAGGCCAACTACAATCTTATCTAACTGAAACTAACATTCTATACCCAGCACAATCTGGATTCATACCAGGTCTAGGGTAAAGCACTAAAATGGTTTGAGTTCTTCCTGGAAGGATGCTTCCAAAGAGTAGTGATGGTAAATGGCACATCCACCACTAGACTCTTCACTTGTCGAGTTCCACAAGGATCAATTCTCTCTCCACTCCTTTTCAACCCTATGTGAGCTGGTCAGTGTCTGCCCCTGACCTCCTGGCACTAAGTCCCCTAGAACAGAGGGTTCCCAAACTCTTTTCCCCTGAGGTTCACTTGTGCAGCTGCACTAGGCATTGCGGCTCAGTATTAACATTTCTCACTGTGTCCAGGAGGGAAACTGAGGGTAACGGGGGAATTGCCCAGGAGGGGGCTGTGACTTGAGCTGTTCAGGGGGCGGATGAACCTTGAAACTGTGCCCCCCGCCCCTCCACTAGCAGTGTATACAGTTTGATATTGCCCACTTCCACCTCACCCACCAGGCAGGCAAGCCATCATCCCCTCCAGCTGATCAAATGGGAAATCAGGCAAGGGGCTGCTGAGCATGCAGCTTGGTCCTGAGCCACCACACATTCACCAGGAAGAGGTGCATTGTGGGATGTGCATGGCCTCTCGCTTCAGCAGGGAGGGCCAGTGAGAGGGGGAAGGGGCCAGGCAAGTGCCACAGCCAGACCCCGCTGACACCCTCTGCCTCAGCAGCCTGCTGAATGCCTTGAGCTCATCACCAGTCAGGCCTGCCCCAGTCACCTACCAGCACCGTGGGGCGCCTCGCGGGCACCTCCGGCCCAGGAACAAGGGAAGGGTTCAGGGGCTGCCAGTGCTGGGCAGAGGCAGGTGCTTAAGCTGGGACCGGTCACTACTAAAGACGGCCCAAACATGGTGTGACGAAGTGGGGGATTTTCTTGACTGTTTTCTTGTTTTCGCTGGGGTTTCAATGGTTTGCATGTGGAGGGGGTGGGACTCAGTTTCCTTGGGTGTTACTGGTTTAACGAGGTGAGGGGAGAGGGAGTTTGTTGTTACAGAGGACCGGAGAGGGAACGTGGGACCCCAGCCAGTGGCCTGGAGGATGGATACCCCAGCGACCGTTGACCTGAGATTCCGACCCAGAGACCGAGCTCAGGAGTCGCAGCTGGGTCTAGCCAGTGGGAGAACAATGGCCTGCAGAGTGAGGAGCCAGTGACCTACCCAGCCGGTTCCTGCCAGAGGACAGAAGCGAGGAGAGGAGGCCCCAGTTTACGGCCCTGTTTACCTGGAGAGAAGACAATGGACAGAGGCGGGGCTTGGGGCCGGGGATCTCAGATGCCCAGCTGGGAAGCAGGGGGGCTCTGGGCTGGAGAGGGGGGAGCAGGCAGAGCCCTCCTGGATGCAGAGAGACTGGGATATGCTGGGCTGAGGGAGGCCAGGCCTGAGGCCCTGAGAGTTTCCTGTGCTGGGTTCACCTCTCAATAAATCCTCCTGTTTTATGCTGGCTGAGAGTCACTCCGGTCTAGAGAACAGGGTTGCATCAACCCCTTCGGGGGTGGAGGCCCCGGGGGTTCAGAGCGAGTTGACTCCCTGAGGGGGCCCACGGCAGAGACAGATGTGCTAAGGCTCAGAGAGGTGCGGCTCCAGGAGGTGGAAGGGCCTCACCCCGAGAGAGAGTGAACCGCCGAGAAGGGCTGTCTCACTGAAAGGGGCACCCCCCACGGACCGCACGGGGCCAAGAGTGGGCACTATCTGTGAGTCCGTGACACATGGCATTGTCCAGGAGGAGGACAGAACAGCACTGCTGAACTCTGGCTCTTGGGGGCTATGGGGCCAATACTCCATGGGGCCTGATAACCACGGATCACAGGTTGTGGTGGCTCAGAGCGGGCATGGCCGCGAACCCTCTAGCTGCCCTAGGAGCCACTGCCTCTCGTGGCCAGCCCCTTGTTTGCCTTCTGCCATCTGCTGGGGGCACTGGGCTCCTCTGGCCCTGGGTGGGGGCCATTGCTGGCCGCCACTCCATCACTGTCCACTTTGTAATGCCCTCACATGCCCCCCCCCCAAACTCTGCCCATGGCTTCAGTGGCGGACCACCTGGGACTGTGTCATGGCCCACAGTCCAGGAACCCCTGCCCTAGAGCCCATCGCAGATGCTGCCTTGTCCTCATTGCCCATGAGGCATGAGTGGTATCATCCTCAGCTAGCGGACGAAGTGCAGCACAAAGTGAGGAAGGCACTGGCCCAGGACAATCCAGTGGGTGACAGGGAATGGATCACTTAATGATGACCTGTTCTGTTCATTCCCTCTGGGGCACCTGCCATTGGCCACTGTCATAAGACAGGATACTGGGCTAGATGGACCTTTGGTCTGACCCAGTATGGCTGCTCTTATTTTCTTATGTTCAGTGTTGTGTGTTTGGAAGGAGGGGTTTATTTTATAGTGTGACTCTTGTGGTATTTGGTTTCTTTCCTAAATCCCCAGCTTCTGGAGCCATGTGAAAATGTGAGTCTCCTTTTGTTCGCTGGAGGTGGGACGCTGGATGGGGAGGGCTACAGTGGAATCTTTCCCAGGTGTCTGCATGGTGGGGCTTGCCAACCTGCTTAGGGTCTAACTTAAGGAATTTTCCTCCAACTCAAATTGACAGAGACCTGCGGGGGGAGGGCGGTTTCACCTTCCTCTGCAGCATGGGGCACGGTTCACTTGCTGGTTTAAAGTAAAGGGTAGATTCTCTGAAACTTGAAGTCATTAAACCATGATTTGAGGACTTCAGTAACTTAGCTAGTTGTTAGGAGTCTATTACAGGAGTGGGTGGGTGAGGTTCTGTGGCCTGTAGTGAGCAGTAGGTCAAACATGATGATCACAATGGTCTCTTCTGGCCATAAAGTCTGAATCTATGAAATATTTTGGCAAAAAAACAACAAAAATTGGTTTGGGGATTTTCAGCTCTGAGGAAAAGTCAGTTTTTTGAGCAACTGTACACTTTCCTCAAAAACAAAAATAATAATTGTGTCAAAAAAATGTCCATGGAAAAAAAGTTTCAAAGGAAAATTTTCAACCAGCCCCAGGGACTCCCAACCTCCAGGGAACTCTTGAACAGGTATGGAGGGGGGAGGGGAAGGAAGATAAAAGAGGCAGGATGGTCACAACCTCTCGTCTGTCCCAAAACTTTTTTCTCTGGTAACGTGGGCTCATGGTATAGAATGTTGAGAACCACTGTGCTCAACTATTGTAAGAGAAGCCTTTTGTTTATTATTATTGGCTGTACTGGAAGTAGGAGGTACCAGAAATCTCATAAAGAAAACAATTCTCTCATGGTTTATGTTACCGTTCTATTGTCCAGGCTCAAGTTTATAGCATTAGCATGAGCTTCAAGTAAGGAATGAAACTTTTGGATGTTTAGCTGAATTGAATCTCTGAACCTTTTGATATTCTTCCATTGCTCAGAATAAAGTTTTAGTTCATTCATTCATTTCACCGCTGGGAAGACAACACTACAGCTCACTCTGGGTAAGCTGTCTGTACATGAAGAATGCATGAAGTAGGAAGACATATGGTTTCTATCACAACTAATATGTATTCTAGCAGTCAATCAATGCATTACACATCTGCAAAGATATATAGGACAGTTTGTCAGTGAGATGACCTTTCTGTCACCCACACGGAAAGTTACAGATTTTATTATCCTGGAGGATACAACAGCAGTTTTGCTCATTGTATAAAGGTATCTGAGGCTTTCAGAGGCTAAATGAAATAACATCATTGTATCACTAGGTTCTGAAGTATATGGGAACATATTTGCTTGCCAGTCCCCTCTATTGTGAGTGTCAATTTGTTTACTCTAGCAGAAATTTCAGCTACTTGAGTTAATCAGATACTATCTCACTGAACACTTCATTAGTTATAGGCCAGCATAATCCTCAAATTTGATCTCAAGGGTTTACACAGTAGCAAAACCTTCTTCCCTCTTGTATTGTCTTTGGTCCCATAAAAATCAAAATGAATCACATTATTTCCTACATAATCAACAAGAACTATGTTTCGTCTCTGTTAGGATAGAATAATTAACACAGAAATATAAATGATAGGAGTATCATTCCACTGATTTAGGAGATCAAATTTTGAGAAATTCCCAGAAGACATGATTCAAAATGTGCCTTTTAAAAATTCATTATCATCACCATCAGTAACAAGACATAGATCTGATCCTCCTCCCTTCTTCTACTTATGTCCTCCCATCTTCCCTCTCTCTTTTCATGGCACTTCCCTGCCATTCCCCTTCTATCCTTTCCTTATAAGAACATAAGAATGACCATACTGGGTCAGACCAAAGGTCCATCTAGCCCAATATCCTGTCTACTGACAGTGGCCAATGCCAGGTGCCCCAGAGGGAGTGAACCCAACAGGCAATGATCAAGTGATCTCTCTCCTGCCATCCATCTCCACCCTCAGACAAACAGAGGCTAGGGACACCCTTCCTTACCCATCCTGGCTAATATCCATTAATGGACTTAACCTCCATGAATTTATCCAGTTCTCTTTTAAATGCTTATAGTCCTAGCCTTCACAACCTCCTCAGGCAAGGAGTTCCACAAGTTGACTGTGTGCTGTGTGAAGAACTTCCTTTTATTTGTTTTTAACCTGCTGCCCATTAATTTCATTTGGTGGCCCCTAGTTCTTGTATTATGGGAACACGTAAATAACTTTTCCTTATTTACTTTCTCTACATTACTCATGATTTTATATACCTCTATCACAGGGGTCTCCAATGTTCGGCACGCGGCTCACCAGGGTAAGCATCCTAGCGGGCCAGGCCAGTTTATTTACCTGC
>NC_048310.1:15580105-15609943 GCF_013100865.1 Trachemys scripta elegans
AAGTACACTATGTCCACTGGATCACCCTTGTCCACATGTTTGCTGACCCCTTCAAAGAACTCTAATGGATTAGTAAGACACAATTTCCCTTTACAGAAACCATGTTGACTTTTGCCCAACAATTTATGTTGTTCTATGTGTCCGACAATTTTATTCTTTACTATTATTTCAACTAATTTGCCCGGTACTGACGGTATGTCCCTCCAGTTCTTGACAGTGCAGAAGGTGTCTGAGCATATTGGTCTGTGACATCAGAACAAAATCAATGTAAATGAGTTTGTAAATGGGTTGCACTGACTGTGAGGAAAAGAACGGGTCAAAATAATTCAAATTTTGATTTTTTTTTTTGGTTACAAAAAATGGGAACAATTTTTTTCATGAAAACTTGTGAAAAGATGTTCCCAGGTTTTGACCACCTCTAGTGAGGCTACTGCATTTATTGTCATCTGAATTGATCTTTCTCCTTCACTGGAAGCTCCCTTACAGTGCATTATGTTTCATTTATTTGTATTGTGCTGGTCAGCTATACATAAAGATGATGATATATGTCCTCATCGGACACTCGTCATTAGAAACCTCTGTGAAGGTAACTGAAATACCAAACATGGTATAGCATTTAAATATGGTTTTGAATCACATTTTTAATTTACCTGATTAATAATACTTACATTCACTAAGCATCCCATTATTGATGACTATACGTTTTGACACAGTAGAATTGAAATATTGACATATTCGCTTTAAAAGAGGTTTTTTTTTCTTTTTAATTAAGGATTAGGCACATCAGCGCTGACATCTTGTATCCTACGTTTCAGCTGAATGCCTTTTGAAACAGCCAAGGTAATGGTAGGCCTGCAAATAAGTGCCTTATAATTTAAATGTTAATAAATAACCCCAATACCATATCCTTGCAAATTAAATGCAGTAACAAGGTACAATACCTGTCATTCCAGATTGCCAACAATAATGTTTCTTTGTCTGTTTATGTTATTACTTTATTCTATGCCCACTTTTAACAGATAATCCTTATATTAATGTAAAGAGCTGAAAAATTTGCTCCTGAAGGGGGTGCGTCACCGAGTAGGCACAGCTGTGGGCACATCGCAGGGCCGGTGTGTGGCACGCCTGCCTCCTGCAGTGTGCCAGTAAAGTCACAGATCAGATGGTAGGAAGATGCCAGCCACAACAGCTACTGACTAGCTTGGTGTTGGCACATCAACTGTTGAGGTTGCTGTAACCCTCCCTGATTAAGAGGGTGTTGCTACCCCAGATCATAACGCTGGGCAGTGCACAGACTGCTACTGATGGATTTGAAGATACAGGGCTCCTGAATTGTACATGGGAAACTGATAGGATCCAGGTACCTAATATTTGTTCCCCACGACAAGTCTTAGATTTCACAGGCAGAAAGGGGAATTTCTCCATGGTAAGGCCTAGGCGATTGCTGTGGTTGGCTCACCAATATTAAGATGAGGTGATGTGGAAAGGTCCAGGGGGCCAGGATCTTTAGAAACTCACCCCCATTATGTAATTAAAACTATAACATTTCTTTCAAGACAATATGGACATTAATGGTGTAACTTGTGTCACCATGAATCCCTTATAACAGGGGTAGGCAACCTTTCAGAAGTGGTGTGCCGCGTCTTCATTTATTCACTTTAATTTAAGGTTTCGCGTGCCGGTAATACATGTTAACATTTTTTAGAAAGTCTCTCTCTATAAGTCTGGGGGGAGGGAGGAGGGGAGGTGCAGGGCAGAAGGTTGGGTGTTGGGGGCGACTCGAGGTCAGGGCAGAGGGCTGGGTGTTGGAGGGAGGTGCAGGGCAGAAGGCTGGATGTTGGGGGCAGGTCAGGGCAGAGGGCTGGGGGGTGTGGAGGTGCAGGGCAGAGGGCTGGGTGGGGTGTGGGGGTGCAGGGCAGTAGGCTGGGCATTGGGGGGAGGTGCAGGGCAGAGGGCTGGGTGTTGCGGGGAGGTGCAGAGCAGAGGGCTGGGGTGTGTGTGGAGGTGCAGGGCAGAGNGTGTTGGGGGGAGGTGCAGAGCAGAGGGCTGGGGTGTGTGTGGAGGTGCAGGGCAGAGGGCTGGGCGGAGTGTGGGGGTGCAGGGCAGAAGGCTGCGTGTTGCAGGGAGGTCAGGGCAGAGGGCTGATGACAGGGCCAGCTCCAGGCACCAGCTGAGCAAACTGGTGCGTGGGGCGGCAGATTGTTCGAGGGCGGCATGGCCACTTTTTTTTTTTGTTCCGCTACGGCCGCCCTGTAGGGGGTGGTGGCGTGGAGAACCAGAGCGCCCTGCAGGGCAGTCCTCTTCCTTCACTTCCCGCCGACCGGAGCGGAGCCCTCGCGCAAGCGGCAGGAGGTGTGGCACAGTGGGAGGAGCCGCGTGGCAGTGCCCCTGCTGTAGCTCTGGCCGCCCCCTTCTCTCTCTCTCCCACCCACTGCCTCCCCCTCCCCAGCTGGTCTCCCTGCACCCGCGCTCCGGCCACGCTGCAGGGTTTTTTGGTTTTGTTTTGCTTGGGGTGGCCAAAAAGCCAGAGCCGGCCCTGGCTGGGGTGTGTGTGGAGGTGCAGGGCAGAAGGCTGGGTGTTGTGGGGAGGTCAGGGCAGAGGTCTGGGGGAGGGGCCGGGACCCCCCCCCACACTGCTCTCCCCTGCGGGGGCAGGAGGCAGAAGCTTGGTCCTGCGGCAGCCAAGCTTCCCTCCTACCCCGCTTCTTCCCCCAACGTGGCGCTTTCCAGCCCCTCCGCCCTTCCTCCTCTTCCTCTCACCGGGCAGGCAGTGTGCCACTCAAAATCGGCTTGCGTGCCGTGTTTGTCACACGTGCCGTAGCTTGCCGACCCCTGCCTTATAATCTTGATGCATTATGAGACATCTCTATAGCCTCATTTGGACAATTTACCACATATTCCAGTGCATGTGTGAACACGTCAAAGTAGCTAAAATCTCAGGGCATTGTTCACACTGCATACTCAAAGTCCACTATAAGAGCCATGTCCTGTGCTTCTGCACGGTCCCATCCAAAGGTCCTGGACTTCCTTGCTTTACGGAGAGAGAACTACATCCAGTCCTCTCTTAACAGTAGTCACCAGAATTCAAAAACATGTGAGCGCTATTGAAGCAAATGCAGGAAAATGGACACTCCCAAAATATGGCCCAGTGCCACGGCAAAGCCAAGGAGCTCTGGCAGAATTTTAAAAATTCTGGGTACAAAATCAGAATAGAGTTTTGTCACTGCCAAAACAGATTCATTAATTAAATTGGGATAAGACTCCAGATAAATCTAAAAGGACTCTTGTGTGGATGCAAGTTTTTGCCCCAAAAATAAAACTGAAAAACTCTCCCATCTAGGCAAGACTGTAAAGCATAATCTACCTGGGACAGGAACCTTAACTTCTTAGCTATTGTAAAGAGCCTGCCACACTCCTGATGGTATACAAATGATAAACAATGTCTTCCCTGCTTTCCTTCACCACCACTGAGTACATCTCCAGGAAGAAAGATTGGAAATGAAGATGTTTCAGGCCTGATTGTTAAAGATGTGCATGTGAAATTGCACAGTAATAATATGCATTCAATTAAGCAGTTAATTTATATGCAAATTATTAGAGTAGACTAAATAGTGCAAAAAAAGAATATTCATTTGAAGAAATAACTTGTATTGTTTACAATTCTGTTTTTTTTTTTTTTTTAAGGAAATAAAAATGAACTGTCATCAGTCATTTTCCTGCATTTTGTGTTCACTTTCTGTGAACATTTGGGCAAGTGATTTTGATTAGCACAAAAGAGACTTGTAATCTTTCGTGCTCAAGCATGCACAAAACGCAAATTTTAAAGTAGCCCAAGTAGGTACTGGTAGCAGAGATAGTCATCCAATCAAGGAACATAAACTTTGGCCTCAATTTAGGAAACTGTCCTTATAGGACAGCTCCTAAACACATCAATATTACATAATTAAAGTATGCATATACCTAACTGCTGCCCTGAACTGGAGCCATAGGGAAAACTGTGAGCAATTACAACTAAGCAATGTAGCTCAGCTTTCCATTTGCAAGAATACTTCCAGAAAACTGCTTCTAAGGATCCCATTGAGAATATATATAGATATATATGTTAAATAAACTCAAACAACAAAATAAATGAGAGGAATTCCTTATCTGCTCATGCATATTTTGTGAACAAAAAGGAGGATGAATTTGTTGAATTTACTACAGTCTATTTGCTCAACTCTTGAAATTTCTTCAACTGTGGATAGCAAATTATCAGATATTTTCCTAATTGGCTACTGGTAAGTGCAATAGCTATGATTCTACATACAATCATGGTAACTGCACAAAAACTGGGTGTGTGCTTTTGACAATTAGGACCTCTCTGATATTTGCCATGCTTTGCTGATTTCTATTAGATGTTTCCTGCTTAGTGAGTGGGGAATTAAGTGATCTTGAGTGCATTTTATTTCTTATTTTTAAGCACTGGATTTACTGGCTCTGTAGCTTAGCATTTTGCTTTATTGTTTTATATTTTTATGTTTGTATTAAATATTATTAAGGCACTCAGAGGCTGTTAAGTATTTGGTGCCAAGAAATGAAAACACTGTATTGTTTTCCCTTAAATTCACCAACATTTAGAGACAACAGATCTTTCAGGTCCCATTTAAGCCTAATTTTAGTACACATCACATGTCAGGACAATGCCTAAAGACACAGGATTCATCTGTTTAGCACTCGTCTGCCACCACTCAGTACAAATCAGGTTTGATCCATAGAACAACAAATAGCTGCTAACGCTCTCTTTTGTCTCTGCCTCAGGGAAACAACAAAGCACACCTTTGTCTGTGCCCTCATGCTAGTTCTGCAATATTCCACTACAATACAAACATCTTTCCAGGTGTAGCCAATATACAACATTCATTACCTCAATGCCCACACTATGCTTCTGGATGTTCATCCCTATATTCAGTGTGCCTGTAGCTGTATACACTTGTAAAAGAGAGAGTTAGGAACAGTGCTACACCAGTTGCCTGTTTTACTACAATCTATATCCGGGGTTGGCAATGTTTGATATGCGGCTCGCCAGGGTAAGCACCCTAGCAGGCCGGGCCAGTTTATTTACCTGCTGACGCGGCAGGTTCGGCTGATCGCGGCCCCCACTGGCCGCGGTTCACGGTCCCAGGCCAATGGGGGCAGCGGGAAGCGGCGCGGGCGAGGGATGTGCTGGCCGATCGCAGCCAGTGGGGGCCGCGATTGGCCGAACCTGCTGCATCAGCAGGTAAATAAACTGCCCCGGCCCGCTAGGGTGCTTACCCTGGCGAGCCGTGTACCAAACGTTCCCAACCCCTGAGTTATATTATTAGTTGTATTACCATAGCTTAGGAGGCATATAAGGAATTGCCACAAGTCATACCCGATTTGGGCTTGGTCCCACACTCTGGCCCCAAAACAGCACATGCTTAACTTTAAGCATGTGAGTAGACCTGTGACTACATCTCCCATTCAGGAGGCACAAAGGAGCTGGAAACTGGCTGAAAATGCCTAGCAGAGATTACCCCTGATGTAGGGGAATGCTCTTCTGGTGCAAGCATGCCAATCCTGGGCCTGCTGTCTCTGCAGTTTCTCAACATAGGGGTGTATGGGGAAAGAGCATGGCCTGGTGGAACTTTGGTCTGCTACATCTACCTTCCTCTGGTGTAGGGTCCACTAAAGAATATTGGTGGAACATAGAACTGCCTCGCTGTAGCTGTAAATGGTGCTGGGCTGGTCCCTGAAAATTAAGGAGCTAGAACCAGCTCTCTGACATTCACCCCCTCTCCTAGCCAGAGCAGGCTGGAATTGTCCTATCATTTGTAGTTTTGGAATCTTAACTAGCTGGATATCAGGATGGGAATCTGTGATTAAAATCCATTGGGAAGTGTTTTTCACAGCAGGATCAGAAAGAAGACATAGTAGTTATACCTCTGCTATTATTATTGTTGCTGCAATGTCTGCAGCCACAGAATAATCTTTAGCCTTGTAATCGTGCCCACAGCTCTAGACTGAGGCATGAAGTTAAAGAGATGATGCTACCTTAGTATTTCTGAAACTTGTCTATAGTAAGCATAAGGAATATTTTAAGTACTGCATATATTGAGGTAACCTTATCTCCTTGTTTAAGACATCACCTAAATGGTTTTCAAGGTCATCACTGTGTGCTTTTAACATACATACAGGGGGCTCAGGTCAGCCCAGTAACCTGAAATGTCACTTGGTTTGCCCTAAGCTTCTAAACAAGTTCATCACCTAAGGGAACTTTGGTGGCCTAGGATGGGGGAGAGTACCACAACTTTGGGAGGAGATGAATTATTTATCAGCATAAGGGGCCTGCTGAGCTTGGGATTGGATCCTGTTTCCATGTATTTCAGTTGGACACTGACATTGACTTCAGTGAGAGCAGAATCAGACCCTTAGGCAGAGAGCTATACAGTAGTGCAAGTTTCGCCTTCATATTTTTGGACTCTGTGGCAGACAACAGTCAATCATGAAAAGGGACAATATGGGGACTGTAGTGATAAAGAAGAGACTGACCTTGTGTCGCATGGTGAAGATGAGATTAAGACATACCAAGGGGATTCTTTCTGCAGCATGGTGGACTCACAGAGACAACGTAGTTTTCCCAGGTTCTCTAAATCAGAAGCTAGGAACTGCAGAACATAGATAAGGGATGCAAAGGGACACAAGGAGAACTGTACAGCCAGCAGAGTTACAGATGACCAGGAGTTTTAAAAATATATTATGAACAAAAAGAATCCTGACAATTATACTAGTCCATTATTAGATGGAAAAAGTAGAGTTATCAATAATAATGCAGAAAAGGCAGAAGCGTTCAATATATATTTCTGTTTTGTATTTGGGGAAAAACAGATGCTGTAGTCATATCATATAATGATAACACTCTTTCCATTTCACTAGTATTTCCTGAGGATGTTAAACATCAGAAAATGTTTAAATCAGCAGGTACAGATAACGTACATCCAAGTGTTTTAAAAGAGCTGGCTGAGGAACTTGGTGGATTGTTAATACTGATTTTCCAAAAGTCTTGGAATACTGTGTGACAGCGTACCCCATAAGGCTTTATGGGGGTGTGTGCTTATATATGTATGTATGACATAACTGGAATATGTTTTGTGCTGCCTGTGCCATGTAATATATCTCCGTAAAGGTTATGGTCTACTATATCTATTCATCCTATTTGTACATATATATCATTTTCTACTTGAGGTTAAGTATATGGGCGATATGCTTGCTTGGTTTCTAAGTAAGCTTTGTGAGGCATTTGGTCAGCTTCTTTAGGAAGGAATTTGCAAGGTTAAGTACCTGATCAGGAAACACTTGGGGAACAATGCATCTTGGAATGCTCCAATCCACATAAGAAGTCTTCCTGGAGACATGCAAGATACCATGTGGACAACGGCTTCGGCCTGTAAAGACTGAGTCATGCAGGGACATGTGACTTGCGCAGGTGACTCCAAAACTCCATCTTGGAGCTGGACTTTGCATAGGAGGGAGGAGGGTGGTCTCCACCCACAAGAGAGAGTATATTTAAACCCGTGGGAGACCCCTCCATTTTGGTCTTCAGCTGGCTAAGGAAGGAGCCTCTTCACCCCCCACAGGATACTTGAAGGAAACTGGAACAAAGGACAGTAACTACGGGGGGTGTGAGTGATTGCTGGACACAGGCTAAAAGGAGATTAGCCTGTAAAAGGGATCATTCTGGAACTGGTGAGGAACTTATCTGTATTTAGTTTGATTAGACATAGATTTGCGCATTTTATTTCATTTTGCTTGGTGACTTACTTTGTTCTGTCTGTTACTACTTGGAAAATCCTATTTTCTGTATTTAATAAAATCACTTTTTTCCTTATTAATTAATTCAGAGTATGTATTAATACCTGGGGGAGCAAACAACTGTGCATATCTCTCTATCAGTGTTATAGAGGGCGAACAATTTATGAGTTTGCCCTGCATAAGCTTTATACAGGGTAAAACGGATTTATTTGGGTTTAGACCCCATTGGGAGTTGGGCATCTGAGTGCCAAAGACAAGCACACTTCTGTGAGCTGTTTTCAGGTAAACTTGCAGCTTTGGGACAAGTGATTCAGACCCTGGGTCTGTGTTGGAGCAGACAGGAGTGTCTGGCTCAGCAAGACAGGGTGCTGGAGTCCTGAGCTGGCAGGGAAAACAGGAGCAGGGGTAGTCTTGGTACATCAGGTGGCAGCTCCCAAGGGGGTTTCTGTGATCCAACCCGTCACATACTGGGAAGTTCCAAAACACTGGAGGTAAGCTAATCATGTCATTATAGGCAAACGTTGATCTATTGGATCATGGTGTATATGTAAAAGGCCTAGTCAGGTCCCTGATGAATCCGCTTGTGGCTGACAAGCCCAATTTGAGAACGACACAGATCCATGTGTTATCTGAGTTAGAATCCAAGATCACAGCACGCTGCTTTCTTTTCTCGCTTTTCTTCCATCCTCTGGATCAAAGCTGCTTCATGTTGAGCTGCACCCACTGCCAGATGTTCCCTCCAGATTGACTGGATGTTGAATGACTTCATGGCATTTTTGCACACATCATGGTGCCACCATAAAGGGAAACCCTGCTTTTGAGAGCCATCAAGAATCTTGCTGTACAAAATATTATTGGGGATATGGTCTCCTCCCGTTCTCCTGACAGCTAATGATGTGCCAATATTTCGAATGGGTAACTGGGATGAGATGTATAATTATAGGCCTGTCAGTCTGACATTGATCCTTGGCAAGATCGTGGAACAGCTGATATGTGACTCAATTAATAAAGAATTAAAGGAGGATAAATAACTAATGCCAATCATCATGGGTTTATGGAACAGATCCCGTCAAACTAAGTTGATATCTGTGAGCCTAAGAACCTCTCGATCCCAACTGGCAGAAATAGCAACTGTTATCAAGCCTGATTAAATTCACTACACCTAACACTTATAGTTTGTTTCAAGGTGTTACTGCACACAAAGGTGCAGAATTGGTTTCTCCAGACAAAGGGATATATAGTCACACATCTGTCTAAGTTCATTTGTAGATTAAGCATTGTAAACCAAACATAATGGGAGCTACATCTGCATTTCAAGTCAACACAAGGATGTGAAGACAACTTGGGGTCAGCACACCAGGAAGGGAACCATGGTGGGTAATCCTGACACTGAGGGCAAAACAATGAGTTTTGGGAACTACAGGGAGAAGCAAAAAAAAAGCCATTTTGATATCCAATTTACTGAGCAAGACCCTTGAAGGATTTGAGGTATATTCATAGATTCATAGAGTTTAAGGCCAGAAGGGACCATTAGATCATCTAGCCAGACCTCCTGTATATCACATTTCACTAAAGCATATTTTTCAGAAAGGCATCCCGTCTTGATATGAAGACATGAAGAGACTGAGAATCCATCACTTTCCATCCCATGAAAACTTGGATCCTGGTTTTGCCTGAAAACCAGCAGCTCTGTCAAAGCCTGAATCCTCTGGAAAAAAAATCTACTTTATTAAATAGGAAAGGTAACCATTAATAAGGGCAGACCTAGAATTGCATTTTATATTTTGTTCTATGTGTAACCCTTGTTTCCAATATTCTTACTTATCACTCATTTGAATCTTTGAATCTCCATTCTTTGTTAATAAACTCATTCTATTTCTTCTTATAAGTACTCAGTGCTGCAGTATTAAGTAAAGTGTGAATCCTCAGTTGACTCAAATAAGCTGATGTGTATACTATTCCCTTTGGGGACAGCAAACTTGGTAATTTCTACGAGTGTCCAGTGACAACGGCTGAACACTATAGGGAACGTTCTGAAATCTCAGAGGTTGGTGTGTACTTATACTAGCCTGCACAGAGAGGGCGAGGTCTGTGGATACCTAGAAGTCAGAGATGAACCCCAGCAGACACAGACAAGACTACTTCACGTTAAGAGCAGGCAGTGGTGAGGTGCAGCACAACCCTGGATACCTCTGGGGAGCATCACTATCATTTTTTGATGCAATCACAAGTTTGGTTGATAGTACTGATAGTGTTGATGCGCTATACTTCTGTAGGAAGTCTGACCTGGTACCACATGACATTGTGATTAAAAAACTACAACAATATAAAATTAACATGGTACACATTAAATGGCTTAAAAGCTGGCTAACTGATAGGTCTCAAAATATAATTGTAGATGGGGAATCATCATTGAGTGGGTATGTTTCTAGCAGCGTCTCATCGGGATCTGTTCATGGTTGTATTTAATATTTTTATCAGTGACCTGGAAGAAAACATAAAATTATCACTGATAAAGTTTGCAGAGGACACAAACACTGGGAGAGAGGTAAATCATGAAGAGGATAGGTCACTATTTCAGAGTGAGCTGGATCTCTTGGTAGATGGGCAAGAGCAAGCAATATGTGGTTTAATACGGCTAATGGCAAATCTAGGAACAAAGAACATAGGCCATACTTAAAGGATGGGGGGGACTGTATCCTGGGAAGCAGGGACTCTGAAGATTTGGGGGTCATGATGAATATAATCAGCTGAACATGAGCTCCTAGTGCAATTCTGTGGCCAAAAGAACTAATATGATCTTTGTATGCAAACACAGAGGAATCTTGAGTAGGAGTAGAGAGGCTATTTTACTTCTGTATTTGGCCCTGGTGTGACTACTGCTGGAATACGGTGTCCAGTTCTGTTCTCCATAATTCAAGAAGTATGTTGAAAATTGGACAGGGTTCAGAGTAGAGCCACAAGAATGATTAAAGGCTTAGAAAACATGTCTTAGAGTTACAGATTCAAAGAGCTCAATCTATTTAGTTGAGCAAAGAGAAGTTTAAGGGGTGACTTGATTACAGTCACCCATTAATTACATGAATGAGAATTAGGAACCTTTTAATTGGCACCTACAGCATCCACCTGGGTGAGTTACAGAGCAGCACTATGCTATACACATCCACATAGTCCAAACTGTGGTCCACTGTAGACAGGCCCCTAGATAATCCCAATAGTCCCTTCTGGCCTTGAAATACATGAAGTTACCGCTCAGATGCAGCAGCACAACCTATGCTGAACAGTGTGGTCAGACAGGAAGTCAAAGCCCTAGCTGGTGTAACCTGGCACAGCACATTTGCCTGCAATATAGCTATACCAGCTTACAGCAATTTAGCCTCTGGTCCTATGTCTGGACCAAATTAAGCACTCATGGAAAGAATTCCCGATGTACTACATTTCAAAAGCAGGATCAATGACATTTTGAAAGTTTGTGCTTGCCCCCCAGAAGCTCTGGTGATGAGCAGAGACCTCAGAAAATCTATCCAGATTTGCTTGTTTGTGGTGTTACACTAAAGTATAAAAATAGCGGGGTCGGGGGGAGAAGAGAGGGGAAGCGAGCCTTTTATTTATTTATTTAAATGGGAAAATGATCTGAATTAAACAGGAGTGTTTTTTCTTTATAGTTACAAACACCCTCGCATGTCTGAAAACTTTATGCTTGAAGTAGTTTATCATAATACACATTTCTGAAGGTCCCCCAAGGCAGAAAAGCACACTTCTAGTGAATTAGACACAGCTTTATTTGAAGGTGTCCTGAATTTCTTTAATTTCAATGACAGAAGAATTGTCAAGTAAGATGTAAAGTCAATGCTGCACTGATTATCTGTGATAGAGTCTGTCAGTAACATCAATTCTTAATTCAAAGTAAACTCATTTTTCTCTTCTCTTTATTTCCCAAACAGAATTTCAGTCTAGATATTACTGCTTGTGAAGATTATAGAATTGGCAGCAAAGAAAACAAATATCCTCTGTTTATCCACAGGCAATCAGTGCAGACATCCTGAACAGTTTGTTTTGATATTGCTTCAACAAAAGTCCAGCCCTGGGAAGAAGGTGTCTGTATGAACTAGAATTACAGTCCCCATGGTAAAAAGTCGGGGCTTCATCTTCTGAGTCAATCGTCCCTGCTCTGTTCATTTAGCTTTACCTGGCATGGTAAAAGTGTTACATTCAGGAAGTGTTTTGTTTAATTACTTACAACAATATAACAATAAGACACACACGTAAGATTTCTATGTATTAATGCAGACACCGTGATAAGATCCAGCTCAAAATAGGCCCACTGCCTCTGACTGCTCAAGCCCCTGTGTCGAATTTCACACCAGCAGAAATCTGGAGTAGCTGTACAGACATCAGTGGAGTTACTCTGGAATTTCACCAGTGTAACTAAGATCAGAATGTGGTCCCCAGCCTCTCCAAGACACTGATCTACTCAGAGAAAGGTCAATGTTTTACAGAAGACAGTTAACAAACAGAAGAGAAGTCATCTCTCTCTCTTTCACATATATACACATACACAAAAGTATATAAAAACTGGTCTGGCAGAATCAGTGACTTAGGCATCCCAGGTAATTACCATTCATAGGACTTAATTAGGGCAGGTCTTCACTGCGGGGTGGGGGGGGTCGATTTAAGATACGCAAATTCAGCTACGTGAATAGCATAGCTGAATTCGACGTATCGCAGCCGACTTACCCCGCTGTAGGGACGGCGGCAAAATCGACCTTTGCGGCTTCCCGTCGATGGCGCTTACTCCCACCTCCGCTGGTGGAGTAAGAGCGTTGATTCGGGGATCGATTGTCGCGTCCCGACGGGACGCGATAAATCGATCCCCGAGAGGTCGATTTCTACCCACCGATTCAGGCGGGTAGTGTAGACCTAGCCTCAGTCTTCCCTCCCTGGAGGTAGTTAAAAATAGATCCCTCTCCTCCCCCACAGCATAATCATTAGGCTAAAAGCTACGGAGGTCAGAAGGCTCAACAAGTTTCACTGAGCCTCACAATCACATGCATGATTTTCATTTGAATTGGGCCCTTGACTAGAGTCCTCAAGGCTAAAAATCCAGAAAGGCGTTTCTGGTCTGGATTGATGTAAATCAGCAATACTTACTACTTCCTCTTACACATCACTCACAGCAAGCCCTGCACGGAGGAAGTACTAGTTCAGGGCTCCTGGTTCTATTCACACCTCTGCCATTGATATGAAAAAGAACTGTTTGACTTGGAACTTTCAAGCCACTGTGCTTCTCTGTACTTCATTTCATGCATCAGAAAATGGGTATAATATTTACTTCACATGGATGTTATGCAGTTGTCAAAGTTGTAACTGGACTCAACTGGCATTACATTGGTATCAAGAGTCAAACTCCTATTGGACAAATAGTTTTGAAGTACATAAAATATTGTTACAAGGAGGAGGGAGAAAAAATG
Organism: Trachemys scripta elegans; assembly: GCF_013100865.1. Lineage (NCBI taxonomy): Eukaryota > Metazoa > Chordata > Testudines > Emydidae > Trachemys > Trachemys scripta. The sequence goes on from NC_048310.1 coordinate 15,593,386, forward strand.
TTCATTTTAACCTCTGATGATAGCACAAGAAGCAATGGTCTTAAATTGCAGCAAAGGCAGTTTAGGTTGGACTTTTGGAAAACCTTCTTAATTGTCAGGGTAGTTAGGCACTGGAATAAATTGCCTAGGGAGGTAGGAGAATCTCCATCATTGGAGATTTCTAAGAACAGGTTAAACAAACACCTGTCAGAGATGGTGTAGATAATGCCATGAGTGCAGGGGACTGGACTAGAAGATCTCTTGAGTCCTATGATTCTATGAAATATCACTCAGTTGATGTGGAAGAGCCATAACGATGGCACAGAATGTTCCTCAGTTGCTTTTGGGAGTACAGATTTGAACATGAAACATACAGAGATACTACACCAGATCAAGGGTGTTTGCACGTTAGAATGCTTAACTGCTGTTTGCATCTGCAACATGTAAATCTAAGCATGTACATATGAAACTTTACATGCATGCATACAAATGATAAGATGCCGGGCTGACAGTGTCTCCCAATGCATCAGTTTTTATTAGGGCTGTCGATTAATTGCAATTAACTCACATGATTAACTCAAAAAAATTAATCGTGAAAAAAAAATTAATCCCAATTGCACTATTAAACAATAGAATACCAATTGAAATTTATTACGTATTTTTGATGTTTTTCCACATTTTCAAATATATTGATTTTTATTACAACACAGGATACAAAGTGTACTGTGCTTTCAGAAGTGTTAAAAGAGCAACACTCCAATGCGAAAACTACAGAACCCGAACCACCAAAAAAGAAAATCAACCTTCTGCTAGTGGCATCTAACTCAGATAATGAAAATGAACATGTGTTGGCCCACACTTCTTTGGATCGTTATCAAGCAGAACCCATCATCAGCAAGGACGGATGTCCTCTGGAATGGTGGTTGAAGCATGAAGGGACATGTGAATCTTTAGCGCAGGGGTCGGCAACGTTTGGCATGTGGCTCGCCAGGGTAAGCACCCTAGTGGGCTGGGCCAGTTTATTTACCTACTGACGCAGCAGGTTCAGCCGATCGCGGCCCCCACTGGCCGCGGTTCGCCGTCCCGGGCCAATGGGGGTGGCAAGAAGCGGCGTGGGCGAGAGATGTGCTGGCCGTGGCTTCCCACCGCCCCCATTGGCCCAGGACAGTGAACCGCGGCCAGTGGGGGCCGTGATCGGCCGAACCTGCCGCATCAGCAGGTAAATAAACTGGCCCGGCCCACTAGGGTGCTTACCCTGGCGAGCCGCGTGCCAAACGTTGCCTACCCCTGCTTTAGCGCATCTGGCACGTAAATATCTTGTGACTTCGGCTACAACAGTGCCATGTGAACGCCTGTTCTCACTTTCAGGTGACATTGTAAACCAAAAATGGGCAGCATTATGTGCTGCAAATTGTAACCAAACCTATTTTAACAATTGGCTGAACAAGAAGTAGGAATGTGTGGATTTGTAGGCTCTAAAGTTTTACATTGTTTTATTTTTTAATGCAGTTTTTATTTTTTTAACATAATTCTACATTTGCAAGTTCAACTTTCATGATAAAGAGATTTCACTACAGTACTTGTATTAGGTGAATTGAAAAATACTACTTCTTTTGTTTTTTACAGTGCAAATATTTGTAATCAAAAATAAATATAAAGTGAGCACTGTACATTTTGTATTTTGTGTTGCAATTGAAATCAATATATTTTAAAATGTAGAAAACATCCAAAATTATTTAAATAAATTGTATTCTATTATTGTTTAGCAGTGCGATTAATCACGATTAATTTTTTAATCGTGCGATTAATCACAATTATTTTTTAATCATTTGACAGCCCTAGTTTTTATATTTCTGAAGTAAGCCTTTGGGTTGGAACGTGCTATACATGTATAAAATATTGTAATTGTTTTGGTATTTAGCAATCTGCAGTCTTTGAGAAGGATACAGATGTGCCTAAGGTACATTTTCTTTCACCCAGTTTAGATGACAAGTCAAAAACTTGTCACAGAAAATCATTGTTAAGTACACAGTAGCCGTGTGTCTTTCAGTCTTGATTTTAAGAGTAATTGCTTGCAGATTCATTGGTCCAAACCATTTCTAGTGTAATTGTAATAGAACTTTAACCTTAATAGAATTACATCTGTGATAAATTTGGTCATTTTTAGTCAATTGCTCTTATATTTCAGCAAATGTAATTTACTGATAATTTTCATGTCATTAACCAGTTTTTTTTCAAAGGAGTACAGTATGGTACCCAATATTTGTTCTCTTAAGTAATTGAACAAAGAAATAAATGTCTAATGAGAGCACATGGGGTAAGCTGTCTAATATTATTTTCAATACAAAATATAAAATCCACATCTTCCTTAGAAATTCAAACCAAGTTTTAAAAATATCAACAATTGACAACAAATATGACAATTTTTGTAAGTGTTTTTTTTCTTCCCCTGACCGGTCTATGGTGGAAACTTATATGTTTCAACATTAAGAAGTGATAAGAGACTTAAGGATAGATATACTCTGAGGAGATATCTTTTAAAATTCTTTATTCAATCAGGTGTGAAACAGTATAATATCTTAAAAGGACACATTTGGTAGCATGAAAGACAAGTGCAGTGAGGCTTGAGTTTACTAAATTCGCTGCATTCTCCAACCTTAAAGCTGCAAATAGATTATTTTTTTAACCTATCAACAGGATTGCAAGTATTCCTCAAGCAACTAGGGTTGTGAAGAAAGTTAATTCTTTATTGCTGTATTTGGCATAAAGATTTCTAAACTGAACAGTTTAGGTTTGTTATAGGCTACTTTTTTTATTTTATTTTGTTCGGTAACTTCTAATGTAATTGGTTCTGATTATAAACCCAGTGGAGAACAGTGCTTCTCTTAATTTCAGATTTATGCAAAATGGATGTGAGAGATGCAGTTTTAAGAATGACTAGCTCAATTTTCAAAGTTGAACTCCTTGTGATGTAAAAATGTATCGATAATTTTGTAAGGTCATAACTGGTGATTTTGTGTACTGTTGACATGCTTAACTATTTTTAAATAATGTGAGTCATCCATAAGCCATTATTTCTGTCTTCTAGCAAACTGCAGTGTAGGCTAGAATGGCAATAAGGTACTCCAGTTTTTTGTATTTTCTACATCACTAGAGTCAGAAATGTTCTGCAAAATGACAGAATTCTATTTATTAGACTGGGAAAATCCATTTAATCTAGGTGACAATTTAAAAAAAAAATTATTGGCATTGTCTATCATTTCAATTTGGCAATACTTTTCTAAGACTTCGGTAGCTTTCTCATACAAAAAATCTCAGACTGTCCCTTCATTGTTAATTGATGTATATCACTAATTTTCTTTTGAAACTCATGTTTAGTACACAGACAGATGGGTGCATTGAAGCATGGTATTAATCAGAAAAATCCAAAAATATGCAGTAGCATACAGGCATCTTAGGCCGACCACATAGTTGAGTGTGAATTTCCAATCTGGGCAGAGAGTTAGAAATCCCCTTGGTGTTGCCTAGAATAGTACACACATCCTCATGCAGATAGAACACTTTACATGGTGTTTATCAACGATGAAGGATCCTTCATCTAGTCTGCTAATGCGGCTTGTTGTGATGCTGCTGCTTCTGATGCCCAAAAAGCTGTTGCTTCCATATGCTCAGTTGCAACTGCCATTTTAAACTTTAAGCAATTGGGAGCATGAGCACAATCCGAACCTTTACATGTGAAGATGAGGAAAATCCCTTTCTCTGTGTAAAAGACAGAAATGCTGGTGCAGAAGGTCACAAGACACTGGCAGTTTTTCTTTGGCACTGGGGGAAGAGGGAATTCTAAAAATGCATGCACACATGTTTGGAACAAGTTCTGCTATGCATTAATCTGTGGGTAAAATTTACAAAAATATTAAGGGTATCTTGCATAGATTAGGGTGAAAATCTACTGGCAATTTCCTTAATAGGTGTCTTTACATTAAAAAGAAAAAAAGAAGAACCCTATGATTTATGTTGATTGAATATGTATGAGATTATGGGCTTGTCTATATAGTTTTAGTATTGATTTAATGGTATCTAACTATCAGTTTCTAACTCTAGAGTTTAAATTGGTGCAACCTTTTAACTGGGTCAAGTTATACTGGTAAAGATGCTCAAATTAGCATAGGTTATTTGCATACATAGCCAAGTATGATACAATATATTTGCTCCTCCTTCCTATGTGGCTGCATAGCCCATCTTAGGGTCATGTCTAAGCTGGGAAAGCTTTACCAGTATAGGAATACTTGCATACTATACCAGCAGAGTGCTCCTAGTGTGGACACAGCTATATCAGCAAAGCTGTGCTTTGTACCTATATAATAAAATCACCTCAATAAGCAAAACAAGCTATACAGATAAAACTGCAGCTTTGTTAGTATAGCTGTGTTTACACTAGGCACTTCTGCCAGTATAGCTGTGTCACTCAGGGATCACTGCTCTTCACTCTCTTGACCCAAATAGCTCTGCCAGCAGAAGTCTGTTGTGTAGTGGAAGTCCACGTAGACCTGGGCTATGAATGATTGACCTGCTTTTCTGTGCTTCTAGGGCTGATATAGGCCCTATGACTTCTGGAGCATGAAGAACTCAAATTAATCAAGGACCCAGCAATATTAAAGGGGAACAGATAAGGTTATATTGGGAAGGGGTAAAGATAGTAATTGGGATAAGGGAAAAGGCAGCAGAATCAAAGGGACCAGAGAGGTGCTTGACTGGCTTGGCTACCTGGTGCTTAGTTGGCTGGTTCTTGCTCACATGCTCAGGGCCTAACCGATGGACATATATAGGGTTGGACTGGTAGTGAACTTAATCATTTTCCTGCTATTGCAGGGACCTAGGCAATGCTTAATTTGTACCAGGGCTTTCCAGAGCTGAGCTGAGCCCAGCACCTCCAGGCTTGGCAGTTCATAGCCCCGCATCTCTGGGGCTTGCCACATCAGTTATGACATTAAAAAAATTGCTTGAGCCCTGGCACCTCATTGTTTGAGCCCCAGCACCTCTTTCATTACAAATTAAGCACTGGGCCTAAGGCACTGTGGAACATCGGTCCCTCCTATTCTCTCGCTGTGTCTAGTCTCCTTATGCTGTAATAATTTGGTCTAATGTTGATTGCTTGGTTTAGTGTGTGGGTGTTAAATGGTGGTGGCAGCCTGTGATATACAGGAGGTCAGACTTGATTAGTGCTTCTCAAAGTCGGGCTGCCGCACGTTCAGGGAAAGCCCCAGGGGGTCCGGGCCGGTTTGTTTACCTGTCACATCTGCAAGTTTGGCCAATCGTGGCTCAAACTGGCCATGTTTGCCGCTCCAGGCCAATGGGGGCTGCGGGAAGCGGTGCGGGCCAAGGGATGTGCTGGCCGCCCTTCCTGCAGCACCCATTGGCTTGGAGCGGCGAATCTAAATGGGGGTTCTTAGAACAGCAGGCTTGTGGGATTGAGCCCAATACATTTCTACCTTAAATACAGTATTCTAAAAGCTTCACTCTTGAGACTGTTTTGTGCTTCATCTATTGTAATACTTTTTTGTGTGTAGTTCATTGCTATAATCTATCACACTTCATATTGTCATTCAGTTCCTCCAGTCTAGCTCTGTCTACATGAACAATTAAACTCGGGTTTGAATCTGTCCCACATTACCCTGTCTGTGTGCACCCTGCTGACCTGCATTAACAGGTTGTCAGAGTGCTTTGAGCTATCCCTCTCTGAAACTGAGCTAGCTCAAAGCACATTAATGAACTGTTAACACATGTCACCAGGGTGCACGTGGACAGTTAGACCATGGCAGGCGACTGTGGGGTAGATTCAAGCCAGACTTGGCCTACTTTAATTGTTCACGTAGAGAAGCCCAAATCCTTCTATGTGAGCTGTGAATTTGTTCATTTTCAATTCTCACAGAACCCCCAAATTCAAAACAAAACAAATATATAAACAGCATCTACCAGAACATTGTCAAGTCAAAGTCCAAAAATAAATAAAATAATGGTCTTTCCAAGAAAAAGAGAAATTAATAAGAAGAGTTTTATAAACCCTTTGAAGCACAACAAAAGGAGCCATGGTTAAAATTTTAACAAGTTAGAATCATTAACTAAACAAATTCTGACAGCCTATCTTTGCATTTCCAGTCACACATGCTCAGAACAAAGGCTTGATTGCTGAGGCAACTTTAATAGGTCCCTCTGCATATGACTAATTTCTCTCAAACAATCTTTTTTTTCCTTACCATGGATCCTCAAATGCTACGTTCCATTAATCTGTGTCACTCGTACAGATTATTAAAAGAACAGACTAGCACTGAAGCACGTGCATCTTGCCATTATCATAGGTACTCGAGTGACAAAGGGAACATGTTAAAAACAAGCTAAGTAACAGTTGTTAAAAGTAACACAAAATGTTCTATATTTCATGTTTCTTGAAATCATGTTTACACATAATCCCTTTACTTTCATGAATATCGATACCAGACACCTCTGTGTTCTTGGGGAACCAGGGTGCAGTATCCAGCCTGACTCATGAAAGACCCCCCCCCCAGCCTCTGCTTAAACCAAAACCTATCAGAGGAAAAAAACTTGCAGAGAGCAGTGAAGGGCGTTGGGAGACCCTAGACCCCTCCTGACAGGGGTGACAAGATTAAGACAGCTCCATTAGCATACAGAATGGAGAACAGAGACAACTCCCCTAGCCTCATCTGCATGAAAGATGGGACAGGAAGACATCTCAATTTACATACAGAATGGAGAACAGAGAACTGCACTGAATTCTGGGACCAGAAAAAGCAGGGAAGCACTGCATCATGGGAAACTCTGCTCCAGATGCTAATGAACCTACACCTGCACAGATCCAGCTCAGCAGTTATCAGGCCAATTCTAGTAATGAATCCTTAATTGATATCCAAATATTGAAGCAGCCTAGTTGCATTGTGAGCTCCCTGGAAAAAAACACCAACCATAGCCAAGAGTGATCAGCTCCTATTGTCTAGCCTAAAGAAAACCCTTGAGTCATCAGCTTACCTATAAACAAATCTAGTGTTCTCCCTTGAACAATTGTATTTTCTCTACAAAAATCCCTACTCACCCTCTAGTCAGGGTTCTGATGCTTAGATCCAAACTATGCATCAGTTCCAATGGACCTCCATCTTCTCCTGACTGATCGTGCTGGGGGCTATGCCTGTCTCCAGCATTCAGGACCCTCCGCTACCACCATCACCTGGGAACCCCGATCAGTTCAAGCCTCATGGAGTGGGTGAGATCTCCCCCTCTTTCTCTCTGTTTTCCTTTCTACCTTAGGTATTAACCTTTAATAATGTATGTTATGTTGGTTTAGCTCTCCTTGTGTAGTTATCACTATTATTCAATAAATAACTTTTATGGTTAAGTTGGTTGCTTCTCTCTCTCTTACTGAACTTTACTCTTTTGTGCTTTTAGCTTCCCCCATTCACTCTACAACAACGCTTCTTTTACCTAAGCTAAAGATCCCTGCAGTGCCCAAAATACTGTGGGGTTGGCTCATCAAGTAGGTTACTGCCAGTACAATTGTGTTGGGGGAGTTGGGATAGGCACGTGCTGAAATTGGGACGCATAAGAGTAACAGTTTGAAAGTGTTGCTTGACCCAGTCCATGGAGCCCAGGGGCATATAAGGAGAGTCAGCTTGAAAGTGCTGCTTTCTCCAGCCCAGTGAGTTCAGAGACATATAAGGGGTCAGCTTGACAGTGCTGGTTGACCCCGGTCTGCTCAGACTTGCTCTGTTAATGTACGTGTGGGTGTGTGGGTGTTCATCCGGTTCTGGGGTGGGAGTAACCCAGCCCTAGGGACCCTAGGTCCTGCAGGATAGCTCCATTGGGGGGGGGGGACTTGCAGAAGGGAAAAGTAGAGCTCCATATGTAAACATAAGTGACACAAGCAGTACATTGACAGGATTACAGAACCCCCTTCCCCAGAGGAGTAACCTGAGTAAATGAGCATACCCCAAAGTAATGGGCACATCTGGTAACAATATATGGGCCAGCTCCTCCACTGGTGTGAACTAGCATAGCTTCATTGGCTCACACCAGCTGCAGAGCTGTACATCTCATGTGTGTGTGTTTGTGTTTGAACACACAATTAAATATACACCTATGGCCCTCATCTACTTCATCCCTCTCCACCAGCACAGTTCAGCCCTAACCTCAGTGACTCTGGCCCTGAGATGATCTAACCGGTTTTGGGGGTGAAAAGGGGAGGGAAGAGGATCTTCAATTTGCATTAAGCCACCATAGTAGAATCCATCAACCTGTTCTGTTCCCGTTAACCATACCCCCTAATGTCAGTATAGGCATGGCTGGGGGTTGTGCAGGAAAAACAGAACAAACACAAAAACTTTGCATAGGGTTCTCATCTTCTCTTAAACATACATAAACAAACAAAATGGGCATGCCGTTAGGTCCTGATGCCACAAGCTGCTCTGAAAAAGCATAGGAGTCCATTTGAGTGAATCACATGGCAGAAACTAGGGCTGTAGTGTGGTGACGGGGGAGGGGGGCGGGGAGAGAAGCATTTGACTTTATCTATGTTATATGCAAGCACAGGAACTGTGTGATGTAGAGTATCAGCATACTGAAGATGTATCCTGGTACAGTCTTGGTGATAAAGCCGAAGCAGAAACAATAAATTATCATGAGTAAATTAACTGATGGTCTCATTGGATAATAGAGATTCAGTACAGCAAATATCCTCTAATGAGACACAATAGTGCAGAAATTTAAATAAGCACGATCAACTTGTTTCTTATTGAAACTATAGCGAGGGGTCGGCAACCTATGGCACGCATGCCAAAGACGGCATGCGAGCCGATTTTTAATGGCCGCATCCCACAGCCCGAACCCGAGCCTGGGGGCTGTGGCTTGCCACCTGCTGGACTCTGGGAACAGCTGGGTTGCGCCTCTTTCACCACCCCAGGTCACTGGACCCCGCTCCCCTCCAGCACTGAGGGCAGAACCCAGGAGTCTGGAGCCCTAGTCTCTGTCTGTCCCCCACCCCCTCGAACAACTAGAGCCCAGCAGGAAACCTAGGAATCCAAAGTCCTCGCTCCCAGAACTCCTCCTCCAAGCGTTAGACACCAGCCCCTTCCCGGATCCCAGGAGTCCCAACTCCCATCCTGCTCCCCGCCCTACCCCCCCTCACACACACCCAGCCCCCTGCCCTGACCCCTACACCCCCCACAATCCCAGCCCTGACTCCAGCACCCCCACACATACCCAGCTCCCCCACCCCATGCCCTGACTGTTGCACCCCCCACATTTCCACCCCCACCCTGATCACCAAATGGGAGCTCCTGCACCGCCCCCCCCACATTCCCACCTGCACCCCTCGCACCAAATGGGAGCTGCCCAAGTAAGCACTCCACACCCAAACCTTCTGCCCTAACCCTGAGCCCCCTCCTTCATTCTAGCTCCTGGCCAGACCCTACACCCCAACCCCCAGCCTGCTCCTTCACCCTTAGCCCTGTGCTCAGTGCACTCCCACCCTCAGCTCGGTGCAGAGAGAGGGGAAGAAAATGGGCTAAAACCAGGGAGAAGGTAGGTACACACTCTATGTGGGCAGGGCTGGGACCCCAGACCGGCAGCGGGCTAAGCAGAGGCAGGCTGAGCCACTGAGCCGCTCAGCCCACTTCCGGTCTGGGGTCCCGGCCGCCGGCCCCGCTCAGCCCGCTGCCAGTCTGGAGTTCTGACTGCTGGCCCCTTGCCAGCCAGGGTCCCAGCCGCCAGTCCAACTCAGTGCCCACTGCCGGCCTAGGTGAATGGAACTGCAGGCCGGCAGCAGACTAAGTGGGCTGGTGGCGTAAGATCAGCATTTTAATTTAATTTTAAATGAAGCTTCTTAAACATTTTGAAAACCTTGTTTACTTTACATATGGCAATAGTTTAGTTATATAATATAGACAGAGAGAGACCTTCTAAAAAATGTTAAAATGTTTTACCAGCACGCGAAACCTTACATTAGAGTGAATAAATGAAGACTCGGCACATCACTTCTGAAAGGTTGCCGACCCCTGCTATAGCATGTGTAAGAAAAAACAGTAGATGTTGATAAAGATTATTTGAGCACTGAAGTCAGTGTATATATATAAAGAATTGTAACAATACTTCACATTGTAAGCACACATTATACATAACTCAAATCTAACAGCAGAAGAACAGTGAAGGGAATAAAACAAGAGTGAATTAATAGCAGAAAAACTACTTAGTAGGTACAGGAATAACAACAATATGCAGCCTTAATATGAAGACCACTAGCTGGATAAAATTGCCAATACAGGTTGAGATATTTGCCTGAGAAATGGGCAAATATTTGCTCAGAAAAAGAGTGCTTTAAAATAGTTACTATTTGACAATTCCTCCATAAATGGCTACAAAACTCTATAAGACCATACAAAATAAAATAAAAATAACCAGGTTGCATTGGTAAAACATGGAAGGAGAGAACCCTGTTTAAAGGGAAGAGCTATAACGAAAAGAGATCCCACTGTTTTCATCAACTAGATGTTACCTAACATTTGGCATGAATGAACACTTTTAAACATTTTTAATTTGACATTATGAAAGGAGTTATTTGGTAATGATCTCAGTTGATGACCCACATTTATACTGCAGCTGTTCTATTTACTCTTTGCAGTACTATCTGCTTCTAATTACCAGTATCACTTCCTGGATTTTTCCACTGTGGACTAGTTTCATTCCAAGGAGAAGCTGGATTGGATGAGACAGATATCCTCTTCCATTCTCTTGCTGTGAAGATGCAGATGAGCAAACTGAAAATGAAACTGACAACTTTCCCTTTAATTGATTTAAATTAGGAGTCTCTCCAAATTTCAAACTGTTTTCTAATTAAGTATTATATGAATAATGGCCCTTACTCTAGATGCTTGAAAGTTGAATATTGAAGCAGAAAACTATTTGGTTTCAAGACATTAAAACAGTGATGGGAAAATAATCCATATAGGTCAAAGACATACATACAATGAAAACACACTGAGCTTAACTTCTGCTGCATTATAGGATATCATTGTCTTTTGCATTTATCACTTCCCAGATTAGACTTTTTTGTTTAACTGATATTTTTACAGTGACTGCATGCCGTCACAGACTCACCGTAGGATTTGGAAGACCCCATGCAATCAGTTCTCAGGGCCCTCATCCAATCACTGTCTCCTAATTTTTCCATATCGTCTTTAATCTACCATCTTTCTCCACCCCCAGGGGTTGGCAAGAGCAGGAAAAAAGCATGGCAGCCTGTTCTTCTTCCCCCAGACAGGAGTACTGAATAGCATACCGTTATTCATTCTAGGTCTGATCCAGAGCACATTGTAAGACACCAACTGATTTTAATTGGCTTTGAACCAGGCTTCTGCTAGCTCTGCCTTAAACTATGGTCATCTAGCAGAACACGGATGACACTAAGATGTGGGGGGGGGTGAGGTAGATATACTGGAGAGTAGGGATAGGGTCCAGAATGACCTAAACCAATTGGAGGATTGAGCCAAAAGAAATCTGATGAGGTTCAACAAGGACAAGTGCAGAGTCCTGCACTTAGGACATACGTAAGAATCCCATGCACTGCTACGTGCTGGGGACTAACTGGCTAAGTGGCAGTTCTGCAGAACAGGACCTGGGGATTACAGTGGACGAGAAGCTGGATATGAGTCATCAGTGTCCCCTTGTTGCCAAGAAGGCTAATGGCATATTGGGCTGCATTAGTAGGAGCATTGCCAGCAGATCGAGAGAAGTAATTATTCCCCTCTATTCAGCACTGGTTAGGCAACATCTGGAGTATTGCGTCCAGTTTTGGGCTCTCCACTACAGAAGGGATGTGGACAAATTGAAGAGAGTCCAGCGGAGGGCAATGAAAATGAATAGGGGGTTAAGGCACATGACTTACGAGGAGACGCTGAGGGAACTGGACTTATTTAGTCTGCAGAAGAGAAGAGTGAGGGGGGATTTGACAGTGGCCTTCAACTACCTGAAGGGGGTTTCCAAAGAGGATGGAGCTTGGCTGTTCTCAGTGGTGGCAGATGACAGAACAAGGAGCAATGGTCTCAACTTGCAGTGGGGGAGGTCTAGGTTGGATATTAGGAAAAACTATTTCATTAGGAGGGTGGTGAAGCACTGGAATGCTTTACCTAGGTAGGCTGTGTAATCTCCATCCTTAGAGGTTTTTAAGGCCTGGCTTGACAAAGCCCTGGCTGGGATGATTTAGTTGGGGTTGGTCCTGCTTTGAGCAGGGGGTTGGACTAGATGGCCTCCTGAGGTCTCGTCCAGACCTAATCTTCTATGATTCTATGAACACCAGTCAGTACAGTGCAGTAGGCATAGCTACATCTCACATAAAATAAATTTCACGTGTTTGGGCATGACACTGGATAAGAATTGCATGGCAGGATGTGTACAAGAAGATAGCTTCTTGTGGGTACCATGAATAGTTGGAAGTCTAATGTGCACACACTGGCTTATAAGGATCAGGTGTGTATACAAACAGCTTCCAGTTATCTGCTGGAATCTATCTAAAGAAGAGTAAAAATCCACCTGAAATCCTTTGAACGTCAAGGGAGAGATTTTAAATTTGAATCCTCGTAACCAAACTCTCCTATGTCACTATTATCACTTTTGATGTGGCAAAAATTCTGTGGAAGGAGCTCATAAAATTTTGTCTATATTAAATAAAACTCAAACACCCCCAGTCTTGTTTTGACCATGAACCTGAACCCTAAATCATAGCCTAAACAGAACTCAGATAACAATTTAATCCACAGCAGGCATAATTATTACTGATGCTTTATCTTGGATAATTAACAATACATCTTTGGTTTGCAAGACTGTGCAGGAAATCTCAGAAGAATGCCCTCTCTCTCTCTCTCTCTCTCACTTTCCCCACCCTCATTAGAATTCCAGAACAGGAATGAAAACAATATGGAACTCACTATGAATTCCAGAACAGGAAGTCTCTATGTCAAAGTCAGAACCCACTCAAAAAACTGTGGGTTCTAGAATTAGAACCTAATAGTGCTCCCACTGATATAAGTGGTGAAAACTTGGGTCTGCGTCACTGGGAGTAGGTCCTTAGAAGAGATAAGACATTTTAAGTTCAAGCTCTGATAAAATTTGGCAGGCCTTAAATTCCGGCTTGCTGAATGATGATTATTTTGGGAGGTCTAAAAGGTAGGGCAAAAATTACTTTCATATAAGAATCTTTATTGTTTGCAAAGCATAGGCTTCCATTTATTAATATAGATTTTTTTTTTAAATTAAATGTCCCTTGAAAAGCAAGGGTTTAAATTAAAGTTTAATCTTCCTATCATCGCCTTTCAGGCCCTACAGATTTCTGCTCCTTCCTTATTTGATTCAGTCTCTTTTCTCATCACCCCTCACTGAATGTCTGTTTCTCCCACAGCCACTTCCACATCTTCTTCCATGATTCCTGCATCGCATCTTTCTGAGCTGGTCTGTGAAAACACTACTGTCCTCCTCAAGGGCCAGTTTTCCATGAGGCCTACTAGAAACTTGCTGAGTAAGTCCTGTAATGATTCATTTTGTCCATTTATCTCATGATTTGTTTTTGGTTGCATGAGGTGAGGCACTGTTCTCCTAGATCCTCTGGATGTTTCTCTTGCCCTCATTTCCTCGTCCCTCCATGTTCTTATTAGCCCTTCCCACCCTCACCCCCCACCACTCTCATACACACACTTATTTTGCTTCAAGTCTAATATGAGTTTTTAAGTTTCTCAGGGCAGGGCTCTTTTCTTTTACCTTTATTGGGCACTGTTAAAATAACAAAGAAGCTAAAAATATTTTAAAACTGAAAACAATGAACAAACAAACAACACCCCCCCCAAAGCTATAGATATTGTGCAAGTTCCTAAACAGTGTTTTCCCATCGTTATTTGAACTGTTACATCTAGAGACATGGAGGGGAAAATAATAGAACTTTTTTAATCTCAAAGAGGAGTTGCTTTGAGCTTTAGGTGAATGTAAAGATCAGTTCATGTTTTATGCAAATTAGTTTGCCCATCCTAATACAAAGAAGTGTTCAAAATTTTGTCAATGAGTAAGGATTAAGAGTGGAACTGTAGTTATATTACCAAAACCAAGGGCTTGGCTAAATGGTGCAACAAAGCGTATTGGAGGACTGTGGTTTGTAAAGTGCTCCAACATGTTGTACTCTAACTGCCTCATATAGACCCTGCTGGTATGCTCTAAAAAATACATCATTAGCGCTCACATATACATTAAAGTGGGGCCGTTATATTGAACACATTAAGGCACTCTATAAAGCAACATGCGGCTTGACGTGCCATGTACACAAGCCCCTCTTCCACCCACCATTATGTATCCTAATTCCTGGAAGTTTTACTTAAGGAGAGGATCAAAATACAATACTGATGCATTACCATTTCCAGGACTACAATGTCATTCTCAGATCTACTGTATCTGGAAGTGGTACTGCACTTTGATGATTGAAAGCGAGTCCCAGAGGCACTGTTAAATGTATGACTTCCCTACCCAGGTGTCAGTGGATACTTCCAATTTACAAGTACCATAATCTTCATGGGGCACATGGAACATCTCTAGCTTGAGGATATTTAAGGGACTATATTTCATGGATTTTAGATATTTTATAGGAAGTTTGGCAATCAGAACCTAACATTTACCCTTTCTCTTTGGGTGCAAGACTGTTCCTCCATTGTTTCATGGAAAATCTTTTCACATGAAAAGATTACCACATCCAAACAGCTGGTGGTAATTACATTCTCACCATTTTCCTTATCCCATTTTCTCACTGTAGGCATTCTGTAGGCCATGTAGCTTCAAGAAGCAAACAGAAAAAAAGCTCCCCAAACTTTCTGACAAAGAGTATTTTTGGCAAACACACTGAATGAACATGAACTGTCAGGATTTCAAAGACTCCCTGAGGAGTTCAGCAAACATATCCAAAGAATCCAAAGGAGTCAGTATAAGTCCTTTTCAAGGCTGCTAGACCCTTCTTCAAAAAACATTCAAGGCTATGTAAAGAGTCAGTTGCTTATCCTGAAAGGCCTTTTTTATAAGGGAGAAAAATATATGGGGATAACAAACAAAAATTGTTGATGTTAAAGCAGATTCAGTTCTAACTCAGATAATGTTGTTGTGTAATGGGGTGCTCTGGAGAGTTACATAACCATTAATTAAAACCTTTACCAAACTTGCATGCTCTCTCTCTCCTCTCAATATTGTTTGTGAGCCTAATAAAATTAGGCAATGAAGTGAAAATACTGAGGTGAGTGCTCTAAAGGGACATTCACCTCTTGAGTGCTTCCAATGACTGAATACAGAGTCCTTTTCTTACCCATGGTGCCTACCACAGGCTGCCAGCTGACTTTGGTGGGTCTTCGGTGGTTTGGGGGGCCAATCACAAAGTCCAAATGACCCCCTTTGAGAGTCCTACAGAGTCCAGGAAATAAACAGTCTCTTTCCCCTTGCAAGGGTCTTCCACCCCAGCTCTAGACCCTTTAAATTCAGCCCTTTGTTTGGGCTCCTAAACAAGTCCTGTTCCCTTTACCTGTGGCACTACCCTGTACCCACCCACAACTCTGGGTTCCAACCCAGGGACCCTCTACACAGTAGTCACATACTGCTCAACTTCAGACCTCTGCTATTATTTCCTTCAGCCTCTTCCTAAGGCCACTTTTATCTCCAGCCCTATCTCAGGGCTAATGTCCTCAGGCTCTTCTTCCTCTGCAATCTCAGTGTACATTCAGGCAACCATAAACTCTGGCTACTTGTCATTCTTGTGTGGCCAGAGAGGAGTCACGTTCTTCACCCCTCTTGTCCCAAGCACGAACTGACCTGCTAAAGCCTTGCAGCTCCTTTTATCCGAGTCTGCTGGGCTATGATTGGCTGTCACCAGCCCTGGAAGGACTAGGTCTCTGTAGCTTCTAGGATGGCTGCTCCAGTGAGGCCTCTCTAGGAAGGCATGGAAGACCCACCCTTGCTGCTCTTTATTTCCCACCTCGTTGCTTCCTGGAGCAGGGTGTAGAAGACCAGTGGGACCTTCAGCAGGTCCATGAAGGCTTGGTCCACCCCATCACAAATACACTTAAGAGAAGATTTCTCTATCAGGCCAAATGCAAATAATTTAAAAATTCAAATTGCATAGAACCTTCACACTACTATTAATCTCAACGTATATGATATATATAGGGATTGACCATGAATTAAGAGCCTGGTTCTGCCACCTTTCTGTTAAGTAGTTCCTGACTCTATGCATTGCCCTACTGAAATCAATGAGATTAATGGAAGCCTTATAGACAATATCCATGGTAATGTTAACAGAGTGCTAACAATTGGCAAATTGTGACTTCTTAATATCTTCAACTGTAATATAAGGGTAATTTAAAAAAATAATAATTGGGCACATAGGA
Source organism: Trachemys scripta elegans (assembly GCF_013100865.1). Lineage (NCBI taxonomy): Eukaryota > Metazoa > Chordata > Testudines > Emydidae > Trachemys > Trachemys scripta. Next base: position 15,609,825 of record NC_048310.1, read on the forward strand.
TTTTCACAACAGCAACTACAAGCCATAAAATATATATGCCTGCATTAGAGTTTTTATTCTAAGTGATGGCCACTAGAGGGCAACATGATCACTCAGACAGTGCTACATGTTAGACCAGG
>NC_048310.1:15610085-15721799 GCF_013100865.1 Trachemys scripta elegans
CCCTTAGAAAATGTGGTTGTCACAAAAACAACATTTTCTATGGGAAAATGTCAATTTTGACCCTCACCCATACATTTTTTCCCCAAAAATGTTTTGTTCTATCAGAAACATGTTGATGGAAAATTCTCAATCAGTTGTACTGTACATAGTAACAATATTTTCTGTCTCCATCTACCTTTGCTGTCCTTAAGTGGATGGAATGTCTAACACAGGGTCGGCAAAGTTTGGCACGCAGCTCGCCAGGGTAAGCACCCTAGCGGGCCGGGCCAGTTTATTTACCTGCCACGTCAGCAGGTAAATAAACTGGCCTGGCCCGCTAGGGTGCTTACCCTGGCGAGCTGCGTGCCAAATGTTGCCGACTCCTGTGTTAGACATTCCATCCACTTAAGGACAGCAAAGGTAGATGGAGACAGAAAATATTGTTACTATGTACAGTACAACTGATTGAGAATTTTCCATCAACATGTTTCTGATAGAACAAAACATTTTTGGGGAAAAAATGTATGGGTGAGGGTCAAAATTGACATTTTCCCATAGAAAATGTTGTTTTTGTGACAACCACATTTTCTAAGGGAAAATGTCAATTTTGCCTCCCCCCGCCTTCCCCTCACCTCCAATTTATTTTCCCCCAAAATATTTTCTTCTGAGTCAATTTTGGTTGACATGCCTTAGGAAATCAAGGGAGATATAGTTTAGGCAGAGAGCCAGACCCAAAGGGAGAATAAGGGCATAAGATACCCAAACTACGACTACTCCTGAATATCTGCAGCAGCTCAATTGGATGCAGGTTAACATTGAACCAATGAAAAATGAAATATTTGGATTCGGGAATGTAAAAAATGCTTTGTTCGGATTAAAAAGGTTGAAAACAAAACATTAATGTTTCTGGATGAAATTTTTTTTGGAGCCTGTCATTATGTGAAGAGTTTGATATTACAACATTTTGCCCCAGTTAAGGATGAAAACAAATGCTGAAATATTGGATTTTTTTCCCATGGGACAGAAATTCTGATTTTTTACCATCTCTAATACAAATAATTGAATCAATCCACTTCCCAGATACACTCCCAATTCCAGTGGATTCCCTCCCTCATACACCTTCTCTGTCAATCTTAGCCATCTTCTCTTCCCATTGGTCACAGCTCTCTCTTTCTCTGGCTTTTCCTCTTCTTGGTCATTCCGAAGGCCAAAAATCCCTCCCGATTCTCAGAATATAATGCCTTCCAATCCTTCTGATGACCTCACTTCAACCTTTACACCCCCTGCTGATTACCTCTTCACCTCAGCAGATGTACATGCTTCCTCTGTCATAAGTAGGACAAGATTTTTCTGCCATAAGAGAAATTAAGGGGATGGCTTCCAGTTTGCTTAAGAGCTAACTTTAGAAATGAGAGTTAATCCAAATTCAGTCCCTGAAGCATTGTGAATGTAGGACTGTGAGGAATGAGATGCCCCATAGTTAATTTCAAGATTTACGATATCACACGTTATATTCAGAGGATGTTATCAGAATTTTTGCTGGCATTCCACTAGCATCCCTGAACGTTACTGACATTTTCTTAGTTGATATCAGGAATTGGATTTCTTATTATAAAGAGCAAGAGTCAGTTTCATCCACTTTTTCAAATGGTTAAGGCCTCAATCATGCAATGACATATATGTGTTTAATTTTATGCACGGGAGCAGTCCCATTGAAGTCCCAGTAAATCTCTGCAGGCAGAACTTGGGCCCACAACAGGCCTAGCAAAAGAAAGAGGTTTATAAAGAGCACTTGATTTGTCTAAGAAAAAGACACCTTTGCTTCTGACCGATAAGACTTTGATGGCGAAAAAGATAACATTTTAGCTCTTTAAGAATATGTCAAATAAGACATACAGAAAAAGGGGTGAGGGAGTCATAAGCATATTCATAGAAGGGGAAAAAAGAACTGCCATCATCTCATTTAACAAGCATAAGTACACATCTATGGCCTTCTATAATTACATGTCACTCAATGAGCTGTGCACATCCCAGCTCATTCTTCTGTGACAGCAGTAAACATGTTTAGATGGAAACCGCTAATTTAAAAATTAAGCACCAAAAATAGAATCTTAATCTGCAACTTCAGCAAGCATGACTATGTCAGGGATAGATTAATGTACAAAATGCTACTGGAGACAATGTGATCTAACCCGGAAAGATAATGGATGCTGAACCTAATGAGACACTGCCTCACGGTGTAGCCTTGGGAAAGTCCCTTGACCTCTAGTCTGTGCTTCAGTTGTAAAACTAGAGAAAGGAAGCAGGGGCTCCCTGTAAATAAGGTAATATATCTAAGCTAAAGATTTCTTCCCACACTCTCCCAAACACACGCACACACTTAATGCCTGTCCTGTATCCAAGTGAAGTAGTAAAATAGGTGCAGTCAATAGCTTTTAAACACAACCCTTTAAGAATGAATGAAGTTATTTGTTATAATTAACAATCAACTATAGAGAGACTTGGGGTTTGCATGACACTTTATAAAGGTGGTGGGGGGAGGGGAGAAAAAGAGAAAGAAAGACTATATTTCAACAGTTTACAGTCAAAGACCTGATCCTGCACTGGGATCTGCTAGCCTGGACTTGTGTACCAATGTGGAATCCCACTGAAATCAATGGGATTCAGTTGGGATCAAGTGATCCATGCTAGATGATCCTGACTCAGAATCAGGGCTTATACTAGACAAAAAAGAACAAGAAAGAGACAAAGGAAGTAGTTTTGGAAAGAAGGGGTGAGGTTAAAAAGTGGACAAGCACCATAAGTAAAAGGAGAAATGAATCACACAAGTTCTGCTATTTTTTAGAAAACAGTGGGGTCAGGCAAGTGAGTAGATGGGTTGGGGTGAAAGCCATCAGCATAAAACCCAACAAATAAGCCAGCTCTGAGAAAGGATGGAAAGTGAGATACATGGTGAACAGAAAGAGGAAGAGGCTTTTGTTCCAAAGGAGGGGATCAAGATTAAAAGAGGCACAATGGCGATGTGGGATGAACAAAAGGAAAAGGCAGAATGGCCCCCATCTGCCTAGGGCTAAGCAGAGAATGATGAAGAGCTGTTAAAACAGTTTTTTCCCCCATACAAGTTAAGGTAGCAGCTCTATGGCTGCTTTGCATTGCCAGAATGGTACAAAGCTGCTGTATAGAGCAAGGCTGAAAATCTGGCCCTTTGGTTTTGTGACTCTTACAGGGATACCAGGAGAGGCCCTGACAAGATGCACATCCTCGGCTTTGGAACAAAAGGCATGTGTCGCCATGTATGTTATCTTGGTGCTGGTGACATCCAATACGGAATGCAACAGAGAAACTCAATATGCAGCCTCCCTTTTGTACCCCTAGCAACTACTTTTCTCTCAGTGATGTTAATTGATTGCAAAATACCAAGGCAGGTGCAACAATATATTCAGGAGAGGATTTACCATGAAACAAACTGTGCGGTGGCATGGGAACCCCAACAACACTGGGGCCCCCAAAATGCAGGACAAATCTCATCTAACAACCTGTCCCTGCCCTCCTCCGCCCAAGGGGCATGCAAAGATGTGCTAGCAGCAGGGCTAAGGCGGCTCCCTGCCTGTTCTGCCTCCATGCCGCACCACTCCCGGAAGCAGCCGGCATGTCCATTCAGCCTCTGGGGGGGTGTCTCTGCACGTTGCCCCCGCCCCAAGCACCGACTCCGCAGTTCCCATTGGCTGGGAACTATGGCCAATGGGAACTGCGGGGGCGACGCCTGCGGCCAGTGGTGTGTGGCAACCCCCTGATCCCCCCTCCCCCGCCTAGGAGCCACTGCCAAAGGGGTGTGTGTGCCGGTTGCTTTGGGAGCCGTGCTGCCCAAGGTAAGCGCTGCGCCCCCGGTCCCCTCTCGCACCCCAACCCCCAGCTCCAGACCAGAGCCCGCACCCCGCACCCAAACTTCCTCCCAGAGCCCAACCCCTGCAACCCTCCCACACCCAACCTCCTGCCCTAGCCCCGAGCCCACACCCAGCACCCAAACTCTGTCCTAGAGCCTGCCCCCCACACCCTCTCCTGCACCCCAACCCTCAATCAAGGTACCTCATATTATTTTTATTTACTCCCTATTACTTATAATATAGGAGGAGGATGAAGAAAAAAGAAGGAAAAATGGGGGAGGGGGCAGATTCTTTTCTTGGCTGGGTCCCTGAAAATGAAGCTACGCACAGGGTCCCACTAACTCTAAATCCCCCTCTGAATATATTACACCATGAATACAACTAACAGACATGCATTTTTGAGTGATGACTGTGCTAGTCGTAGTGTCTTATGACCAGCTGGGGAATCATGGGGAGCAATAAGACTTGTTTACATGTAGGAAAGCAGTGGTTTGTTCTCAACCCAATTCTCCAGTCATACTGCTAGCACAGCTCTTAGAGCAGGTTATTTATTTACACGCTTTTCTATGGTTCTATAAAAAGCAAATTTATCTTTGCAAGGCAGGTGAACTTTATGGGAAACTGAGGAACAGAGCTATTTGCCTATGATTACCCAGGCAAAGCCAGAAACAGGGCCCAACTTCCCTAAGTCCCAGTCCAGTGCCTTAGCCACAAACTATGGCTACCTTTTGAGAAGGTGTGCTGGGTTTAGATGGACTTCATGCTCCTTTGACCACCTCTAGCATAGCCATACGGGCCTCTAAATGTTGAGCATAGAGTTAATTGCAACACAACAACTTACATTGTGTTTTTACTCCATTCCCTGTGCTGCTTCAGCCTAAATTCAATATGTTGCTACTGTAGGCTATGTTTACTGAAATAAAGCTACATTCAGCTATGGGTAACCTGTCTTTGAACATATGCTGTAGGCAGCAATCTAGCAGAGAAATGGGTAACAAGCTGTGAGACTAAACTTTTATCATCGTCTCTATAAATCAAGATGAAAGCTATAGAATTCCTCCTGTGGACCTCATACTGCCTTCAGAAAAAAAGTTAAAATATTTAGACGGAAAGAAAGAGAAGATTCCAAAAATAAAGTTATGAGAAATATTAGCCCGGCACAAACTGGAATAAATCCTAACTGCAATGAATACAGTTAGTATTAATAATGATTGTGGCTCTGTCCAATTCTTTCAGTTCCATTCATGTTGCTAGCACAGAACAGAGCTAAGAATGAAACCCCACTGAATTTGCAAAGCCAAATAATAGATACCACTAGATAATTTTGATTTCACAGAATCATAGACTTTAAGGTCAGAAGGGACCATTATAATCATCTAGTCTGACTTCCTGCACAACACAGGCCACAGAATCTCACCCACCCATGCCTGTATCAAACCCCTAACCTATGTCTGAGCTACTGAAGTCCTTAAATCGTGCTTTAAAGACTTCAAGGTGTGGAGAATCCTCCAGCAAGTGACCCGTGCCCCACCCTGCAGAGGAAGGTGAAAAATCCCCAGGGCCTCTGCCAATTTGCCCTGGAGGATAATTCCTTTCCAACCTCAAATATGGTGATCAGCTAAACCCTGAGCATGTGGGCAAGATTCACCAGCCAGGCACCCAGGAAAGAATTCTCTGTAGTAACTCAGATCCCATCCCTATCTAACATCCCATCACAGGCCATAGGGCATATTTACCGCTAATAGTCAAAGACCAATTAATTGCCAAAATTAGGCTATCCCATCATACCATCTCCTCCATAAACTTATCAAGCTTAGTCTTGAAGCCAGATATGTCTTTTGCCTGCACTTGTTGACATATCAAGCAATTTACAATATTCCAGGTATGCAAAAATCACCAATGAGGGAAATCCATACAGTTTGTGCTGCGAATTCAAGAATTTAACAGCTCACTATATTAAATTATTTTCTGCATCAATTCTATTAATAACAATAATGAATGATAAAAATACAGAATCTAGTGCTTACCATTTGAGGTTCTCAAAGTCCTTTGATAATATGAATAAAATAAGACTAGCAATATGGCTATGGGGAAGACACGCTCATAATGAAGAAATAAGGCATAGCCATGTTTGGGAATAGGATCAACGACAGAGTTATTCTTTAGCAGAGCCAGGAATAGAAGTCAGTTTTCCTGAATCTCAGATTAGTGTTTTAAACAGTGCATCTTCACTTCATTTTAGGAAACAAACAAACAAAGCCTTTGCCCTGCTTGTTTATGTATAGAGCCAAATCAATATTTATATCTTGGGAGACAGTGTGATCCAGAGGCTAGGGTGCTGGACAACAAGTCAAGAAACTGGACTTATATTCCTGACTCTTGACACCAATCTGATGTGCAATCCTAGGCAAGTCATTTCATTTCTCTGTACCTCTGTTTCCTCACCTATTCAGATGTCAAGCTCTTCAGGGTAAAGATTTGGATTATATGATGTATATTGCCATGTGCAGTGGAACTCTGAAGTTGGTTAGAGCATCAAAGCACTATTATAATACAAATACTAATGAATTTTAGTCTTTGAGAAAGACTTTTGGTTCAGTTTATTTTCTTGGACAGGTGTCTTATTTCAAATGTCTCTTTCTATTGTAGACGCTCTTCACTTCCACACTAGATTCATAGATTCTAGGATTGGAAGGGACCTCGAGAGGTCATCGAGTCCAGTCCCCTGCCCTCATGGCAGGACCAAATACTGTCTAGACCATCCCTGATAGACATTTATCTAACCTACTCTTAAATATCTCCAGAGGTGGAGATTCCACAACCTCCTTAGGCAATTTATTCCAATGTTTAACCACCCTGACAGTTAGGAACTTTTTCCTAATGTCCTACCTAAACCTCCCTTGCTGCAGTTTAAGCCCATTGCTTCTTGTTCTATCCTTAGAGACTAAGGAGAACAAGTTTTCTCCCTCCTCCTTATGACACCTTTTTAGATACCTGAAAACTGCTATCATATCCCCTCTCAGTCTTCTCTTTTCCAAATTAAACAAACCCAATTCTTTCAGCCTTCCTTCAGAGGTTATGTTCTCAAGACTTTTAATCATTCTTGTCGCTCTTCTCTGGACCCTCTTCAATTTCTCCACATCTTTCTTAAAATGCGGTGCCCAGAACTGGACACAATACTCCAGTTGAGGCTAACCAGCGCAGAGTAGAGCGGAAGAATGACTTCTCGTGTCTTGCTCACAATACACCTGTTAATACATCCCAGAATCATGTTTGCTTTTTTTGCAACAGCATCCCACCGTTGACTCATATTTAGTTTGTGGTCCACTATAATCCCTATATCTCTTTCTGCCGTACTCCTTCCTAGACAGTCTCTTCCCATTCTGTATGTGTGAAACTGATTTTTCCTTCCTAAGTGGAGCACTTTGCATTTGTCTTTGTTAAACTTCATCCTGTTTACCTCAGACCATTTCTCCAATTTGTCCAGATCATTTTGAATTTGACCCTGTCCTCCAAAGCAGTTGCAATCCCTCTCAGTTTGGTATCATCTGCAAACTTAATAAGCGTACTTTCTATGCCAATATCTAAGTCGTTAATGAAGATATTGAACAGATCTAGTCCCAAAACAGACCCCTGCGGAACCCCACTTGTTATGCCTTTCCAGCAGGATTGGGAACCATTAATAACAACTCTCTGAGTACGGTTATCCAGCCAGTTATGCACCCACCTTATAGTAGCCCCATCTAAGTTGTATTTGCCTAGTTTATCGATAAGAATATCATGAGAGACTGTATCAAATGCCTTACTAAAGTCTAGGTATACCACATCCACAGCTTCTCCCTTATCCACAAGACTCGTTATCCTATCAAAGAAAGCTATCAGATTAGTTTGACATGATTTGTTCTTTACAAATCCATGCTGGCTATTCCCTATCACCTTACCACCTTCGAAGTGTTTGCAGATGATTTCCTTAATTACTTGCTCCATTATCTTCCCTGGCACAGAAGTTAAACTAACTGGTCTGTAGTTTCCTGGGTTGTTTTTATTTCCCTTTTTATAGATGGGCACTATATTTGCCCTTTTCCAGTCTTCTGGAATCTCTCCCGTCTCCCATGATTTCCAAAGATAATAGCTAGAGGCTCAGATACCTCCTCTATTAGCTCCTTGAGTATTCTAGGATGCATTTCATCAGGCCCTGGTGACTTGCAGGCATCACATTTTTCTAAGTGATTTTTAACTTGTTCTTTTTTTATTTTATCTGATAAACCTACCCCCTTCCCATTAGCATTCACTATGTTAGGCATTCCTTCAGACTTCTCGGTGAAGACTGAAACAAAGAAGTCATTAAGCATCTCTGCCATTTCCAAGTTTCCTGTTACTGTTTCTCCCTCTTCACTGAGCAGTGGGCCTACCCTGTCTTTGGTCTTCATCTTGCTTCTAATGTATTGATAAAAAGTCTTCTTGTTTCCTTTTATTCCTGTAGCTAGTTTGAGCTCATTTTGTGCCTTTCCCTTTCTAATCTTGCCCCTGCATTCCTGTGTTATTTGCCTATATTCATCCTTTGTAATCTGTCCTAGTTTCCATTTTTTATATGACTTCTTTTTATTTTTTAGATCATGCAAGATCTCGTGGTTAAGCCAAGGTGGTCTTTTGCCACATTTTCTATCTTTCCTAACCAGCGGAATAGCTTGCTTTGGACCCTTAATAGTGTCCCTTTGAAAAACTGCCAACTCTCCTCAGTTGTTTTTCCCCTCAGTCTTGATTCCCATGGGACCTTACCTATCAGCTTTCTGAGCTTATCAGAATCTGACTTCCTAAAATCCATTGTCTCTGTTTTGCTGTACTCCCTTCCTTAGAATTGCAAACTCTATGATTTCATGATTCACTAATGAGAATTGAACCCAGCTCCACTATATCTAAGAGCTACCCTTTTTTGACAAGTTACCATGCTGATCAAAAATAGGAACACGTTTACATTAAGTACTAGATCCAAATGTAGAAGCCACTTTTAAACATTCAGGCACATCGCTTTTTGATGTTGGTTTTATACTGAGGGCAAAATTCTCCTCTCAAATCCGCAGAGAAGATCTCATCTGTGATATTCAGTTCTTACTCTATATACAGATGTCACACTGATTGAATATCAGAGTCAAGCTTTGCTGTGAAAATCTGAGAGAGAAGTTTGCCCTTAAGATGAAACCACCATCAAACAAGGATTTTTAATAAACCTATCAAACCAGGGGTGGTACCATGTGACTAGAGAATAGAAAACATAGTACACCTCTACCCCGATATAACACGACCCAGTATAACATGAATTCGGATATAACGTGGTAAAGCAGCGCTTCAGGGGGGAGGGAGGGGGTTGCGCGCTCTGGCGGATCAAAGCAAGTTTGATATAAGGCAGTTTCTCCTATAACGCGGTAAGATTTTTTGGCTCCTGAGGACGGTGTTATATCAGGGCAGAGGTGTACCTATATTTAAGAAAGGCGAAAAAGTGATCCAGGCAGCCACCGAACTGTTAGTCTGATTTCAACAGTATGCAAGGCTTTAGAACAAATTTAAAAGGAAAGAATAGTTAAATACAGAAGAAAATGGGGTAAAATATAACATAGGTTTACCAAAGGTAGATCATGCCAGACTAACCTTACATTTTTCTTAAATAAAAGAACTGATGCTCTACACAATGGAAACGTGGTAGATCTCACCTGTCAGGACTTCAGTGAAGGACCTGATACAGTGACAGATGGGAAATTATTAGTTAAACTGGAGAAGATGAGGTTTAGTACAAGTATAAGAATTGTACCTCAGGTAAGAAACCGGATAAAAGGGAGATAACAATGGGTTGTGCTGGAAAGGGAACTGCTAAGCTGGGTTGAGAGAGGTTACTAGTGGAGTTCCTCCTCAGGAACTAGTCTTTGAGCTGATCTGATTTAATATTTACATTAGTGCCTGGGCACAAAAAGTAGGTGTGTGCTAATGAAATTTCCTAATGAAACAAATGTAATGCGACTGTGAAAAAGGCAAATATGATCCTAGGATGTATCAGGCAAGATATTTCCAGTAGATATAGGGATATATTAATATCATTATACAAGGTATTGGTAGAACCTCATCTGGAATACTGTGTACAATTCTGGTCATGCATGTTCAATAATAATGAATTCAAACAGGAATAGGTGCAGAGAAGGGCTACTAGTACGATCAGGGAAATGGAGGGCCTATCTTACAAGGGAAGACTAAAAGCTTGGCTTGTTTAGACTAGCAAAATGAAAACTAAGAAGGGATATGATAGTTCTCTATAAATATATCAAGGGGCGGGGGTAACAGCAGGAAGGGGAAGAGTTATTTATCTAAAAGGACAATGCAGCATAAACACACTTGGAAGAAGGTTCCTAACAATCAGAGGAGTGAGCTTGTGGAACAGCCTTCCAATAGGAGTAGTGGGGGCCAGAAACCAAACTGGTTTTAAGAGGAAGCTTGATAAGTTTATGAATGGGATTAAGTGATGGAGTTGCTTTCAGTAGCAAGGGACCGGGCTCAGTAACCCAGGAGAACCTTTCCAATCCTATGTTAGTAAATTCTTAAAGGCAAATGTAGGCAAAAAGTATAAGGTTTATAAGTACTGCATTGGCACAAACAAAGTGGTATTTGGGTGCTCAGCTACTCAATGTCCTTCTCTCCTCCCATTTTATTTTATATGTATTTGTTATAGTTGCTTGTACTTCTCCTCTAAGTCAGGTTGTTTTTTTAACCAGTGTATCCTTCTTACACAGGTTCACAGAGCCCTTCTTACACCACTACTGAGATCAGCTCTTTGGACCTATGCATATCTGTCCTATTCCTGTCAGCTGAGATTTGGGAGAGAGAGAGATCTCAGTCCCTACCAATGTCTCCCCAGATGCCACTCTGTTGGGGAGACCTGCCTCTCCAAACTGGAAAATAAAGAAGCAGAACTTTCTCTTGACATCACTTCCTGTTATGGCTCTACTACTGTATGGCAGTGGGGGAAAGAATCAGAGACTTTGCCTCTGGCTAGGTGGCAAAGGGAGACAGGGCAGAATCTGGCTAGGATACAAGACTGTTGCCAGGGAACCAAGATCTTACCCTACTGTTTGTGGAAATTGTTATGGGGTTGTGGGGAGGAGATGGGCTCATAGACTCATAGACTCATAGACTTTAAGGTCAGAAGGGACCATTATGATCATCTAGTCTGACCCCCTGCATGCTGCAGGCCATAAAACCGTCCCTACCCCTTCCCTGGACTCTGCTGTTGAAGTCCCCAATCCTGTTTTAGGTGACTTCAATCGGCAGAAACCCTCCTGCTAGAGATCCCTGCCCTATGCTGCGGAGGAAGGCGAAAAACCTCCAGAGGCTCAGCCAATCTGCCCTGGAGGAAAATTCCTTCCCGACCCCAAATATGGCGATCAGTAAGACCCCGAGCATATAGGCAAGAGTCTCCAGCCTGACCCCTGTCAGCCATTATACAATTTACCTACCATTTCTTGGTTTTCCTTGACTACTATGTTTTACCATTAAACCATTCCCTCCATAAATTTATCTAACTTAATCTTAAAACCAGACAGGTCCGTCGCCCCCACCGTTTCCCTCGGAAGGCCGTTCCAATATTTCACCCCTCTGACGGTCAGAAACCTTCGTCTAATTTCAAGCCTGAACCTCCCCACGGCCAGTTTATATCCATTCGTTCTCGTATCCACATTAGTACTAAACTGGAATAATTCTTCTCCCTCCCTCGTATTAATCCCTCTAATATATTTAAAGATAGCAATCATATCCCCCCTCAGCCTTCGCTTTGTCAGACTAAACAACCCAAGCTCCTCTAGTCTCTTTTCATATGACAGGTTTTCCATTCCTCTGATCATCCTAGTGGCCCTTCTCTGCACCCGTTCCAGTTTGAGTTCATCTTTTTTAAACATGGGAGACCAGAACTGCACACAGTACTCCAAATGAGGTCTCACCAGCGCCTTGTACAACGGAAGCAGGACCTCCTTATCCCTACTAGATATACCTCGCCTAATGCATCCCAAGACAGCATTGGCTTTTTTCACCGCCACGTCGCATTGTCGACTCATAGTCATCCTGCGGTCTACTAGGACCCCTAGGTCCTTCTCCTCTTCCGTTACTTCTAACCAATGCATCCCCATCTTGTAACTAAAATTTTTATTAGTTATCCCCAAATGCATCACCTTACACTTTTTACTATTAAATTTCATCCTATTCCTGATACTCCAATTCACAAGCTCGTTCAAGTCTCCCTGCAGGATATCCCTATCCTCCTCCGAATTTACAACGCCTCCCACCTTCGTATCATCCGCAAACTTTATCAGCCCACTCCTGCAATCGGTTCCGAGGTCAGTTATAAATAGATTAAATAAAATGGGTCCCAAAACCGAACCTTGAGGCACTCCACTAGTAACCTCCCTCCAACCTGACAGTTCACCCTTTAATACGACCCGCTGCATTCTCCCCATTAACCAATTTCCTATCCACCTCTGGATTTTCATATCGATCCCCATGTTTTTCAGTTTAACCAATAATTCCTCATGGGGTACAGTATCAAACGCTTTACTGAAATCCAGGTATATTAGGTCCACCGCATTTCCCTTATCTAATAAATCCGTTACTTTCTCAAAGAAGGAGATCAGATTCGTTTGGCACGATCTGCCCTTCGTAAAACCATGTTGTAATTTATCGCAATTGCCACTAACCTCCAGGTCCTCAACTAGTTTCTCTTTCAGAATTTTCTCTAATACCTTGCACACTACAGATGTTAAACTAACAGGCCTGTAGTTACCCGGATCACTTTTTTTCCCTTTCTTGAAAATAGGAACCACATTAGCTATTCTCCAGTCTAACGGGACCGCCCCCGAGTTTACAGATTCATTAAATATTATCGCTAATGGGCCTGCTATTTCCCGCGCCAATTCCTTCAATATTCTCGGATGAAGATCGTCCGGTCCCCCCGACTTAGCCCCATTAAGGCATTCAAGTTTTGTTTCTACCTCGGATACGGTAATCCCCCATCCTGAATGCCCCTCTGTAGTGGTGCTAGTATCCCTAATACCTTCATTGGCCTCATTAAACACCGATGCAAAATATTCATTGAGATATTGCGCCATGCCTAGATTGTCTTTAATCTCCTCTCCGGCAATAGTCTTCAGCGGTCCCACTTCTTCTTTCTTTGCTTTCTTCCTATTTATATGGCTGTAAAACCTCTTACTATTGCTTTTAATTCCCCTCGCTAGGTCCAACTCTACACGGCCTTTGGCCTTTCTCACTCTATCTCTACATTCTCTGACTTCGGTAAGGTAAGTTTCTTTACTAATCCCTCCCCTCTTCCACTCTTTGTACGCTTTCTGTTTTTTCCTAATCGCCCCTTTGAGTCGGTCGCTCATCCAGCTCGGTCTAAATCTCCTGCTTTGTAATCTTTTTCCCTTTTTTGGAATGCAGGCCTCCGACAGCTCATGCATCTTTAACTTGAAGTAATCCCAGGCTTCTTCTGCCTTTAGACCCATTAATCCGTTTGCCCAATCCACTTCCCTTACCAGTCCCCTTAATTTGTTAAAATTGGCCTTTTTAAAATTATAAACCCTAGTCTTTGACTTAATTCTGTTACTCCTCCCATGTATTTTAAACCGAATTAGCTCATGATCACTGGAGCCCAAATTGTCCCCCACTACCACTTCCTCAACGAGGTCCTCACTACTTACCAGAATCAAATCTAAAATGGCCTCCCCCCTTGTCGGTTCAGCTACCACTTGATGAAGGAATTGATCAGCAAGCACATCTAGGAACATCTGGGCCCTATTATTACTACTAGCGTTTGTGCCCCAATCTATATCTGGGAAGTTAAAGTCCCCCATAATTACACAGTTTCTATTAGTAATTACTTCTCTAAACACATTAAATAGTTCCTTATCCATATCCTGGGTCGATCCCGGCGGTCTATAGCACACTCCGAGCACTATCCCCGGAGAGGCTCTGGTAGTCCTATTACCCAGTGTGAGTATTGCCCAGACGGACTCTGTGTTATCTAATCCATCAACTATTATTTCTTTACAGCTTATTTCACTATTGACATACAATGCCACCCCCCCACCTTTACCTTTGTTCCGGTCTTTCCTAAACAGCGCGTACCCCTCCATACCTGTGTTCCAGTCGTGACTGCCATTCCACCAAGTTTCCGTTATTCCTACGACATCTGGTTTCAGCTCTTGGACCAAGAGCTCCAATTCCTCCATTTTATTACCTAGGCTTCTGGCATTGGTGTATAAACACCCTAATGTATGTCGTTTAGCCTGTCTCCCATTCGTAGCACTATAAGTTGCGGGCCTCCTTGCGTCCGTCCCCCCTGTCCTTCCTATGTCCAATCTCATCTCCCCGGCTATGTCTCCTCTCATTTTACTCACCTTTTCCATACTGGAATCTGGCGTGGAGATTAACTGTGCATCTCCCAACCTTCTCCCCAAACTTCCTAGTTTAAAGCTCTTTTGATAAGATGAGCCAGCCTCCCTCCCAGAAGTCTATTTCCTTCCCTACTCAGGTGAAGCCCATCCCGCGAGAACAGGTGTCTGTCCCCGAAAGCCTCCCAGTGGCCATACATCCCAAAGCCCTCCTTATAGCACCACTCTCTTAGCCAACTATTTATTCTCACAATCCTATCAGCCCTTTGCTGCCCTTCCCTCGGAACGGGCAGAATCCCACTAAAGATAATCTGAGCCTCTATCTCCTTGAGCGTCTTCCCCAGCCTAGCATAATCTCCCTTGATTCTCTCTAACGAGAACCTAGCCGTGTCATTCGTTCCTACATGAAGGATTATCAAGGGGTTCTTACCTGCTCCTTTTAGGATCCTTTTCAACCGCAGGTCCACATCGCGTATCTTTGCGCCCGGTAGACAGCACACCCTTCTGTTCTCCGGGTCCGCCCTGGTCACAGGCCTGTCCAATCTCCTCAGTAAAGAGTCTCCAATTACATACACCTGCCTTCGCCTGGCAACAGTGCGATCTAGTAATCTAGTCTCTAGTCCCTGTAGTCCTGACCTGTGCCTGTTCCTATCTTCCGTTATGCTCCCCCTTGTGCCTTCCTGATTCCTCCCGGGGCCCAGAATTGGTGCTGTCTCCATCAACTCCTCCCCTCTCTCTCTCGGACTAGCTGCTCTTCTCTTCTTCCTCACTCTCCCACCTTCAGCCGCCACCTGCTGCCCATCCACCTCGCTATCCAAACACTCGAACCTATTCCTGAGTTCTATTCCCCCCTCGCTGGCCCTTCTTTTCCTTGGCCTGCTTCTCACAGTCACATGCTTCCACCTCCCATGTTCTCCCCCTTCCATTCCCCTCTCACCGTCCTCTGCCTCTACCTGCGCTGCAGGATACTCTCCTTCAGCCCCTCCTTGCCTATCCTCCATCAGCTGCTCAAACCCCCGCCTAAACTCCACCAGGGTATCTACCTGCATCTCTAGCCCCTTAATCTTTTCCTCCAGTAACACTATCAGGCGACACTTCATACACACATACCTGTGTTCCAGGTCCCCTGCTAGGACCATATACATACCACAGCTTCCACATGCCACCATCTGCATTCCGTCTGCTCCTGCTGCTTGGCTCATGCCGGCTGCACTCCCTGCCCACAGCACCTGTGGACTCAGAGCACACACCACACTGTGCCCTCCTGCCTCCCCCCTTACCTCCCCCCGCAAACTCCCTCTCAAACTCCCCTGTTTGCTGCCGCTGCTCGCAGCTGTACCGCTGCCTGGCTGGGCGGCCGCTTTTATGGGCCCCTTGATCAGCCAAGCCCCGCCCCCTGCTCAGGGCTCGGCGTCCGTCCCAGCACCCAGCCCCTGCCGGCCCCTATAAACAAACACACAAGAACACCCAAGAACACACAGGACAGATGCAAATACAGGTACCTTCTCCTCCAATGAGAACTCCCTCTCAAACTCCCCTGTTAGCCGCCCTGTTTGCTGCCGCTGCTCGCAGCTGTACCGCTGCCTGGCTGGGCGGCCGCTTTTATGCTGGGCCATAGGAGGTGGGGGTGATTTTTTTGTTTTGTTTTTAAGTTGAATGAACCAGCCTGGAAAAGGCTAAGTCCAGAGGGGGTCACTGAAAATTCCTGATGATCCTATCCATACTAAAATGCCACCATGAATCATTTTACTGGAGAGAAATATTTTTGGAAGGAAAGTGTTAAGACCCTGCAGGTCATAGTTTTAGGAGATTATAAAACCTTAGATGGACCTTTGTGGTCGTTAGAATTTCAAGACTGAAAGAGAAATTGGGTTTAGCTGCAGTTAATGTGAAATCAGCTACCATTAAGGCTATTATTCATCCCTCCCCCCATCTATTTCTTAACAGAGAATGTTATACCAGGATGCAGTCGTGCAGCAAGGGTAAGCTAGCAGCATCGAACAGTTGCAGGATCAGCAGCCGAAGGGTGTGCCGGCAGCACGTGCTGCAGAATAGATGCACTTGTTGCCATAATGTCATGCTCTGATGCACCCCAGAGCAGTAATCCCAAATCAAAAGCAAGACACGCAGATAGGTGGTCAATCAAAACATGTCATAACCATAAACCAGTTAAGTCAGCAAGAGTCTGACAAAATGGCTGGTATGTAGCAGCACGACCTAAGTAACTGCACACACCCAACAGTACACAAACACTCACAAACAGGAACACTGAATTCAGAGAACAGGATCCAGGAATTGGAACAGGAAGTGCGCACGCACACACACACACACACACACACCCATCACAGAGAAAAGGGATAATGCTAACAGCAGGGAAAATGAATGACGTCCAATTCCTACAACTCCTTCCATCAATGCAGTAAGTATTACACTGCACAATTATAACAGAAGTAAACAATTAATTTTACTTCTTAATTAAAGACAAAGCCCTTCCAAATAAAGCCCGACTAAACATTTGGCCTGAGCCTTTTACATTCCTTTTTGTCTCCCGTGACATAGTGCAAATGGAAAAGTAGATCTTGTGGCATTTTCATTTAAATCATCACCTGATAAATTCTCCTGATAGAATTTCACAGCATTTTTCAGAAGTATTTTAAAGAAAAGGTCTATTCTTGCAGGGAAAGCATAGCTGGAGGCTCCTCAGACGTCTGAAACATAATTGACAGAACAAGGGGAGTCCTTGATGGAGCAGAAGGGAGTCATGGAGAAGCCATGAGATGCATTGCCAGCAAATGAATTATCAAACTAAGAATTCAGACTGACCAGCAGGGAGGCAAAACCAGGACATCACAATAATTTTGGCCTGAGGCAAAGCCCTGCATCCAAATATATCAAAACTCTGGCATACAGAGCTGGATTCAGATATAAACTTTGGGAATCCACCCTTCTCCTATTTATTTTTAATAGCTCTTTGGGTTCTTGTACTGTGTCCATTATCATGGAATCTGAATACCCTGCTTGGGATTAGATCATGTTTGAAATTCTGAACACTTGAGCAGCTTTCCAGGCTACCTAGTTTAGAAAAGTGTGTTTCTGAAATGGATACATTACTAGCTAAATTACATGTAATTGCAGTACTATGTGGATGTTAAAGAAGACTAATGAGCAATAGTGATGGCATTAGGTTTCCGTCTCTTTTCCTTACTAGTATCTCCCCTATTGCTCAATAAAATAGATGAGACCAGAGTCACTGTAAAGTTATCTTTCCCTATGCCAGCCAGAATCCTATTATTCCAGAAGGGATTTACCCAAATGAAGGGCAGTACCACCCCAACCTTTTCTCTGGGATTTTTGACATGGAGGAATCAGCTGTAAGTTACAGCTCTGTTTCCTAGCAACTGTGCCCAAAGAGGCTTGTGGGGGTGCTAACTTAGTAGATCCCGTGATCAGGTTAGCCGCCCCCTTTTCTGACCAGTGCTTCCTGTTTTGAGCTGCACAGTCCCTCTGCAGGACCCCCAGAGTGATGGCTGTGGCCCATTTACCCGTCAAAACCTCCCTGTTTTCTCCATCTCCAGAGGTTCTCCATCACTCAGGGTTCGAATCTTAAACTGAATCTGACTTTCATTATCCTGTAAATATGGTAAGCAGGGGCTAACATGCTCACCTTGGTTATATTTACCTGAATGCACTGGCAGCAGAGCAAGAAAACATTTCCCTCCCCCCTCCCATTGGAGACTTACTAACCCATACTTGGAAGCAACCAAATCTCCCTTTCAAAATGAAAAACCAGGCTGGCAGCAAACAATCTAAAAGCCTGGACAGAGCCAACATAAATAATCCATTGTACATTGCATAAAGAGCCCAGGCCAGGAAATAGGAATTCCCCTTTTAAGATTAAAAAATAAATAAAGTATTTCCCTTCAAAACATTATATAAGAACTCCCAAACAGCCCACAGGGAATGCAGAGAGACTCTCTGGGTTGTTAACATGAACAAGCAGCTGCTGACATGAGAGCACTCCAGGAGTAGCCAGTTGGCAAAGAGGCTGTTAAAGAGGAGGGTAGCATAGTAGGCATTGTCCATGCTATTTATCGCACTGTGCACAAGGGAATAGCTGCCTTTGCACAGAATACATGCTATCTTGTGTGTCCCAGAGACCCTTTTTATGACATTAGGGCCTAATCCCAATAATTTTATCACATGAGTGCGCCTTACTCTCACAAATAAATAGCCCCACTGGAATCAATGGGGTAACCCGTGTGAGTGAAAGTTTGCAGGATTCGGTCACCATGCAATATCAATTGATTCACACAAGGTGGGCAGTGGACAGCATATATACCAGGGGTCGAGACCCCCACTGGCCGCGGTTCGCTGTCCCGGGCCAATGGGGGAGGCGGAAAGCGGCGCGGGATGTGCTGGCCGCGGCTTCCCGCCACCCCCATTGGCCTGGGATGGCGAACCACGGCGAGTGGGAGCCGTAATCGGCCGAACCTGCCACGTCAGCAGGTAAATAAACTGGCCCGGCCCGCTAGGATGCTTACCCTGGAGAGCCGCGTGCCAAATGTTGCCGACCCCTGATATATACCAGCTCTCATGATGGGTACCACACCAGCTCTCCCCACCCAAACCTGGGTTGTTTGGGTTTTTTTTCAGTGTAGTTGCATTCAGTTGCTCCTTTAGGACCCAGTCCAGCTAAGCATGTAAATAGTTCCATTCACATCAAAGGGACTGCTGATGTGCTTAAAGTCAAGCACATGCTTAAGCATTTTTCAGGATTAGGATTTTATAATCCCAAATCATCATTATCCCAGAAGTGGGTGATAATGGCTCCACTTTTATCCTGTTTTGCATTTTTCTCAGTTTATATACACAGCCCAGATATCCTCTCTCAGAAGCATCTGATGTATCCTGCCTTGGAAAAGGCCAGTTTGTCTGCAGTGGAACCAACATGGGTTGGTTACTTTATTGTATTCAGATTTCTACATTGTAAAGCTGTATGCAATGCACAGGTCAGATTCAATAATGTCTTGGCTGCAGAACAAGAGTGAGACCCTCATTGGGACACTAACGGTTAGCATAATGCTGAAGTTCACTCTTGTGCATGTTCAATTGTGTGTATATTTTCTTGGTTAAACTCCATTTTGCCTTTTGATCCTATTACTGCTGATGGGGTTGAGTGATAATGACCTGCCTGCCTGGCTGATTGAGATACATATATAAAATGAATAGTACAGTTAAAGCCAGTTGGGAGCTCCTATTTACTCTGCCCCTAATTAACAGAGAAAGAAAAACTCAATGTCACTAAAAAGCAAGAAATGTAAAGCCATTTTAGTGACCTATAATTAACATCTCAAACCACAAGGCTCTATTAAGACAAATTGATTATTAAGATTCAAAATAGTATTAGGCACTTGTATGAACTGTAGACAAATAGTGTAGCCAACTATACTAGGTAGGCCAGCATTACAAGGATTTTCAGTCCTCTGGCTCTATAGCTTAAAATAATTGGCAGCTGTAGGCAGTACTGAATCCCTCTTCCCCATACTATAATAAGTATTTATCTTTACTCTGAAGGATCCATTATAGACTGCTACTGGAAGCAACATGCCAAGTAGGAGGTCCATTGCTCTGTTCTATGACAATTCCTCTGTTCCCTCATTCACACGGCACTGTTGCTGAGGAGAGTAAAGAACTTGCTGAAAGGGAGATATGAGGTTTCCCCCCCCACACACACAGTGACATTTTTGAGTAAAATATTTGTGATTTTAATATAATAGTAATAAATAATAATACCTAGCTCTTACATAGCATTTTTCATAAATAGATCTCAAAGCATTTGCAAAGGAGGGGTGTATCATTATTCCCATTTTGCAGATGGAGAAACAGAGGCAAAGGGAGATGAAGCAACTTGCCACGATCATCTAGAAAGGCTTGTGACAGAGTCAGGGTTAGAACCCACCTCTCTTGAGTCCAAGTCCAGTGCTCTAACCACACCATTTATCCAGCTCTGGTAATTTATATGACATGTCTGAGATCAATAAGTTTACATTGTTTAATTAAATAATTTGTACTAAATATTCTTTTGTATTGCTAAATATTGCAACACATTAGCCAGATTTAAAGGACACAGTCAAGTGAACTTGTTTTGGGGAAGTTCTATGGCCTGTGTTTTTCAACAGGTCAGACTAGATTATCACAATGGTCCCATCTGCCTTAGAATCTAGGAAGTCAAATTTGGCCCAAAATGTAGGTTTTAATAACATCTTTAAAAAGCCTAGGATCAACAAAAAAAATTATGAGTTTAAAAAGTTATAATAGAAACTGTAGTTTTACACAGGTTAACATACCTTGCATTGTCCGATACTCAGAGATTGCTGCTTTGTGCTACTTCGTAAGGACTTGAAAATGAAGTTGACTAGAAATTGGCAATAAGCAAAAGTGAAAATGATTAGTCTTTAACTGTCCTAGCTGACAAAGATGCAAAAAAGGAAAAATTCACAACACAATCAACATTATGAAATTCATAGTGTTGTCATATGTATTGTAGTAGCACCTATTTATGAATTGTTATTATTAATTGTTATTATTATTTGTATTATCATAGTGCCAAGAAGCCCTGTCCATGGACTAAGACCATGCGTAGAAACACGGAAGTCCCAATGGAGATTGCAACCCGATTGTGCTAGTTACTGTATGAAAACATAGCAAGAGACCGTCCTTGACAGAGAGCTTAAACTGTAAGAACACAAGTCAGGCAAAGGATGAAAGGTAGCACTGACATTCAATTTTTAAAATTATTTCAGTTTTAATAGTCAAAGGAATTATTTGCACTGTGAATTCTTTATAGCCACTCTAGTTGGAGTGGAAGATATCATAAATTAGCTTTTGCTGATGTTTCCATTAAAAAAGGCAGAAAACCCTTTGTAAGTTAAGTAATAGATCAATACACTGCACAGAGAGTCAGGATTGTGTGTCTCGGTAGTTATACAGTCTGATCATTTGAGTTCTGTGCTTTCTAAGTCCCATAAATACATTTGCAGAAAAGACAAAAATCTAAGATCTAATGGGACTAAGAATATGTAGAAAATCATTCTATTATTGAAAAGGGAAGCAAAAAAGAAACAAGGAGAAATTTCTGGTCAGCAGAGTTAAAAATAATAATGAGGGTTTTTTTAAAGTATATTAGAAACAAAAGGAACCTTAACAAAAGGTTACTAGACAGAAATGGTAGAATTGTCAACTCAATAATTATATTTTTGGGAATCCTGCAATTGTCTAATTCTTCAAAGTGTTAAACTATTTTTGCACCTGCAAAATTTGTGGTAATATCAAACTTTGCACATAAAACCTATACTTGCTCGCGCCAGATGCTAAATGTGTATGCAAATGTACATTTTGGAGCATATGAAAAGGTCTATGGAGGATAAAGTACTATGTGTTTAGTTAGGGAAGGAAAGGTCAAAAGAATAGATAGTGGTGAGGTTTCTTAGATACGGTGGGAGTTTATCTTGGACATACTGCTGAGAAAGCAGTCTCCTGTACCCATAAACTACACCCTTGCGGTAAGCAATTCCATTGTGCTAAAGAGGTAGTGTGATTGATGGCGTATTGATCCTGGAATTGTGGGCAAAATTCCCATTGACTTCACTTGGGCCAGGAATTCACCTTAAGTATCTTGAAGATAAGGACCAAGTTTTTGAACCAGATGCTGTCAAGATTGAGGAGGGCCAACTCTCTGTGGGCCATCAGCAAGTGGACAACAGCCAATAGTTTGAATACTGCTGCTTCAATGTGCAGTAACCATACTCTAAGACATCTTGATTTAAAACACAGGCCAGTGAAAACAGAGCCCCTTAATAACACCAATAAGCTGATCACTTTATTAAGTAGTTTTGTTGATTTAAGTAAAATGGCATTATTCACAAGGATTGATATTATTACAGCAGATGATTTTTTTCTGAGAGACAGACAGAAAAGTGATACTTTAGATGTATATTATTAGATTTAATCAGCGTTCTTTTAAATAATAGTTCCATCTTATTACAATTTGAACCGCCCCTCCATGAACCACCAGGCAGTGTGTCTTCATCTTTTATTTCTAATTGGGTCATAAATCTACAGTTGCCAAAATGATGCCCAAATGTTGGCATGCCTGCTCATTAATCATAATTTGTCTGCAGTAATGTGCACTCCACGCTACGACTTCTGCACAAAATATCTAAAGGAAATAAAAGTGCATTTTTACAATTACCTCTCTGTAATCGGTCCATCAAATTGTCTCCCCAGTATTTTGTTTATCGACTGTGTGCTGTAGGTTAGAATAAATCATAGTTTGTGCATAAGAAATGAAAGCACATTCATATACTGGGATTTCCTGAGGGCAAGATTGAAGAAAATGGCACAGTTCCTAAAGCTTATAAAGATGAAAAAGAAAGGAAAGCAAGCAGTATAAAAAGATATAAAATCTGTGTTGCTGTGCAAAGGTAGAAAAAGTTCACCTTCCTGATTTTTTAATTGCTTTGGTTTGGATTTTTTAAAATTATTTTGTTTTTTTTTTGTTTTTTTTTTATTATTTTATCTTTAGGCATAAGTGACAGTTATGATGAAAATGATGCAGACTGAGGTGGCAAGATACACTCAAGCAGAAGACAAAAATAATTTTGGGAAACATTATTACAAGATGCTTACAGCATATGTACTCAGTAATGTTTCCCTTAATAATAATGTTGGGGAAAATAAGCATCTCAGAAATTAGTGTTCATCTTCAATTGTGTTGTAAAAATGAAGTCCAGGCTATGATAAGGAGGCACCTGATAATGATTCTATACTTAGGTTGCATTCTATGGGGCATAAATTGGGGCTTAGCATGGGGCATAAATTTCTGGGTTTTTCCCCCTAAAAGCAGGTTACTTATCCATGTAAAATTTCACACTGTAAGCTTTTTTACCCCTTTTGGTTTTTCCATGTAGTTTCTGGTTGGTTTATTTTTATACATTTAACAGGAAGTGGTTTACTTTGGACAATGCCAGTTTTCCAACGTTACTGGAAATATTTTTTTTTAATTGTGTGTCTACACAAAATTTGGTAGATGAGTGGTAGATTTTTGTATCAGGGATAGGTTGGTTTTGTTTTCTAATTTGAATGCAGGGCTGTTTTTAGCAGAGCTGATGGAAAAGCTTCCAACAGAACATTTTGTTTGTTATACAACATTTGTTTTTCCTAAAGGGTGAGGTTATTAAAAATTGCAATTACACCTCTTACAAGTGAGCAGTAAAAGGAAACATAAATTACAATACAGACTTACTACTGTCAGAGACAAGACAACAGTTTACTTTACTTTATTTGTTTACTTTAAATTCATTTGTTTAATTTCAACTAGATGGCAAGTTACACATAGATTAATGTGTTTTTATTGTGTAACCCATTCAATTTTGTACTCAGTTGATTTCTACTTATTTATTTACTGATTGTTTGGGCACCACTTTCCTTAACATTTAGGCTTATAGTTATTAAAGACAGTTATACATAAATAGTGATATGTTCAACACATTATTTTATCCCTGGTGGGTATTGATGAAAACTAATAGGTTGCTATTACATCCTTCTCTTTTCCTTGGATGGGGTTTCATTTGTGAGTTCACAAAAAACACTAACAGACAGTACCAACAACCTACCAATAGCATATAGGGTGATTTCCTCCTTAAGCAAAGGAAAAGACAAAAGGGTTTTAGAAAGGTTAAAACATTTTTGGACATTATACTGGAGTTACTGAAAATGGACTCATGCCTCCCTGTTGACAGGCTCAGTTATTGGCACAGATGTCATAAGCTAATAGGGTGATACTTTGGCAGATGCAGTCATTAATCAATCACCTCTCTTTGCATGTAGTCATATTGGCAGGGCAGGTTTCTCCTGACTCCTGATTGTATCCAGAGCATAGATTAGAAGGCTCTATAATTGCATTAAGATAACTAACAAGGCAGTTAAGAGAGATTCTGGCTACACCGATGGCATGTTTAGAGCCTTTCAATGGAATGACACCAGATGGCAGCTGCCATCAGTATCTAGTAAGGAACATGTATTTACAGATGTGTAAGGAGTAAATTATTTTCAGGATCTACTCTCATGGTTAGGGCTTTGCTGAAAGATGTCTATAATTAAATCAAGTGCAGCTATACTATTACTTTTAAGAAATTCATGGCCCTGCATTTTTTTCACATAACCATCCCTTACTCATAGATGGAAAGCAACTGCTCAAGTGCTGAGGTTGGCTTTCACTTCAACCACTTCTGGGTCATACAGAGACATGATGCAGGCAGAGCAGGCACCCAAAGGGAAAGACAACACAAAGTGTCCACCCACCTTGTACCTCTGCACTTGTTGCATTAAATATATTCCCTCTAAGTAAAGCAGCTGAAGTCCTCATATTTCCCCATCAAGAGCAAAAGGGCTGCACAAAACTAGCATTCAGATGCATTAGCCTCACATAGTCACCAGCCATTTTAGATAATGGAGTAAGATTTACAAGGTAAGGTGGTCCGGTGGCACCTTTAAGACTAACAGATGTATTGGAGCATAAGGTTTCGTGGGTGAATGCCCACTTTGTCAGGTGCATTCACCCACGAACGGTTATGTTCCAATACATCTGTTAGTCTTAAAGGTGACACAGGACTCTCTGTTGCTTTTTACAGATCCAGGCTAACACGGCTACCCCTCTGATACAAGGTAAGGTGGCTAACCTCAATATTTAAAGTAATGACTGGAGTAAGTTCAGTACAAGGAAGCACAAAGGAATACTGCTGAGCCTAAGGTAACCATTTCTATTTGCTGAAACTGGCCAGTTCTTCCAATAACTTTATATATATAAGAGGGAGAGAGAGGCATATTTCTGCATGTAAAAATTCTTACACTTCACATCCAGTACAGACATGCTCTTTTACCCAGTTCCCCACTGTGTCTCCAGCTGGGAGAATTAGTATGCTTTCCTTAGCTGAGAGCCTACCAAGGGGAAGAAACTTGCTGGCAGCTGGAGAGAGTCAGGAAAGTCTGCCTGTGTGTCAGTTTTTAAGTTAACATTTCTGCTTGCCAATCATGTTTTATGTTAACTCAATTTGCATTGTTCTTGTTTAGCCTTGCTGTTTGGGGGGTTGTTTTAACTTGCTTTGAGGATTGAGGGGAAATGTTTGCCATATTGTATTCCAACTGAAATTGGTACAGATTAATATTCTAGTCTGTACTTTGGAGGTGTCTAGTTTCCTCCTGATTTGGTTTGCAGCAAGCAGTGATAGCATCTTTCACTGTTTCCATCGCGTTTACCTTCTCTCCACTTTGTTTGCACTCTTTGTCTTGCCATTTGAAGTTTTGTTTTATCTTTAAGTCCCAGGGCTTAATTATTTAAAAGACCAGAATTCAAATAGATCATGTGTGGCCAGGGCCAGATATGGCATTCTATAGATTAGTGAATAATGAAAAATATGAGAGAAAGAGAGACACAAGCCTTGATGTCCTATGGGCCTGATCCGGGGCGACACTGATATCAGTGAGAGAGTTAGGACATGCATGTAGAAGAAGGTGCTTGGGAACAGTGCAGATGCCTGCATTGAGAATGAATAAAATGCAATCAAGAAGAATAAGAAATTAATTCATTACATATATGAATACAATATTAATGCTAAATGCAAATACTGAGGCAAGAAAAATAGAAAATTCAAGGGAGTATTTTGACAGACATATCCTTGAGAAAAGCACTGAAAGTAACTAGTGTAATTAAAAGTAACTGTAATTAAAAGTATAACAAGAGGCATTATAACTGGAATAGTAGATAGCAAAGCAGTAAAGAGAGACATGGATGATATTCCTTTCTCCCTGAGGTCTTGTTCTATGATATGTATCTAAGTCATCTTTCCTGACTAGGCAATAACTCTTTGGATGCAGACCAGCAAACACATGTGGAGTAGAACTAGTCATAAGGGAGAAACAAAACGTGAATGATATTGAAACTTTGCATAGTACATAAGCACGGCCAGCAATCCAGTCAACTGTTATCACACTGATTTTTTTTAACCCAAAGAAACCCAACACAATCTAGTCTGTACTAACTTTTCTGACATAAACACAGGCTAAAATATAAGAGGAATCAAATCTGTTACTTATTGCAATTCTGACTTCAACTAATCAGAAATAATAATGGCATCTTATTGAAAATTCTTCATCATAAACAGAACATGAAACAGCAAGGCAAGGTGAGAACACCAAATAGCCACAGACTTGGAATACTGGGTTGAAAACAAGGAAACTTAACAAAACAAAACACAAACTACAAAGAGGCAAAAACTAGGAAGAGTGAGGATAAAATGAAAAATAAATTCTTAAACCACTGCTTAAAGCACAAACCAAGGCTTTCTGGTGTTTTGGAAAGTTTATTTATTTTTCCCCATTCCTTTCTATTGTTTCTGCACTTCTGCTTCTGGATGAGGCAGGAAGTAGTGAATTACTATAGGGTGACCATATTTTCCCAAAGGGAAAATAAGACACAGCACAGGGCCAGCCCATGGCCCCCTGCCACCTGCCCTCACAGGGTTGGCTCAGCCCAAGCCGCTCTCCTGAGCCCTCCCTCCAATGCAGGTCTGGATATGTCACTTGCCCCTTCACCTCCATCCCCGCATGTTCCTCTACGCCTCACTGTTGGTTGCACCCTACCTTTTTTTGGCAAACCTGTGCATTTGTCCAGTTTGCTCTTGCCAACTGATGAACTGAGTCGGGGTCAGCAACGTTCGGCATGCGGCTCACCAGGGTAAGCACCCTAGCGGGCCGGGCTAGTTTATTTACCTGCTGACGCAGCAGGTTTGGCCGATTGCGGCCCCTACTCACTGCGGTTTGCCGTCCCGGGCCAATGGGGGTGGCGGGAAGCCGTAGCCAGCACATCCCTCGCCCGCGCCGCTTCCCACCGTCCCCATTGGCCTGGGATGGCGAACCGCGGCGAGTGGGGGCTGCAATCGGCCGAACCTGCCGTGTCAGCAGGTAAATAAACTGGCCCGGCCCGCTAGGGTGCTTACCCTGGCGAGCCGCGTGCTGAACGTTGCCGACCCCTGAACTGAGTATTGTATTTAGCTGTGACACTCTGAGTATGTTTCTCAGACCTGAGGAAGTGCTCTGTGTAGTTCGAAAGTTTCTCTCTCTCACCAACAGAAGCTGGGCCAATAAAAGATATTATTATCTCAGCCACCTTGTCTCACTAGTATCCTGGGACCAACGTAGCTACAATAGCACTGTATATAACTTTAAGCCTGTGAGTAGTCCTATTGAAGTCAATGGGACTACTCGTATAGTTAAGTACATACTTAAATGATTTGTTGGATCACAGCCAGAGTCCTGTGCAAGATCAAGCTCTGAGGTTAATCATGATCTTTGTGTACTCAAACTCCCATGAGCATGTGTGTGGAATAGCTAGCGTTGTTGTGTAAGGCTCTGAGGGTAGCTGCAGAGACTAAAAAGTGGGGAAAGTGGGGTTCTCGGCTGCTGGGGACAGAACAGACTCCAAGTGACTGTTATTGCTATGTTATGTAATGTTTAAATAAAAATAAATTTAGTTAAATACAAGCTCTCTGTGTTAATAAGAACAACCACGCAGCTTGCAAAGAACAGAGGATAATTTCTTACCATATGGCCTTAAAACGAGAAGAAATAAAGCTTGATGAAAACAAATAGTTAAAAGGTCTACAGAGAATTCTACGCAATTCAGAAGACATGAATATAGAGATTTGCATCAGAAATTCAGTAAATAGGACTCAATCCTTCAGGCCTTCCTCTAGGCAGATCCTCATTCATTACATTCTGAAAATGTCTTTCAATGTGAGAGGCAGGATTAATTTAAAGGAATTTGGTACAATTTCCTAGTAGTTTTTGTTATTAATTCTGTTCATGTGTAATGTGTATGTTTTAGCTATGCACTTCTCTATGATGTAAGGGAACATGCTGCAAACAATAATTCATATGATTAAAATATATATTTTAAAGAAAAACAAATTGAAAAGAGGTCATTTTTATTCCCTTTCTGTTTTCATTACATAACTGTTATATTCATTACAAAAAACGTACAAATGTCCCTCTTCCGCTAGTAGCTACTAGACTATGGAGAGCCTCTCACTAGGAAAAAAAAGTCCAAAATTATAGGAGTGGTTTCAAAATGTATGGAGGTTGTTGTAATGGAAAAATTAACACATCAATTCCACACCCAAAAAACCAGAGGGCAGATGCTTTGAGTATTGAATACGTGGTAACCAATCATTTACGTACGTTCATATATTAAATACACCTTTTAAAATATTGACTTTTGACAGACATACCTGGTTTGATACGTACAAGCGGAGTCCGCACTTTCACTCAGGTTAATAAAAACCTCAGAAACAACGTGGCCTGGCTGGTGTAAAGTGGCTTACACTGCAATATGCTAATGCCCTGCCTAATAGATATTTGATGATTATATTATTGGATAATATAATATAAGTTCCCTAGACAGCATAAACTCAGTGCTGTGATGATCAGTGTTTTGTTTCTGATGTTTATATGGCTATGGCAATGGTTTGTAAACCGGAAAAACTTCTTAAACAAATAGTTATAAAAAGTGTATAAATATGATCCCAAGTTAAAAAAAAAAAGTGACGTTGTGTCAGTGAATACAACTTCTATGGTGAAAAGTTTGCTCTCTGTACAGCAGTTTTACCTGGAAAATAGATTTTCAATCCTTGGTAAAAAAAGAATTTTCCAGCTGTGGATTCTATCTTTCATTTTGTAGATGCCAATTGAGGGGAAAACCCCAACCTTCTAAACAAAGCCATGAAAATGTGATTTGCACTAGTAGAGAACATTTATTTTCCTCTTTTTTGCACAGCTCTAGTCTTCACTTGGGTGCTGCTAAGAGAAAGCATCAAAGAACCGCTAATACTATATTTTAAAAGTACAGACCTGTGTAAATGCCAGTTGATGACCCCCCTTGCCTTCTATGCAACAAACCTATATCTTTTCTCATAGCCGTTATTTGATTTGTTGATGTTGAAATGAGCTTGTCTGACAAACCTACAAGTAACCTGGGTGTTTTAATCCATGTAAAACTATCCTGTTCTTTAGGAGAGATTGAAGAATACATGGATGGGCTTAAAATTCTAGAGCCAGGAACCTGATCGGGCACTTAAAGGTCTTATTTTTCTTTCCCTGTTTAATGAAAACAACCCTGCCCTTACTAGTCTAGAGTGAATATCACTTGATCATGTGGTGAACACTGACTAAACTCTAAGGATCACTGTTACTGGGAGGGGGATGCTGCAGCAGCAGCATTTACAATCTAGGTTCTTACTTGGTGCCATCACCATAGAATCTGAGCATCACATCCATAGAAGTGTGCTCACAACCCTTTTGATGTCGGGTAATTAGAGCTGTGCATTTTATGAAGAAATTCAAGAATTTCAAATTTGGTTTTTTTCTGAGTTGGGGAAAAAACAAACAAACTTTTTGAAGTTCTCCAGTGAGGAAAATTCTGAGAAAAAAAATCATTTGGGGTTGATCAAAATGTTGTGTTTTGATTTTGACTTTCTTTTGTATGAAATCTGATTCTCCTTGGAAAACTCAAAGCCCAGCTTTCAACGTGGCATGAACAAATTGCTGCATGTATCTAATTTAGGCATGAAATACCAGATGTGCATGTACACATGGCACTTACACACATGGCTAACTTAGATATCTAATTTGGCAGAGGGTACATCTGGAGTTTGAGGGTGTGCACAAATATTTGAACACAACTATAAAAATCTGGCCCATGCATTGTATGTAGGTAATAGATATGCACATATATTAGAGCACCTGCTACCAGTATCTACCCTTGGCTATTGTTAGAGAACTTTTGTACTTAGTGACCTCCTGTGTGCCAATTCAACTCCCAGAAGCATCATTCCTGGAAAGTTGTCTACAGACTGATGCTGTGTCAACACTGGCAGTTCAGAGAAGATATATTAATAGTAAACAACATCTTCTGATAGGAATACTTCGGTGAATAATATCATTATTCGTATTGGTATACTATTAGTTGCCCTAGCTGGAGATTGTATGCCAAGTAGCTGTAGCTGTGTCAGCCTCAGGATATTAGAGAGACAAGATGGTGAGGTGATTTCTTTTATTGGATCAACTTCTGAAGCTATAGGAGAATAGAGAGCAAATCCTGAAAGAAACATGGCCATAGGAGTCCAAAGATACATTTCAAGTCTTTCTAATTTCCATAAAGAGACAGAGAAAGGATTAATTTTTAGCTTACATTCAAGGTGAAATGTCAGCTGAGGGGGGAAAACAGCTGGAGGTCAAAGCATACTATGTGCTGTAATTGTAGAAGACCTGAAGCTTACTGAAAATCTCTTGGCTAAAAAACATTTATCCTGGGAAGGGGGTGGGGGGCATATACAAGGAGTATTGGGAATTATTCTAACCTATTTTAAGACAGACTCTAAAAACCAGACTGTATATGGAATTGTGAATTTGTGGAGAGAGAAAGCAAGAGTCTCTCTGAAAAGCATTCGTTGTAATGAATGGTGAATTTGAATGCTGTATTGCAGCAAACTTGTTATCTGAAGTTCAGTTATTGTAAAGAAGCAGGTGCTCAGCAGAACAATGCCAGAGACTTCTACACATGATACCACCACTAGCTTCAGCAAGTGTTCAATGGAAGATGATCTAGGAACATAGTCTAGTAGGAAGAGTAGGTAACTGAAAAAAACTGCAAGGTTCTCATTTCCAGCTCTGTTTCTGACTCAAGACCCAACCGTACACCCATTCAGTTAATTCCATTGACTTCAGTGGAATTGGGCTGAGTAATACATTAAATGACCTTGGGCAAGTCACTTAGGACTAGATCCTCAAAGGTATTTGGACACCAAACTTCTACTCATTTTAGTGGAAGTTCGGAGCCTAAATAGCATTGAGGATCTGCGCCATAACCTCATTGTCCAAAGTTTGTGTAAAATGGCTTCTGTAATATCACGTACCTACCTGAAATTAAATTAATACCAGTGCACATCTTTGAGATACTTAAAGGAAAAGCATTATATCCCTTCAATACCTTATTTTACCATTTGTTCATTTTTAGGATTAAGTCTTCAGAATTAAGATCAACAAAAGCAAGATAATAAAGTAGGGAAATATATATTAATGATTTATCATATATGCATGAAAAGAAGTGAACAGTTGACCAAACTGGCCTCCAAAAAAACATAGGACAATTAATTCATTCAAATAAGGCTTCAAGCAACAAGTGGACCCTGCCAATTTCAGTAAAAGTAAACACACTTCAAAAATTGGATAGCCAGATCTAAATGTGATATTCAGGCCCAGTAGATGTTCAACATGATGGTGTTTCATACTGACAGTGTGTTCATATCTATAGATTTTACTTATTTATTTAGAAAACTGCACCTTTATTTTTTCCAAATAATGGGATCTTTAATATAGATAAAATTACTTACTAGGAAGGAGAGTTGAGGTTGTGTTCCTCAACAGGGCTTTAACCCTAATTCAAATGCTAAATGCACTTTGGAAAAATGTGAAAAGTTTAGTAATTTGGGCAAAACAGACCTAAAACTAGCTTTTTCAGCTGAGAAAGATGATCCCCTTTGACTTCAGGACAAGAGTGTAATGAACCATGAACCATCACATATGGTGACAGCCTCCCTGCTGTAGGAAGAGGAACAGAAGCGACTGGAGAACAACAACCTTTTCTCAGTCACTTTGTTAATGACTCTAATTAAATATTTGAATATAGTCAAAGTGAAGGCCTTAACAATAAGGATGTTTCACGGTTTAGAACATTTGATCATTTACACCCAGTTTATGAAAAGGATAAAGATTTTTCCAATGATTTGTTCATATAAATTATTAAGCTGCCAAGTGAACTAATTTGACCCCCGTATTTCTCTAAACACTAATAAAATGGATTATGCATGGCTTCAGGGGTAAGCTTTTCAGTCCTATGCAGATAATGTTCAAAGCATATCTCATACAGTAAAACCATCTGTTTTTCTAATACAAATCTGCTGGCTGATTTATTGGTGGCTGCCTGTCACTCTTCATTCTCCTTAATAGTCTTTTATGGCCCGATTGACCTGTTTAATTTTTTAATGCATGTTTAATTATTGTTCAGTGCTTTCCACAATGGATTGGTGCTTATGTAAATATAATATATATTGGGTCAAACCAATCGTCCATCTAGCCTCCTCTCCTATCTCTGACAGTGGCCAATACGAGAGGTGTCAGAAGGAAAGTATGTATGAAAACAAAATAAAATATTGGGTGGAACAGTTCAAAGGCTTTAAACTGGGAAATGTTGGACCTCAAAATAAAAAAGTCCAAGAACATACATTGAGACCCTCTGAAGTTGTCTTTTCTTGGTTCCAAGGAGAAAGAGTTCCCACTACAAAATGGGTCAAATGTTTTTAATTGAGAATTTATATTTTTCCTCATTTTTCTTTGCCCTCATCACATGTCAAGATCTAAGATGACCTTTCCAACATGCAAGCATCTCAACTTGGGTTTGTGGAATCTAGGCTTATGCCAACATTATTACACAATGATAAGACGACCAGCCTTTTGTAGTGCAGTAATTGCATTTGGATGAAGCTGAAAATGCTCATCTGTAACAAAAAAATTCCATATTACATTTTCTCTTCTGTCTGATAAAACAGACAGTAAGCCACAAATAAGCAATGCAGTGAACATGTTATGTGATGGTCCCTATTTATTGATAATTATCTCTTACATATCTGAGTAAGCTTATGTTCCTGAAGGTTTAGGGAAGGCCCTAGAGGAATAACTAGCAAGAATTAACACTCTACTGCACATTCTAATTAGGATTTAATTAGGAATTTTTTTTAAAGTACAGTGCATGTTTTCAGCAAGTGCATAATCACTGACTTATTGCTTGTAGGTTTTTTACATATTTTTCATTGTAAATATCCAATTATAATTGTCATTTTAGGTCAAATTTAAGAAATGAAAATTATATTTCAGTTTAGAGGAAGAAATATGTTTCCGCTAGCACAGTATTGTCTATTGTGATTCTTTAATATTTCATCTCAGTTTATAGTATTTTTCCACATTACTAGTCCAGCATGGAAGACTTTAAAATTGCATTACTTCATGCTTTTTCTGTATAAAACAGGATGTTCCCCATAAATTACACCATAACTCTTTTTCCATCAGCATCCGGTCTTATTGTGATTAATGGTTATGAACTATGGCTCACATAACAAAATTCCACCCCAAATCAAAAATCAGGTATGGATCTTTCTGTAATTTTCTTGGTCTTGGGACAGGAACGTTATACAAATTTCAAACTAACTTATTATAATGGTATTTCCCCTTTTCCCCCTTGCCTCACAAATAGAACTTATTTAATTCAAGGAGATAGATGGAGCTCTGTAAATTTATGGCGCCTAGATGATCTGTAAATTTAGGGCCTGATTCAAACCACAGTGAAATCAATGTGCTTTGACTCAAATCCTTAGTGATTTTTTAGAATGTTTCCTAATCCAGAAATGGAAAAATCTACACAAAAGTAATAAGTAAACGGATGCTATAGGTAGTTTTTGAAACCACTGCAAATGAATTCAGAAATCCACAATCAGAAATCAACTCATGATGCAGGGATTTGCTAATTACTTGACCACTCTTGGGATAACTAAAATCTTAAGAACCTTTGATTTGTACCATTGGTCTTGTTGCTACTTTTAACAATAGTCTCCCCAAGTGTAAGGTATTCCCTAAGTGTAAGTGCAAGGTACTTTTACTCAGTTATTAATGTTAGTTGCTATGTTCTATTGCCCTCTTCTCCAGACCAAGTTGTTTCAATGAACTTCCTTTGCTAATTTCTCATCTTTAATTCTCTGGCCACATAACTAAAGATGCTCTTAGGCTGTGCTCACTCTAACTTGTTTCAGTGTGAGACCATGACTATAATCTCCCTTTGGGATTCTTCACTTACTTCTACTTTGCGTCATTAACCCAAAACCATCTTTGATATGCATTAATCCAGCACAGACTTTCACATGCTCAATATCCTTGCTAGTGTCTATATAAGGAACTGGTTAAAGGGGAGACTACAAAGGGTCATACTGAAAGGTGGTGGGAAGTTACTAGTGGGATCAATCTTATTTAACATTTTTATTACTGACCTTGACACAAAAAGTGGGAGCATGCTAATAAAAGGTGATGCAACCATGAAAAAGGTTAAATGCAGTCCTAGGATGCATCAGGTGAGGTATTTCCAGTAGAGACAGGGAAGTGTTAGTACCATTATACAAGGCACTGGTGAGATTTCACCTCGACTACTGTGTGCAATTCTGTCCTCCTATGCATAAGAAAGATGAATTTGAACTGGAACAAGTGCAGAGAAAGGCTACTAGGATGATATGAGGAATGGAAAAAAACCCCCACCAAAACTATCTTATGAGAGGAGACTCAAAGACTTTGGCTTGTTTAACCTAATCAAAAGAAGGCTCAGGGGAGATGGGATTGCTCTATGTAAATACATCAGATGGATAAATACTAGGGAGGGAGAGTTGTTGTTTAAGTTAAATGCCAATGTGGATACGAAAACACATGGCTATAAACTGACCATCAATAAGTTTAGGCTTGAAATTAGGTGAAGGTTTCTAATCATCAGAGGAGTGAAGGTCTGGACACCCTTCCAAGAGGCATAGTGGTTGCCAAGAGACCCTAATTGGCTTCAAGACTTAGATTAATACATTTTTTGGAGGGGATGATATGATAAGACTGCCTACAATGGCCTGTAGCCGATCTGTGACTGCTAGCAGCAAATATCTCCAATGGCTGGTGATGGAACTCTAGATGCAGATGACTCTGAGTTACTACAGAGAATTCTTTCCCAAGTGTCTGGCTGGATGGTCTTGCCCACATGCCCAGGATCTAACTGATCACCATATTTGGGGTCAGGAAGGAATTTTACCTCTGGTCAGAAAGGCAGGGATTTTTGCCATCCTCTGCAGCATAGGGCATGGGTCACCTGATGGTTTAAGCTAGTGTAAATGGTGGATTCTCTGTAATTTAAAGTCTTTAAATCATTATTTGAGGACTTCAGTAACTCAGCCAGAGGTTATGGGTCTATTACAGTAGTGGGTGGGTAAGGTTCTATGGCCTGCAAATATGCAGGTCAGTCTAGATCAGGGGTCGGCAACGTTCGGCACACGGCTTGCCAGGGTAGGCACCCTAGTGGGCCGGGCCAGTTTATTTACCTGCTGACGTGGCAGGTTCGGCCGATTGCGGCCCCCACTCGCCGCGGTTCACCGTCCTGGGCCAATGGGGGCAGCGTGAAGCGGCGCGGGCCGAGGGATGTGCTGGCCGCGGATTCCCACCACCCCCATTGGCCTGGGATGACGAACCGCGGCCAGTGGGGACCGCAATCAGCTGAACCTGCCGCGTCAGCAGGTAAATAAACTGGCCTGGCCCTCTAGGGTGCTTACCCTGGCGAGCCGCGTGCCAAACGTTGCCGATCCCTGGTCTAGATGGTCATAATGGTCTCTTCTGACCTTAAAGTTTATTACTCTATTCTTTGGTTCTCTCTCTTCTTTATCTAGAGAAATTAACTAAAATTTCTGGTTTTATTAGTATTTGGTTGAGTAGTGTACTTGCTCAAAAAGTCAATAGCTTAGACCAGGGGTCGGCAACATTCGGCACGTGGCTCGCCAGGGTAAGCACCCTAGCGGGCTGGTCCAGTTTATTTACCTGCTGATGTGGCAGGTTCGGCCGATCGCGGCCCCGACTCGCCGTGGTTCACCGTCCTGGGCCAATGGGGGCGGCGGGAAGCCGCGGCCAGCACATCCCTCGGCCTGCGCCGCTTCCCGCCGCCCCCATTGGCCTGGGACAGCGAACCGCGGTGAGTGGGGGCCACGATCGGCCAAACCTGCTGTGTCAGCAGGCAAATAAATTGGCCTGGCCCGCTAGGGTGCTTACCCTGGTGAGCTGCGTGCCAAACGTTGCTGACCCCTGGCTTAGACTGTCAAAGACAACCTTTCTAGCAACCCCTGGAAGGATTCCATACAACAACAGCTATGGAATCAGAAGGACCAACAGTATACTTCTGATTTGGGGAGATAGTGGTGACAATATTTTGAATGTTGATGAATAGATATGTTTTCTTTGTTTCAGGCTGATGCTTTTTTTTTTCCAACTTGTTCAATGACTGTGTGAAAGAACGAAAATAAAATGCAGAAAAAAGAAAGTGATCCAGCAATAAGAGAGAGTCCTAATCATATGTTTACCTGCATGTAACAACTGTTTTTTCCTTGCTTTCATTTAAAGTTTTCTTCACTGAAGTTGCTAGGGCACTACAACAACACACACACCAGGAGGGAGGGAGGGAGAGAAAAATACTCGAATACTCACTAGCATGGTCAGTTAGTCAACATAGTTGGGTTAATCAGACAGAAAATAATACCTGGTAAGTTAAATGAACACACTTTTAAATATATTTAGGTTAGTCCTTTAATTCCATCTCATTTTAGCCATTGCAATATTTAAGAGAAAGGCAGAGTTCCTGAATTTCTCCTACATTTGGAAACCATAGGACAAATAAAATAAATCCTAACAGAGTCCTTTTTATTACAAATATTAACAGAGACATGGAGAGTAGCAGAGGAAGTGGCACAGGGAAACCAAAGTTATTCAAGATTCAAGAATACGAATTTTGAGGAAAGATTAGCTACACATGGCTTACATACAAAAGGGAGATACAGTGGTTCCCATTAAAGACACAACCTTTATCAAAAGCTACCACACCATGGTATCTGTAGTATCACAGTTAATGGAACTTGACTCAGCAACTCCTAAGATTGTGCCTAATTAGACGCCAATCCAGCAAAACATTTAAGCACAAGCTTAATTTTAAGCATGAGCTGTTTCAATGTCTTCAATGGACTTCTCACATACTTAGAGAGTGAGTGTGTACTTAAACGATTTGTTGGGTTAGGATCTAAAAATAAGAGAAAAACACAAAAATCTCTCTCAGAATTTCTTCCTTCTTTTGGTTTCCTGTCAGTACAGGTTTACCCACAGACTCAAAAAGTAGAACAAAATTATAATACTAGATAAGTGAGAAATTTTTCAATATGTCCAGGCACACTGACTTTGATAATTTAAATACATGCATTATCAATCACAGCACAAAACATTTCAGCTTAAGCCTGTTTGTAAAAGATTACAAATTAAATTCTTGAAAAAAAACACTTTTTTCTAACCCA
Organism: Trachemys scripta elegans; assembly: GCF_013100865.1. Classification (NCBI taxonomy): domain Eukaryota; kingdom Metazoa; phylum Chordata; order Testudines; family Emydidae; genus Trachemys; species Trachemys scripta. The sequence goes on from NC_048310.1 coordinate 15,647,664, forward strand.
CTTTATTTGAAACAATTTTCCTTTTCAGTAGCTATACTGCATTTTAGAACATCACATTAGATTATGTCAAAAATGTAGCAGAAAAGCCAAAGCTTTTATTAAAATGTAGTTGCATGAAAAATATTTCAGGATGGATGAAATCTGGGAGACATTTTGTAGCTAATTACTAGGTCACTTTGCTCAAAAAGCTAGTATCTCTATTAGCCATGTGTACAATAAAGATGAGCAATTTCCTACTGGCATTGTTTAAAGGAGCATTTTGGGCCAGATTTTACCTTGTAAAAGTGAATTTGGTCTTACACATCTCAAGTAATATAAAAGAATTGAAGTTATGATGTTTCCAAGGCCTAATGTTGCACAAAAAGCAGGAAAATGTGTTTTAAAAAACCAGACATGGCTGGGAAAAGGTAATTTAACCCCCTTTGCTTTCTGTTGGATTTCTCCATTTTTTACCAGAAGATTTCAGTGATATCAAATCCTAGAATATACACTTTAATCATAAATAACATCTAGTTCTAATATAGCACCATTCATTGGTAGATCTCAAAGCACTTTACAAAGAAAGCCAGTATCATTATTCCCACTTTGTTCTCTCAATAGATCTTAAATAGATAATTAAGAACAAGTTCTTCCTTGGTTTAAACACATTTAAAACAGTTGACACCAGGAATTAATCTGGTCCATTTGGGATCAGTCCTTAAAGTTCACTGCTTCCATCATTCCTCTTAACTTCAATGCAACATCATTTTATTGCTCCTAGCGAGGCATACATCTGTATCAACTGGAAAGGAACATGGATTCTACACTGAGGTGTATGGTTCCCAAATCTAGTGCTCTGAGGCAGCTCCATGGGGCTGTCATCTGTGGTCTGAGGCATAGATTTCACAGCACGTCCTATCCCAAACAATTAGTGCTGCTACAGCCAATTTAATCCAGGAGTGTACACCTTCTTGCTTTCCCTATGGCAATAAATTTAGTACCATATAATGTCTTTGGCAGTCTCATTTCCATGTGTTTAAGGTGGAGCAGCTGCTGCTCTCATAAGCACAGCAGTTTGTATTAACATTGACAGTGATCAGAATATTTTTTTATACTTTTAATCCAAATCCAACGTTCATTGTAGTCAATCGGAGGCTTTCCAATGACTTCTCTGGGCTTTGGATCAGGCCCTTAAAGAACTTCAGATATATAGCATTGTCTCTTCTTATGACACCATAAGTAGCACCATAAGTAGCAAGATGCTTTCCCAGTTGAGGAGAAATCAGTGACATGAAATCTTGGCATACTTTAAGTGAAACTTATTTTATATACTCATGCACACCAGTGTTAAAACAGAGGTGGTCAAATAGCATGCAGGGAATCCCTTCTTTCAGGAACCTTATCCCAACAGAGTTCCCAGAGAACAGCTTTGTTTCAGGAATTGGCTCCAATCAAAGACCAAGGTAGAGAGAAAAGTCTCATGCTATGGACTCAACTCCTTCTACTCAGAAAAGAGTTTTGCATAACCAGCATGCCTTTCCAAGACTGAACATTTGCTTACATCTGGGGTCGGCAACGTTTGGCACGCGGCTCGCCAGGTTAAGCACCCTAGCAGGCCGGGCCAGTTTATTTACCTGCTGACGTGGCAGGTTCGGCCGATCGCGGCCCCCACTGGCCATGGTTCGCAGTCCCAGGTCAATGGGGGCGGTGGGAAGCCATGGCCAGCACATCCCTCACCCGCGCTGCTTCCCGCCGCCCCCATTGGCCCGGGACGGCAAACTGCAGCCAGTGGGGGCCGCGATCAGCCGAACCTGCCGCGTCAGCAGGTAAATAAACTGGCCCGGCCTGCTAGGGTGCTTACCCTGGCGAGCCGTGTGCCAAACGTTGCCGACCCCTGGCTTACATGCTCAAAGATAGCCTGGATGAGTATGGGTAACAGTGTCACACACTGAGGCCTGCCATAACCATAATACAAGAAATATGGACATCTTCCATATGAACATTTCTTCTCCTATCATGCAATAGCTTTTCCTGAAACTTTATCCTAACCAGGGCTGGCTTCAGGCACCATCTTAACAAGCAGGTGCTTGAGGCAGCCAAGGGAGAGGGGTGGCACCTGCGGCAATTCGGGGGCAGCAGGTCCCTCACTTCCTCTAGGAGCGAAGGACCTGCCGCTGAACTGCTGCCGCCGATCGCGGCTTTTTTTTTCCAATTACCGATGCCAATCGCGGCTTTTTTTTTTTTTTTTTTGCTTGGGGCGGCAGAAATGCTGGAGCCGACCCTGATCCTAACATATATTTAACACAAATTAATTCGAGTATTTGTAGCATAGTTTTTTTGAAAAGCTTGTTTAGCTTTGAGATCTTTTTCTGAAATGTAAAGCTGGCCGAAGGGTCCACAAGAGATATTTAATTTAAGACATTTTTCCCCTTGCTACTAAATAAATAGTACGTAATAGATCACCCCTCCTCTTCACAAAATTAATCTGGCACAAAAAGGTGCCATTATACATGAAGTGCCTGACCAAAGGTCCACTGAAGTCAGAGTCCTTTCATTGACTCCAATAGGCCCGGGATCATGATCTATAGAAACAATACTTCTTTTTAAATTAATCAATTCACTTCCTCTGATCTGGATCATTTTTACATTTTATTTTTCTCTTAAATTGGATAGGAAGCTTATTGTGTTCAAGTCAAGTATTTGAACCAAGCTGTTTGAAATTAGGCAAAAATCACTGTTGTTCAGGCTTTTTTTTTAAGCAAAACAAAATATTTAAAATACCAAACTGTGTAGTCTGGAGTGTTTATTTCTCCTTTCAGATAAAAGAATCATTCTATCTGATAGTATTAAAAGGGCAAAATGTAAAGTGCTGCATTTAAAATCACTGAGTTTGTAAAAGTGGGTAAGATTAAATATGCATGGTGTTTCTGTAATCTAACTGACTATATCTACATCATCTTGATGAATGGTACACTGGCAGTGACAGTGTTGAAGAAAATCTTGCAAAAGCCAAAAGACAATTTCCCTTGTAATCCAGCTGTTAACATTCTCTGTGGTAAGACTGTCCCTTTCCAAAGCTGTTATTTGCTATTTCAGGATCCAGCTGTTTTTGATTGGTGGATGCTTCCCTTAGATCAGCATGTAGAGGGGAAACTTCCACATAGATGTGGCCTGGCTACATCGACAGCCCTGCCTTCTCCACCCCTGGCTGATGCAGAGGGTGCTCCATAAATCCAGAGACCATGCTAGGATAGGGTTTGGAGACTGGGTGGGCCAGGAAGAGGAAAGGAATTGGATTAAGGTAAGAGAGGAGGTAGGGAGTGCACACTAGCGCCTATCTCCTGGAGGGCTCAATCAGAAAGGGGGAAAAAAATCCTGGCTGAGCCATTTCTGCTGATCGCTGCCCAAGGATCCTGGAGGCATCTCTGTTGGAGTTATGCTGCCAGGGAGCTTGGAGGAGCACACCAGGAAGAGGGGGGATAAAGAGCCAGCCAGGAGGCACAGGGCCTTCATGTGGATAGCTCTAGCCTGCCGTGTACTCCTAAGGATCCTTCAGATTTGGGGATGGGCCAGATGGTCTTTTCTATGGGGAGGGTGAAAATTGCCCCTACACAATGGGGTAGCATGAAAGGCTTTCTGTGAGGGGATCTTAGTGGAGAACTCCTCTTGCATTGTCCCATCCCATAAATTTTACCACAAGAGGGGGAGTCAGGCCTGGCAGTATTTTACTTAGGTATATTCACACTGATATGGTAGAAGATTTAACTCTGCTACAAATGATGATACAGAACAATCCTTTAAAGAGTTCAAAGCACAGCCTAATGAGAACTCTCAAACTTCCACTAATTTTACTAGATCTTTTAAATCAATCACTTTCTTCGTCACTGTTTCCTCCACCCACTCCTCCTTCTTAACTGGGTAGTTAAGTGATAAGGCTGAACGTGTGCCATCAACAACCTAGTTTTCTAAAACACATGGACTATATCGCCTTGGATGGAACAGTCCCGTCTTAAATTTATAATGTAGAAAGCAGCTTTGGCCAACATTTGAGAGGGGAGTACCCGACTTCCTCAATGGAAAGTTGATACTGTACTCATAAGGTGCATTAGAGAGGGAACAGACATCTTATGACTAATATCACAAACATAGGACTACAAATTGCCTGCAGATTCAAAAGAGAAGTAACTGGGCTGTGATGGAGGAAGCTGACATTCAAAAATAAATTCTGTTTTCTAGCATCAGGTATAGTGCAAAGAATCACTGACAAAGGAAATTACTTTTTGCATATGAAATATTCTCCGATTTTCATATTTTCACCCTGGTGTTAAAGTTCTTAGTTATGATATGTCAACATTGTCACATTCAACTATGAGCAGTCTTATAGCTACAACATGGCATTATTTAATCTGCATTAAACATATGTCTTCTATTAACACAATGTAGCTCTCTTTGTGGGTTGAGAATACAAAAATACATTGTGACAACTGTTCTGCTGTATACCATCATGTCTTGGCTCTTCAGTTAACAATACCTTTTGGCTTGCTTATCTCTTGTATCATCATCAAATGTTCCATATTTATTCTCATTAGAACTGGGCCAATATTTAAAAAAAAAAGTTGTTCACTAATATTTTCATGAATGAAAGAGCTAGATTTAGTTTGCCACACCTGAATATTTTGGATCACCGCTCTGTATTTGTGAAAATGGTTTAAATCCTAAAAGTTTCACAAATTTTAGGAGAAAAATGGTTAATCATTAACAATTAGTACCATTATTCACTATTTGTTAGTCAGCATTGTAAAATTTAGTCATCCAATCAAACAATATCAGATAATTTCAGTGATCAACTACTCAACACTGATATTAAATTGTGGATAAATGAAATGAACAGTTTGGAATAACCTTCAGGTTAAAAATTATTCATCCAATATTTATACAAGATCTAGGTGTGATAATTATTACTAGTAGTTTGAATTAATTGATTTAAAGACAATCAAGACTAGTTCACAAACAATTCACAAAAAAAGGATGAATGTGCAACAAATATTCTGAATAGGAATTAGTTTTAATTGAGCAACACTGATTTACAGCAGTTGAGGATCTAGCCCCTTTAAATATTATATATTTATATTTAATGGCACCATAGTTAATTTGAGCAAGTCATTTATTTAACTGAGTCTGCATCTACTGACAGCTTAAAGGGACACAAGTAATTGAAGGCCCAAATGTGATATGATTTAAAATTAGTAAAGCAGATGAGGAGCATGTTTTGGATTCTAAATGTTTCACTTTATTTTATATCTAATACAGTATGTGTTTATAGAATTGAGGTATATGCAACTCTTTTAGTTCATTCTTAGAGGTTTCTGAAACTTATCCTAGTTGGAGGCCTTAGCCATTTGAGGAGAGAAAAATGGGGAGAGAAAAAACGTTTAAAACTAACATTTCTCAGATGTATTTACCATAAAAGATGAGGCACATACAAATTGTATGAAGGGGTATCATACAGGCTTGATTGGTATTCATTTGTGATGAACAGCATAACTAATTCGTGGCTTCATCACTTGTGAGTAATGCCGCCACCGCAAACTCATCCGATAAAAGCTTTACACTGCACCTCACTGCCATGCATTCTCTCTCTATAATTATAATCAAAACAATAATGTTTTAAACTGCTGTGATAGTCTCTCCAAAGATCTGAAAGTGAAAACATGAGATCTGCCAAGATGCAGCAAATTTATATTCAGTGCAGACATTTTTCAAAGGAGTCGTGCTGCTCACAGCTGTACCAGAGGTAAGTGGCATGCAGGGAAAGTCAGGGAAGGGCAACAATTCTGAAAACATGGCTAGACCCCATGATTTGAGAGAGCATTTGAGTCTTTACTGCAAGAAAAGAAGATTAGGATGGTGCTAGCTGGGAGCTTTTCATACATATACTTGCATGCTATGAGACAATTACCTTCAGAGATGATTCTGCCTGGAAGTTTGACATGTTTGCAAAAACAAAATGATTTACTGTATAATGGAGCTTGTAGTAAAGAGTAGCCACGGTACAGCTGACTTGTATCAGCCAGATTCTTGTAAGATGATGGACAAATACCTTTGATACAGGCTGGGCTATTCAATACCCGTGAAGCTCTCTAAACATAGTCAAAATGTCTTTTGCTTACTTTTTTGTTTGTAAATCTAACTTTTAATAGGGGGGAGTGCCCAGGTTTTTTGTGGCTCACAAGTCTCAACCACATGCAGTGGAAGAGCATTCTATCATTTAGCAGTGATGGGCTGTAGAAAGGGGAAAGTATTAGGACAAGAATGAAAGTTATGTCAAAGGAGTTAATGTCCCCAAGCAGGCCTATAGCCAACCACTCAGAGCATGTGTTTGTGTGTGTACACATTTATAGCCATCCTGAGTATCATCCTGGTATATCTCTTTCCCATTCCTATTTCTTTAAAGGTCACTATTTAGATTTCAGCACTATGGAGAATTGCAAAAAACAAAAGTAAGGGTGGGGGAAGAGGGGTGTCCCTGGATAATTTTGGAAACCTGAATGAAATTTCCTGCATTTTAGAAGATTTATGGTCATTGCAAAAGAAAAATGTTGTGCACACTTAAGGAGGGGGGAAAGATGGCACATCGGAGGGGAGGGGATCCACTTCTTTCTAGCTCCTTCTCAGAAGGGAAATCTTCTGTTAGAAGAGAGAAGGATGATGGGCTAGGTCCTTGGCCTATCAAGTGCTGCTGCTTCAGCTACCAGCTGGAAATGCTGGGAGTTTCAGCATCTTCCCAGGCAGGCACCAGTTCCACCTGCTGCTCCCATTTCAGAGTCCAGAGTCTTCACCCCACCAATCTGTGTAGAAGGAAATACAGGGTGAGCAGGGCAGCCCTAAGCAAAGAAGAGGAGGAAGATGGTAGCTTCCCAACTCAGCCCTAAAATACCAGCATAGGTGTCCTGAGACTATTATTGGACAGAAGAGAATTGTAAGTTAAGGGTCTGTTCCATTTCCACAAAGCAGATGGTCCCCTGGCATTTCAGATAGTAAGCACATTCTATTCTATCAGAAAACTGTGCACCTGAGGCCAGATTTTTAAAGATATTTAGGAACCTAAAAAGGCAGATAGGCCTCTAGAGGGATTGTCAAAAAAGCACACAAAACATGTTCAAATGAGGATAAAACAAGCCCAGGGAATAATGACTCCCCTTCTTAGAGATTTTAGAAGTTACTTGGGAGGGCTTCTGATTTCCTATCTGTGTGTAAAAAGTAACTGTTTTATTTTTCCTGCCCATCTTTTCATCTTCTTTGAAGACATTTAGCGGGCAACCAAGCTGAATGTACTTTCCCACCGACGTGCTAACTAGGCATTATATGAGTGACGGCAGATATCTCACAGTTCAAACAGGTCTAGAGCCTAGCAAACATATTTGTTATTTCAAAGTGGATGATACTAAAGATTTTGTAAAAGAAGAAAGGTAAGATACAACAGACAAGCTATTAGGTCAACAGAAAGGTGAAAGAATCAAAAGACTCATAAAAAAAAATCAAAATGCATGCCATGCCTCTAATACCATTTCTGCAAATACACTGGGGAGAAAAACGAAGAGCCACTGGAAGGTGATTAAATGGGGAAAAAACACTATTCTTTTGAGAGAGAAAGGAAAAAAGGCAGACAAATCTTGCAAGGATATTTCAGAAACCTGTGGTGTATCTTTGAGAATAATCTTAGAGATTCATTTCAAGAGATGGAGGGAGAGAATTGGAAGAGTTTGGGAATTGATTGCCATGTTGCTGTTCATCACAGAATTTGGGGGGTGGGGGATGATGACATCTAGGAAGGACAGAAACCTAACCAAGACTCGGCCTCCTCATTCTGTCTACGAACTGAGTCTGAACTGGACTCTTCTTGACCTAGACTATTTGAGTCTCTCTCCCTTTTCAGACTTACCCTCCAAGGATAGACTCCTTGATGACACTTATGTGACCAACTATTGCCCAGAGCTGGCATGGACACTGACCCATTCCTACCTATTTTGAGATAAGTTCTCCAGATCATTTGGGCAAGTTTGTATTATCCCAAATTATTTCCTGAGCCATAAGATTGAAAACTGGGCAAAGAATTAAAGGAGAACAGAACATGAATCTCACATCGAATAAAAACCACATGAAGGAACACAGCCATTTTGGATAATATTTTCTAGTACCACTGAAAATATTTGGCCTGCACTTTACCAACTTGTAATTATTTTTTTGTTACTCAGAGAAGATTCTACCCATGGGCAGATGAATTTGAGAGCACACAAGGAACCTGATCCAAAGCCTATTGAAGTCAGTAGGAGTCTTTCCATTGACTGCTAACGTTGGGCATGCTTTGAATCCTATTCAAGTCAATGGAAAGCTTCCAATTGATGTTAACGGGCTTTGGGTCACACCCAAAGATACTTTTTAGACTTATCTTTAAATGAGAATAGTAAGTATTTTCTTGTTTATTTTTTCTGGCTCTTGATGTTGTGCTTTTAGATAGAGACACTTCTATCCCTAGCAGGGATATCTCAGGCTATTGTAGATTTGGGACCAAACTCACCTCTGTATTCAATGAAGTTGTACCTGCTGAATTTGCTCCTGTATCTTATAGAAACTACCTATGCTTGGAAGAGATGCTGATGGCTCTGTTAGGGTTAATCGTCTATTTGATTTGCACATTGCTCAAAAGTGAGGACTGGCACAGTGTTTTGTCTAGAACTGTTGAAATCTTGAAAACAAAATAAGCCCAGATGAGCAAACTAATCTTCTCCTAATTGACACATTCATACCTTTGCTGATACTATGTCTGGCTGAACAGCATTTTCTGCAAGGCTGGGTTAACAGTGCAGCAGAACATGTGTTGACATTGTGACAGCTGTGTCTTGGCAACTAAGAGAGACATCTTCAGGTTTGCAACAACACAGCCTAAAATTGTCATGCCCAGTCCCCCTCACCCCTATGATTCTCTTGTATTCCTCATAATAAAACAATGTTATTTGGAAAGGATCATAGATGTTTCATTGAAACACACCCAACATAATTGTTCCACCAGCATCTTGAGAACAGAACCCCCTCCTGTATTCACACCCCCATGGAGAAAAATATTGAAGTCTTTCTGGCCACACTGATAGTGAGAGATAGATGTGATGAAGTCAATTGGATTTCAAAAGTGGCATAATGAATGCCAGAAGGATTTGGCTGATAACTTTACAAAGGCTATACAAATCCTTCCATAAAATTCTTCTTTGCCATGATGCCTACAAAGAACTTGAAAACAGTTAGGTTGCTGGTGCAGAGACCACAGCCTATCATGACATGTATTACTGCACTGTTTTCTTGTCCCCCCCCCCCACTCTCTCATCTGCCAGTGTGTATCCACCTGTGGTTTCTTGTCTTATAGACTGTAAGCTGTTTGGGGGCATGGACTGTCTTTTTGTTCTGTGTTTGTGCACCACCTAGGACAATGAGCTACTAGGCACTTCTGCAATTCAAATAAAGGTGTATGTGGGGATTTCATTAAACTCTGCTAAACACTTAGCCATGCTCAAAAGTAATTTATCAATCTCTTATCATTGATATCATCGTATCATTTTCTTCCAACTTGATCACAGACATATATTCTAATGACCCTATTCACATGCCAAATTCTACATTGTCTAATCCAGCAATATTTTTTCCCCCTTCAGTTTTTATTTTTTTGCTAATGTGAACAATGGCTCAAAGGATTTCCCACTAAAGACCATCTTTTGGACCGAGGGTGGATATCTGCAGTGAGAAAGGTATTTTTATTTTTTTTTCGAAGAGTTGTAGCTTCCCCACTTTAAGTGCAGCATTCCCCTTTAAGCGAATACTATAAATATTAAGAACAAATCTTTGGTCAACCTCTTGCGGTCACTTCAATGGTTAAGCTGAGTGAACTTGTATTAAACAAGTGAAAAACTCTATTGACCTGGATACAGATAGTTGTATGACAGAATCCATTGGCACAGGAAGTATATACACAAATACCTTTACTTGTCAATTTAATTTGTGTTTTTTCTTCTCTCTCTCTCTCTCTTCTTAAAACCCTGAGTGTCATATAGAACAAAGCAAACAATAAATGAAAAATTGAGCGGGACTACTCTTAATAACAACCTTTCTGTATTATCAGGAGCAGCACCATTGTACCAAAGATTTATTTTTCTCTTGGTGATATTCAGCTAGATTAGGCATGATGTAACTTACAATGCTCTAACCAAGACAAAAGACTACAGAACCACTTTCCTCATGTCTGTCTAAACACAACACATTCTTGTTATATAAAATAAGACTAATGAGCTAGTCAGTTTAGTTTATTTTTTAGTCATTAACAGTTTATTCAACTTTAGTGTATCCTAAATAAGCAATTATGGTTTTTTTGTTGTTGTTTGTTCTTAGGATTTTAAGCAATATCAGGATTTACAACTCACATTTTTAAAAAACTCAAAAAGGTGTTAGAGGCTTTCGATATTTTTCCCCTCTGGAAATGTACATTTATAATTAAAATTAATTGCCATGATTCAACACCAACACTTTGCTTCAATTATCCAAGCACTCACATTAGGAAAGAGAAAAAGTGAAATATTTATTTGAAAGAATTAGAGAACATTACTTTCGGCTTTAGTGAAGTCTACAATCCTCATTAAAGGAACTGAGTGAGCTTTGGAATACCCAATTTCCTATTAAAGCTAAAATATTGACCACAGCACTCTCATTTGTTCCTCTGGGCTCACCTAAATGTCTAAATCAATTCTCCAATTGCATGGTATTTCCAAAGTGCTTCCTTCCTGGAAATAGCAGGACAAAAAGAAACTATAAGCAACATTCATCAAATGAAGCTAGTATTTCCCAATTTTTTCCCCTCTTCTGATTCATAAATTTTCTTGATTTTTAAATTATAGAAAAATAATATTTCCAAGTCCCTTTCTAACTAAATCTATTTTAAATCCATATGGGTTTAACAACATACAGCTAGGAAATTTATATACAACCTGATTTTTTGTATGTAGTTTACAACTAGGGCACCAATAAAGCAATTAACTTAAATAGGGATACTTACATTTTAAAGTCACCCACATATACTAGTATCTTACAGGACAATAAAGAAGAAAATATAATGAAATTTCAAAATAAATCCATACTAGTAAGTTTGTGTGATGGCCATCCTCTTGGTCAACACATAAGGAATTGAACTGAGGACTTCCAGAGCTAGAAGCATAAGCTGCTATAGAGTGTTCTGTAGTTGGTGGTTGTAACATCTCATATCCTCTGTGGATTGCTACCAAGGGGGATCTGAAACACACAGTCATCAGTGGGTTATACTTGCAAAACTTGTGTGTTGAACTGGGTTGGTTGATACGTCACATGGTATCAGTTATGGCTGCCTGATTGGCTGAGGTAGCCTTTCCTATGTATTCTGGAAGGTAAATGGAAGCCATTTTGACTCAGCTTCTCAGAAGGTTGGACTGTAATGTATGCACTCTCTCTTGGCCACACAGTAAACAGAAACAGAAGCAATGAGTGGATCTGTGTTGCTTCTTACAGCATTGGACATGTAAAAAGGTTATTTGTTGCTCCTTCTCGGTAAGATCCATCCAGCTATTTTGGTAGACCCCTTTCTCTCCCACCACCCACTCCCAGACACTGCAAGACAGTGTTCTATTCCCAGGATGACACAAATAGCAAGGGTGGAAAATGTGTGAAACCTGGCTAGGTCTTCTATAGGTTCACAGTTTGGAGAAGCATCCAGACTTTAAACCAGGGGTCGGCAACGTTTGGCATGCGGCTCGCCAGGGTAAGCACCCTAGCGGGCCAGGCCAGTTTATTTACCTGCTGATGTGGCAGGTTTGGCTGATCGTGGCCCCCACTGGCCGCAGTTCGCCGTCCTGGGCAATAGGGGCGGCAGGAAGCCACAGCTAGCACATCCCTCACCCGCGCCGCTTCCTGCCACCCCCATTGGCCTGGGACGGCGAACCGCGGCCAGTGGGGGCCGCGATTGGCCGAACCTTCTGCGTCAGCAGGTAAATAAACTGGCCCAGCCCGCTAGGGTGCTTACCCTGGCGAGCCACGTGCCAAACGTTGCCGACCCCTGCTTTAAACCTTCCGTGGGTATCCCTGACCCTAGATCTGTATGTAGGCTGGTTATGTTGAGGCTGAATTTGCTTTTCAGTATTCTTAAACATTAACAGTCAAACTAAATGTAGAAGTTAACTCTTCTCTCACTGAAGTCAATAGTAAAACTCCCACTGATTCCTAGGGAAGCAAAGTTAGACACCTGCTGAGCAGTTTTGAAATCCCACCCTATATATTATCTTAAGTTTATTCTCCTTGTAGCCGTTGTCATAAATCATTGCAGACTATCACTAGCCACTACAATTTTATCAGTCTGACTAATTGAGAAGTGACTATGTATTATTTGGTTCACCCCATACAAATCTCGAAGAGATTTAGGTAAAGTCAGACTTTTACTACTGACTCATACTGTTGCACGATGCAAGCACACTAATAATAGACCTAAATATCCTGACCTGAAAGCTTGTGTCTCTGGACAGAAGTTGGTTCAATAAAAGATATTACCTCACCCACCTTGTCTCTCTAAACATCCATAGACAGTTTTACCCATTAAACTTCTGGTGAGAAATACAAGGTATTTTCTTGATATGACTGATGCCAATAAATAAACAAACAGAATTTGACCTTTTTTGCACTGAGCTAATGAGGTCTATGGAGCACAACTGTACAATAGACAACAGCACCTGGTATCATTTGAGGATTCTGAATAACTAAATTGGATCATTAAAAAGCAGCTGTACATTTTTGAAAAAAGCTTGTTATAATACCATTGGTTATTGTGGGAGAAGAGTAAGTATAATTAGCATGGTCAAGGTCATATATTTAAATAGACATGCATCAACCTGGCAGGCAGAGTGGTAACAGCTTCATTCTCCTGGTTGACAGACTTGGGGAACATTATATATTATTAATATGACTGGCTAATTCCTAATTAGGAACTCATTAGCAGTTCAACAACTGTAGGTTTTGATGGATTTGCAGCCAACCTGGCAAAAAGGTTGTGCTAGATGACCTCTTCCATAGGATTTTTCCATCTGTCCATCATAATTTAATGCCATAGTACCTGTGCTGGAGATTATAAAGGGTAACAGAAAAGGCTTGGAGACCTTGCCTTGTGTGGTGATCTTATTTCATGAGTGTATGAGACTTCCTCTCCCGATGACTTTCTTTCACAGATTTTTTTATTATTATTATTATTATGCACTCAATTCACAGAGTATTTTTCCTCTCATTACCTTCAAAACCAAACTTTTTTGTTGACAATGTTCTGTTTTCCCCACCATTATTTGGATGAGTATCACACTGCAGCCATACAAAGGACATGGATAAAAACAATGCCTTACATAAATATGTTAAGTGCAATGATGATCACGTAGCTAAGGCACTGTGTAGGATCTGGGTGATCTGGGTTCAATTCCTAGCTTTGTCACAGATTCCCTGTGTGACCTTAAGCAGTATACTCAATCTCTCTGAGCCTCAATTCCTTAGCTGTGAAATGAGAACAAGAAGTCATCCCCTGTCAATCTTTATTTAGATTACAGACACTCCCCGGGTTACGCAAGACCCGACTTACGCAAATTCGACCTTATGCAAAAGGTTCCATAAGGCATAAATAAAATTTTCGAGTTGCGGACAATATTGAGTAGCGTACGGGAACGCAAAGTACTGTAGTGCGGTGTGCGGAGGGATAAGCAGTAGCATCTCCTACAAGGGAAGGCTTTGTGCTTTCACAGCCCTCTCAGTCTTGTGTTATTTCAGTGATACTATATTTCTGTTGTTTCACCCTATTATTTCATTAAAATCATGCCTATCTCCTCCTCTCCTTCCTCATCTACAAATTAAGCCCATTGTCACTCACCACAAAATGCCGCCTTCAGTGTGCCAGGATAACAACAGGAGATGTACTTATTTGGGTAAATGCAATATTTTTGTTGTAATTGTTTGTTTTTTATGCTTGCACAATATACATTTCCGACTTATGTAAAATTCGGGTTATGCAAGGCTTTCCAGAACGGAACGATTGCGTAAAGTCGGGGAGCATCTGTATATGACTCTTCAAGTCTAGAACTGTTTTTCACTATGGGCATATACAGCACCTAACATAAGTGTGTGTGTGTGTGGGGGGGAAATGGGAGGGTCTTGATTTTAGTTGGGACCTGTAGGGGCTACTGCAATTTTAATAATAAAGTATATTCTAATATATGAGCATGTATTAATTCAAAACATTAACAGAACATAACTACATAATTTTTTTGTGTGGAATTACCACAGCGACCAGAAAATCTACAATTCTATAATGCAAGCATATTCACTCCCCCACGAGAAAATCTCACTGTAAAGGGGTGAGCCCGCCCTAGGCACTTCCTTTTGGCCAGGTGTGGCACTGAAGGTGAGCCCATCTTTCTTCCCTCACAATTCAGTATCGATACATGCTCTTGCACAGGATCAGGGCAATGAGAAGCCAATACAAATTAATCAAAATAAGTACCTCTCCTTTAATAAAGCCAAGGCAAGGAGCAGTTGAAATCACAAGTCAAGGGTCTTGTCTCAGCACTTTATTAGGTCTGCTAAAGCTCGAAACCTTGTCACTCTGACCAACAGAAGTTGGTCCAATAAATGGACAACTGAGCACAGCTGGCTCTGATAGAAGCTGTTTGATTAACTATACCACCTGATTGGTTGCAGGAGTCAGCAGCTGACATTTAAGCTCAGCAGCATACTAGTGGTTGTTCAATGCACATCTAGCCCACAGCTGTGCTTGGTTCAGTCCATCCCTCTGCAGTCTCTAGTCTTGCTTTAGCCTCAGCTTGTACCTCTTTCTGTTCCAGCCCCCAGCTTCTTCCTGATTTCTGACTCCTGACTTACACCCTTGGCTCAGTCTTCTGACTGTGATTCTGATTAACCCTTCACCTCAGACTTTGGTTTCTGACACCTGGCTATGACCTTTGGCTTTGCTTGGATGTGCCCCGTCTGAATTCAGTTGTGATAGGCTGGACTCTTGCTCCAACCACTAGGCAAGACTGCCTCAACTTGGGCACTGACACATGGTGACAGAGAAATGGACAAATTGAATATATGCAGTGTTAGTTGTAGCCATGTTGATCCCAGGATATTAGAGAGATAAGGTGGCTGAGGTAATATTTATTGGACCAACTTCTGTTGGTGAGAGTGACAAGATTTTGAGCTTCAGCAGACCTGAAGAAGAGCTCAGTATAAGATCAAAAACTTGTCTCTCTCACCAACAACCGATGGTCCTCTAAAATATACCATGTCATCCAGCTTGTCTCTATAAAAATGAATGTCTTTTTGAGTCCCAGTTCATTATTATATCTAAAGTAGAGTATCATCCCCTCATGGCTAGATGGCACATTGGGTTAAACAATAGCGATTTCCCATCTGCAATCTTGTAATTTGGGATCAGATCCAGTTCACGTCACACTGGTCAAATGACTGTGGTGCAGCCCCAAACACGACTTAGAAGATTTGTCCACATCACAAAGCTAACACACAATTCAACAATATCTGCTGAAAAAAGCTATAGCAGTAACACACACCTGGAGTTTGCAACAGAGAGATTGCAGACATTGAGAAAGAGAGATCTGTTTTTTCTGCCGTGGAACAATTAATTTAAACAGAGCAGAGCTTGGAACTAGAAGAAAGGGCTGTGACTTAAAAAAAAAAAATCAGTAAAAGGCATTGCACATAACAGGAAATAAACTGCTGGTGCCCTGCAATATCATCAGTAACTCCAGGTGTCCATGTGCATAGTTCTTTTTAAAAAAAATAAATTATATGCTTTTCAAATTTCACTGGGATTCAGTGCACTGCTTTAAAAAAAAAAAAGCCACTGAAAAAAGAACTAATTTTATCTTAGATTTGTAATGGACATGTCCCACAATGGTGCAACATCCTTTTTTAAAATATTTAGTGGCCTTCTTCAGTGCAATGAAATATTGTTTATGAACTGAGCAAGTACAGTAGGAAAAGCCTAAGAATTTTCACAGAAGCAGGTTGTGATAAAGAGCTGATGATTATCTTGCTGCCCAGTAGAAACAGAGACTGCATCACACAGACAAACAGACTCTTGCTTGCAAGGCAAATGCTCAACAGGCAAAGATTGGGTGTCCATAGCAAGTGGTGTAGATCTTTTGTTTTTCATATTTGGGATATTCACCAGAATAAAACAAAACGAATGGCTGCACAAGATCCAGTTAAGTGTTCATGGAATTTTTCTATAGTATATTATGGGAAGCTAAGTCAATGGAAAAGAAATGAAGTTTCATTTTGATATGAGTTAATAAAAATTGGCCATGAGATATTCTTGTCAGAAATTAGGCAAACGACTCATGCATTCCCTTTTACTTAGATATGTTACGTGAATCTGCAGCCCCAGTCAGTGTGCATGAAGAAGGGTCTCATACTTGCTTTTTCCTCTCTTTTGGATTGGAACATGCAGTAGGCATCCATAAAACGTCAGCCACAGAATCTCAGATTGTCCATATAGTGATGGTGAATATCAATTCAATTACAGAAAATAATAAAGAAATATCAAATAATATTAGTTTGTGAGAACTAGAGACATGAGCAGCAGCAATATTAGCTAGATATGGTGATTGTTTTTATCTTTTTCCACATTACATTAACTGTTTTATTTGCCACAGTATTGGTAATGGGCATCTATTGGAATATACAGTTTAAGAATCAAAGAGATCCCAACCATTCTAGGCAGTATCTGTGCTATTGCTACAGATTCTCATCCACTGAAATGCAAGGACTGTAGACAGTTTTATTTCTAAAATGTATCATGTTCTTTCCCAGCTTCCCTTAAAGATGTCAAACTCACCATAAAAAGCATGAAAATGGTCACTTAAAGTTAAACTCAAACCCCTAGATAAGTAATGTGTCCTGCATACATTTGAATGCTTTTGCGAATGCTGAAGACAATATTAAATGATTGGGTGAAAGGAGGGAGGGAATGGGGGGAATGCACTAGCTGACCAGTAAGAGAACAAACAGGATTGTCAATGCAGATTTTTTAGTACACTGCTGACTGGCTGCCTTGGGATGTTTCCAGGTCATTTAGCAGCTCTACTGTTCTGTCACAACCATGTCATTTAATTCTTACTGCAGGACAATCTTTGAGCTTCAGAAGCTATCTTAGTGTTTTACTCACTGATTATTCACCTTTGTATCTATGGTTAAAATATTTATGCAGTGCTTCCAGATTTGGTCAGTAGGTATATTAAATATAGAGTAACTGCACTTTATTTTAATGACTGTCTGCATTTCTATCAGCCTTGTTAACCTTTTCATAACTTGATTTACAGGGAAGCTTTAAAAAATATTGATACCCCAACTGGATACAAATAGCATTGTAATCTGGAGTACTCTGATTCACAAGGTGGAATTGGGGATTTTTATATTTTGTTTGCTATTATTTGCAATTAACTAATAAAAGCACAGGAAGGCTTTTCTTCCATTTTTCATGAGATAGGTCCCTCATTCTATTGGGACACAAAGAGCTGTATTTTAAGAAAATGTAGGTGTGATGCTGGTAAACCAGGTGGCAGCTCTTGCCAAGTCTGTAGGTGTCAGCTGAGCACTGACAAATTCATAGCTGGGAACCAGACCAGCTCACCTATATGTTAATATTGTTCAAGATAGATGTTAGTCTTGTAAGGAAGTGTGCAGACTCTATAAAATGCTTGTAAGTTGCTGCATGCATTGATCTTACCTGTAGTGTCTGTATTCCATGTTACAAGGTAAAATATAATAATAAATATAATATTTTTTTATAATTGTAAAAATGCCTGCTCTGAACTTGTGAACTCAGACAGGAAGAGTGGCTCCACCTCCCCATCCAGGAGGGGCCATTGTAGGACAAAATCTTTGTTAATTGCCCCATCCATCTATGGAGAAGTACATGCAGAAGGCCACATCCCATTGGTTTGAATGCTGAAAATAAAAATAGATCCCATTAAGTTTTTTTCACCTCTTTGCTGTTTGAACTCTCACAGGGCTAGAGACTGAACTAAAGAAGAGATCAAGGGTTACCCCAGGGTTTGCCCTGAAAGACACTTTGAATAGACAGAATGCGACAGCTCTGTTTCTTTTAGGATATAGATTGGATATGCTTGCTCATTTTAACATGTAAATTATTCTCTTATTTCTTCTTCTTCCTAATTAATAAACCTTTAGTTAGTTTACTACAGGATTGGCTACAGGTGTTGTCTATGGTGTGAGAGCTAAGGTGCAAATTGATCTGGGGTAAGTGACTAGTCTCTGGGGACTGGAAACAACCTGAATATTTAGTGATTTTTGGTGTAAGTGACCATTGATCACTAAGTCCAGCTTGCATGGGTGGCAAGATAGACTGTAGAGCCCAAGGGGACTGTCTGTGACTCCACGGTAAGACTGTTACAGTGATCTAGGAGTTTTCACATTTATGACTAGGTTGATGAAATCTAACTATAGAACACACCACCAGCGTGGGGTGCTTTTGAGAGACTGCCCTGCGGTTGGCACTCTCAGATGTGACCCACTCCAGACAGCTTGACAGTAGGTTTCAAAAATACATCTTTATACTTAATTAGTTGTCACAGATGTTTCCAATTTTAAGGACTAAATAAGATAGATCTGGACTTCCAGGGCAAGTAACTACTGCTCAACGGAGTTGCAATTTCCCCAGATAGGATATTAATGTGTGAGGATAGACTTTGGGCCTGTTTCTGACATCACACGCGTAAGCTCTTGCCCAGTCCCTAGAACACTGGATTGGGAGAAAGGAGATTTGGGCTCTATTCTGTCTCTGACCGCTGTACGACTTATCCAAGTCATTTTACAATTCTATGCTTCAATTTCTCTTGGCCAGCCCCTCAGCTGGTATACATCAGCATAGCTCCTGAGAATCTGTCTATATATCTATAAAATAGGCATAATGATGCTTACTATCCTTCAATGAGACCAGAGATCAACAGATAAACACTACAGGCCTAAGCCTATTCATAGGGAAGTTAATAGCAAAAACATCAGGTCCTACAAGTGCTGAATATTGTAATAATTATTACTAAACTAAAGTAAATGAGAAGTATATTTGATTTGAATTAATTTATATAAGTGAAAAAGTGGTGTGAGGTCAGATTAAAATACTTTATATCCTTTTTTTTTTGCTGAATCAGCAATGAGAGCAGGCTGCTTTTGCACATTACTGCAGGATATACATATGTACATATACATTTTTATTCTTATTTCAATAAAATACTAGCTGCTATTAACTTTGAGTTTTGAGAATGCATTTTGGAGGAAGCTGGGTAAAAACAACAAAAGAAAAAGTATAGACCTCAGAGTTGACAGATATAACATTAAAAATACAAAATTTGCTCCTGCAAAAAAAATCAATTGCTAGAAAGGGAAGAAAGCTGAAAAGCCAAGAGACTGATCAGAGGAAAAGGAAAATTAATATCTCATCGCTAGCCAATGCAATAAGTTTCAAGTTGGAAACTCCTGTCCCTTTTCAAATGACCAGAGAAGTATTTTATTTTGGAAATAGTTTCCTTTTCCACATCAGATTGATTACACACACAATTCATTCTGATTTGCAAAAAATAGATTGCATTTCAAGTTTCAGAAGAGAAAGGAGATGCTACCTAGAAAATCCCTTTGCTTCAACTTCTCTCTTGGCCTGAGAACCAGCCAATCCTTACCCTGCAGTTGTGATGGGGGGCGGGAGGGAGTAGGAGAGGAAGGGGGGAGGGGAGGCAGCACGGCAGGGTGTTAATATCCCATGATTAAGTTTTGGGGAAGAGCAACTTTTTGGCCTTATGACTCTTTCGGTTTTGCAATTGTTGATTTTAAAGAAGGTACCTATATGTTTATATGTACAGATTTAGTCTCATCTTTATATATGGAAATGCAACTGTGCTGATTAAGATGGTGATAAACTGTGTACAATGAATAATACAGGGTTCGGCAATGTTTGACACGCGGCTCACCAGGGTAAGCATCCTAGTGGGCCGGGCCAGTTTATTTACCTGCTGACGTGGCAGGTTCGGCCGATTGCGGCCCCCACTGGCTGCAGTTCGCCGTCCCAGGCCAATGGGGGTGACGGGAAGCCGGGGCAAGCACATCCCTCGCCCGCACCGCTTCCTGCCACCCCCATTGGCCTGGGACGGTGGACCGCAGCCAGTGGGGGCCATGATCGGCCGAACCTGCCATGTCAGCAGGTAAATAAACTGTCCAGGCCTGCTAGGGTGATTACCCTGGCGAGCCGCCTGCCGAACGTTGCCGACCCCTGGAATAATACATCATTAGCTGATAGCTTAAAGATTTTGATAGAACTTCAAAACTAAATAAAAGAGCAGCATTGCTTGGGGCCCAGTGCAATGACAAGTTAGACAACAGCAATTTAGCTATCTGTCTATTTAATTTAATTTTATTACAATAACCAACTAAGGCACAACACTGAACCATGTTTTATACTAGGAAATCGGGTTGGTATAACTATGTTGGTCAGGGGTGTGAAAAATTCATACCCCTGAATGACACAGTTAAACCGACCTAATTTCCTAATGTAGACAGTTTACCTTCCTACTGCCTCTCAGGGAGACAGACTACCTATGCCCTCCTAGTGGTGTAGGTAGCATCTTCACTGAAGCGCTATAGCAGTGCAGCTGCAGTGTTTTAATTGTGGACAAGCCCTAAGGAATATGAGGTGCTGTTAAAAATCCCTTTTATGAATGTTAGAGAGAAAAAGTGTGTGAGGTAATATCTTTTATTGGACCAACTTTTGCTGGTGAGAGAAACTTTTGCGCTTACACAGAACTCTTCTTCAGATCTGGGAAATGTACACAGACCTGGTCTACACTAGAGAATGAAGTTGGCTTAACTATGCAACTCAGGGATGTGCAAAGTCCACACCCCTGAATGGCGTAATTAATCCAACCTAATCCAGTATAGACAGTGCTAGGTCAATAAAAAAATTCTTCTGTCAATCTAGCTACTGCCTTTCAGGGAGGTGGATTAACTATGCAGATGGAAGAATCCCTCCTGTTGCCGTAGGTAGTGTCTACACTGAAACTCTACAGAGGAGCGGCTGCAGCCGCGCTGCTGTGCCACTGTAGCATTTTAAGGGCTAGTCTACACTGGCAACACTAAAGTGCTGCCACAGAATCCCTTTAACTTGGCTGGTGCTCTCCCAGCGCTCTTAAAAAAACCCACCAAAAAAACCCACCTCCACGAGGGGCACAGCTCCCAGTACTGGTGCACTGTCTACACTGGCGCTTTATAGTGCTGAAACTTGCTGCATTCCAGGGTGCATTTTTCACACCCGAGCAAGAAAGTTGCAGCGCTGTAAATTGCCAGTGTAAACAAACCGGCAGATTTACTCTCAGAGTGTCACAGCTAGATACAAGGTGGAACAGACTGTTTCATGTAAGTAAATAACACATATTTCAAAGGACTATTCAAGGTAAAGTGGCCAGTTAACACCTCACCAGTCATAGGGTGGGAAAGGAAGAGAGGAGAGGGCAAAAAATGCAACTGTGAGTGGGTGTTCCTGGGTGATAGATTATTATAATAAATCATAAATCCAGTGTCTCTACAACTTTGAATATTTATAAATGTTAACTCTTTCCTCAGATCCATAAAATGACACAGGAATCTTTTCCCTGCCTCACAAATCAATACAGTTTTAAAGAGGAATTTTATATCTTCTCAGCCTGAACTCCAAACAGAATCATCTGCTGTCTTCCTTTTAGCAACAGAATATGTCCATGCTTCCAAGGTCACCTATGCTGAAGAATGAAAGAAGTTGAAGAAAACTCTCTTTGCCTTTAAAAAGAATGGGTTCCCTTGAGAGGTTTGAGGAAAGTTAGGATCAACTATTAGTTTCTTTTCACTTGCTGTGGGATTTGTCATGAATATGGAGAAATCAAGTCTAATCTCTTCCTAAACTCTGGTGAGTAAATCCCTGGAGCTGCACACAAATATTGTAGTTTTACCTCTTTTTTCAACTTTTAGGCTTATGTCTAGTTCAGGATTGCCCCTTGGCACTAAATGTATATTTATTTCTTCAGCTGAATGTGATGGAAAGATTGCTGATGGCATCATTACTGACCACTACTGCAAGACAACCAAAAAATTAGAAGCACGTAGGAAGAACAGGTGGATTTTCCCCCCATGCAATATTTCTGAGAGTTATAGTTGAAAATAGGGAGAGAAAAGAGAATTATGTTTGCATTTTCTTTCATTTGGATTTTCATTTTAAATAAACAGCACTTCAAAACAAGATTCATAGTACAAATATCCGCAAGGAATAGGAAGCACAAGGACAAAGGGAAAAGATTAAAACGAGGGTGATAGATATCAGACCCACCAGAGAACTCATCAGATTTTCTTACTGGTAGGTAACACCTGCCCCATCTGGTACATGGAAGAGTGCTGGCCTGTTATTAGGTATTCTAATCCTTTACTTAACTATTAAGTTCATGGGCTAGTCGTAAACTAGGTTCTTTCTTCTTGAAAAGTTGACCAAAAGGTTCATTCCACATCCAGCTGAAAAATTATGAGGGTTGAGACTAGTAGTTTTCATCAGAATTTAGAACCAACCTTCCCAAAATCCTGTAGAACCTTTCTTCACTTCCTGAAGTGAGGCCAGATTATGCTATGTATAAACATGTATACATTATTAATGAGAGTAGTTCCTTGCTCTACAAACAGACCCATCAAAATCAATGAGACTATTCCTGGACTAAAATACTATTGAACTGGAGAAAGAGTACCAGAATCTGGCTCTTATTCAACAAAGAGTTGGAAAACTAGTGAGACATTCATTGACATATTTCTACAAATGGCTGCTCAGAGTGGACTTGCAATATGATGCTTCCCTAATGCAATATTTAAGCAAAGTTTGCATCTGCTCCATCAATGGCCAAGTGTGAGTTATAGTCCATTGCACTACACAGTGCCATCGTGGGCAGACCACAGAATGCGATGGGATAAGTTAAGCTCCTTCACTTGACCCAGGCCCCGGCACCCACACACCCATTTATGGATGTAGACTGTTAAAGCAGTAAGGAGAAGAACAGGAGTACTTGTGGCACCTTAGAGACTAACAAATTTATTAGAGCATAAGCTTTCGTGGACTACAGCCCACTTCTTCGGATGCATATAGAATGGAACACCATTGTTCAAGATACACTTGGATTCTAAACAGATGTGAATTCATATATGCCACTCTTTTCTTTAGGTGTCCATTGTCTGGAAGAGGAGGAAAGGTGACCGTATTCTCAGAGATTTACACCTCTACCCCGATACAACGCTGTCCTCGGGAGCCAAAAAAATCTTACCACATTATAGGTGAAACGGCGTTATATGGAACTTGCTTTGATCCACAGGAGCGCGCAGCCTCGCCCCCCCTCCACTCCCCGTAGCGCTGTTTTACCGTGTTATATCCAAATTCACGTTATATCAGGTCGCGTTATATCGGGGTAGAGGTGTATTTGCAAGCCCAGCTAAGGAGTTTACTTTTTTATCTCCCACAACAGTTTGGAAGTTTGCAATGGTTCCTGAGCACAGACCTCTTAGAGAAGAAAGGATATTTTGTTTCATACAGACAGTCTCTCCCATCTCATCTCCAGGAAAATGATGCTGTGATAGAAGTCCAGAGAGCTGGAGTTTTTCCATGGCTTGCAACCAGTATCCTCTACAATGGAATAGTGTGTCTGTTCCCTTAATGAAACACTCAGCTGAAAAGAATTTTCAAGCATGGGAGCCTAGAGATAGGCACCCAAATCTATAATGAGGTACCTAAAAACGTACCCTGGTTTTGAGCATACACAGTTTGATTTGGGTATGAAGATTTTCAAACAACTCTATGTTCCTTTGTTTTTTGTTCTCATCAGCATTCAGGAGTACCAGCACCACGGCAGGGACAGAGGGAAAATACAGGGGGGAAAAAAAAATAAAAAGAGGCTTTAAAGAGGAAAATGCTTATTAATACCGTGATACAGGGACTGATATTGCCCTGAGACATGCACATACGAACCCCACTGATTTCAATGGGAGGTTCATGGGTGTATCTTAGGGCAGAATTAGATTTTCGACCACTGTTTTTAAAAGCATTTTTTTTTCTTTTTAAAACTCACCTTTTATCTGTATTTTTCTTCTATTTTTCCTGTATCAGACTCACGTCTGTGAACAACAGATCTCACACCCAACCCATCAGTCTCAGAATACTAGGCCCTTGTCCATGACTAGAGCTCATAGGTGCTACGATTACCACCACAACAATAATAATGGTTTCATATAGAATCCTTCCTGTATTGGCATGCATTCCTTGAATGCCAATTTGGCAGGGTAATTTTCCCAACCTATTTAGAGCAGCTGAAGGATATACTAGGTAAATAAATATACACACCAGAAGGAGGCAGGTATGTCATTGTTTAGGAGGCAGAGTACATAGCATTTTCCAAATTCAGAATAGTACATCTTTGAGAAAAGTTGTTTTTAAATATTTTAACATAGTTTTAGTCATGACAAACTGGGGAACAGACGCAGGAATCTGTACCTAAAGAGAATAGTAATTTTTATACTTGTCACTTGTGACATGATGCCAGAGAGAGAGCCTCTCAAGTAGTATCCAAGTGGCAGCAGTCATATTTTTAAAAGAAAAGCATATAACTTTAACTTCCCTCTAGATGTGCAACCTTTATATGTCAAAGGAGAGTGTTTGCTAACAAGACTGAACTCACAAGACTCATTTTTCCCTAAGAAGTCAGCTTTCTAAGGTTATTGTTTAATAATACAAAGAAAAAGGAAGATCTACCTTAAGTTAATCAATGTACATGGGATGACCATATTGCAAATTCAAAAATACAGTATACAAAGCAATTAAATGTACAAAACAAAGATCAAGGACAAATTCGGTGTCACTTATACCCTGGCTGATGGCACTGAAGTCAAGGAGGCTGACCAAGTATAAATGAGGTCAAACTTTGAAGTCCTGTATTGTTAACTAGTTCTCTCAAACAGAGCGTGAAATAATCTTTTAATCCTTTGTCTGGTTACAAAAGAGTGGCTCTACAATGCTCAGATAATTTCAGTGAGACTCTTGGGTGCTCTTATGGACTTTAATTCACCCCTGTAGAGCCATTTATTTAAAAAAAAAAACACACAACAAAAAAGCCCCCCCCCCCAAAATACAACAGAGTAAGTAGATGTCAAAAGGATTCATACCTAACAGGCAATGCAGAGGACATCTTAATAAATGCCCATCCTCTATTATCTGTCTCTAGCCTTCCTTGCGCTGTGGTGAGGTTCATTACTGATATCTCATAAAGGCAGTGTTAGCCTCTATAATGTTCATTCTTTAGCAACAGCAGGGTTAGCTGTCCTTTTTTTGCATTTTAATGTCCCAGTTTAAAAAAAAACAACATTCCATATTTAATTCAGATAAATGTTATGGAAACTTAAACAGTACATGTTAATGGTACACCCTTTCAATGTCAAGAAATAAAAGACTTGACCAAATATCATAGTGTTATGCTGGAGGGTGTTGGTGACTGCTTTGATCTATGGGCAATCATAGACCTCATTGAAGCTGATGGGCTGCTAGCTGCCCTTCATCCTGGTTGAATGAGCAAAGCAATAAGGTTTTTTTAGGGAAGAAGAGAGCTGAAACAAAGGTAAGCCACTGCCCAAAGTATTAGCCATATGAAAAGCTTGAGCAAAATCTAACCTATGGAGAATAAGAGGGGTTTCCCTGGGAATTGATTGCAAACACATTGGCTAGGGCTTTGATTGATTACAGCTGTGTGTGTTTGAGTGAAAAGTGGGCAGCCAGCAAAAAGCAGCCTGGAAAAAGAATAGAAGTGCTGGTAGAATGGCCTTCACAGAAAACCAAGGGAGCACAGTGCTGGCTGAAAAGGTACAATGTGTTAAGTTTGCAATAATGTTTGTTAGCAAACGGCAAGCAAGGAAACTGCGTCCTTCTGTTTTTTCCTAGTATGTTCAGGGAAAAAGTACTTTGTGCACATTCTCTGTAAATAAACAGGATCACACCAAAGAAATACCTGACTCTATCACCTATTTCTCTTTCTAATGGAAACAACCCAGTAAAGCCCTGAATATTAGCTAGTTACTCAGGCTAACAGGTGCAACACTTGGTCATTTATAGCCTGATCCAATGCCCTTTGAATTTAATGGAAACATGCCCAATGAGTTCAATTGACATTAGATCAACCCTTAATCTCCAATTCAGCAGCCTGTTCCTACTCAGCAAAGCACTTAAGCATGTGCTTAGCTTTAGGGACGTCCTTAAGTCCCATTGAAGTCACGGGGACTTAAGCAGATGCTTAAATACTTTGTTGCACTGAGTTCTTAGTGAGCCACTTAGTCCTGCATTCCTTCCATGTGTAAATATTTCACTGGCTTCAGAAGAAGTTACGCTAGTGAAAAAACTTTAGGTCAGTTCCCTTTAAATTTTTACATATTGTACTTGTATACAGTACTTCTTTTCAATTGTAAATTAAGGATGAATTAGATCATTTCTATTTTGACATTAAATAAAAATCTATCAGAAAGAATCGAAGCATTTAAACCATTTTTAATGTAATAATTTGTATGTGGTGCATATGGGACCTTCCATACAAGGATATCAAAGTCTTTTACAAAACAGCAAATTGGTGGCAGGGGTAGGACTAGAATCCAGGAGTTCTGCTTCCAGTCACCTGCTCTGACTGTTAGATAAACTCCCAGAGTTTAAGCTGATCTGTTCAAGGGCATGCTTCTGAGAATGGTACAGGAGTGTGGCACTGAAGCAGAGACCATTGGGGAATGGCAACAAAAAAGGGAAGATGGTACAGTAGCATCTAGGTCACTGAAGTGGGGAATGTGAATAGCTGACACATGGTTCAAAGGCCAGGGATCTTTCATTTCTAGCCTCCACACACTATCTACTCCTCCCCTTCTTGCACACACATATACCCTCACAAGTTTTACAGTACTCAGGCCCTTCCGATCATTGGTACTGATTAATGTAGGGACAGATTGCTCATTTATAATGTGCAAGCACTATCTACAGCATGGGTTCTCAACCTTTTTCCTTCTGAGGCCCTCCCCAACATGCTATAAAAATTCCATGGCCTGCAAGCAGGGCAATTGCCCAGGGCTTCATGCCACAAGGGGCCCCCCCACGAAGCTAAGTTGCTCAGGCTTCAGCCCGGAGCAGCAGGGCTCCAGATTCAGCTTTCTGCCCTTGGCCCCAGTAAGTCTAACACCGGTACTGGTCTCTGGTTTATTTTGGTGGACTCCCTGAAACCTGCTCACGCCCTCCCTAGGGGGCCACGGACCCCTAGTTGAGAACCGCTGATCTACAGGATAACTCAGTTTTTAAGGTAGTCTTGTGTTACTATACAAGGATATATTATAATTCCCTGTGCCTTCCCTGACCAAAGACAAAGCAGTTTAGCTCAAAAAGGAAACTGTATTATAGCTGAGGGACAAGAGCCCAAGGCTACTGTTATCACTCTTGCACTACTAACGATTAAAATTGTGTTTTAAACCTGCTGTTTAAATATTTTAACTCTCGAGCTTGCCAGATATGAAGAGAAATGGCTATTTCTGTTCATTAACCATTCTAATCAGCGGAGTCCTTTAGAAGCAATAAGCTGTTTTATGATTGGACATAAAATTTGATGCTTTTTTTCCAAAAAACCTCTTAATTGGAAATCCCAAATCTTCCCCCAAAAGCAATTCATTATAAAATACATGAAAACAGGTGAATGTACAGTTTCCTTCTACCACATATACAGGAGATCAGCTCCTTTAATTTATTGGTTTTAAGCTTTTCAGGACACTATTATTTTTACTTGTGAGCAATCCCAAGTCTAAGGGAAAAGGGTAGAGAGGTGGAGGTAAGTATGAATCCATCCAAATCAATAGGAATTTTGCTGTTGACTTCAGTGAATCTGGAATTTCATCCTGTATATCTACTGATTTGAGTGGTGGTAGTGATGTTTTTTAAATGGTTCTCGATAAACCTGTTAAATAACTTAGTTCAAAGTAACTAGAAAATAATGGAGAGGTCAAAGATTAAGGTCAAAGGTCTCTGAACATCTACATGAGAACACAGCAGTGGAAGAGACCTCTTGGCTTATACAGTTCAGTCCCCTGCTACTGCAGGCAAACACATTATATATCTCTATTCATAAACATATCTAGACAGACTTATACCTTTTGTGAGCAGTTCTAAAGCATTTGGGGGCAACATGGCAACTACTAAATGTGGAGGCACACAAAATGCCTGGATAGTAGGGGGTGAATAGGAAAGTTCTATATACTTTATCTAATAACTTTATAAAAACAACAAGGAGTTTGGTGGCACCTTAAAGACTAACAGATTTATTTGGGCATAAGCTTTCGTGGGTAAAAACCTCACTTCTTTGGATGCATAGAGTGAAAGTTACAGATGCAGGCATTATATACTGACACATGGAGAGCAGGGAGTTACTTCGCAAGTGAGAACCAGTGTTGACAGGGTCAATTCAATCAGGGTGGATGTAGTCCACTCCCAATAATAGATGAGGAGGTGTCAATTCCAGGAGAGGAAAAGCTGCTTCTGTAATGAGCCAGCCACTCCCAGTCCTATTCAAGCCCAGATTCATGGTGTTAAATTTGCAAATGAATTTTAGTTCTGCTGTTTCTCTTTGAAGTCTGTTTCTGACTTTTTTGTTCAATGATAGTGACTTTTAAATCTGTGATAGAATGACCAGGGAGATTGAAGTGTTCACTTACTGGCTTATGTATGTTACCATTCCTGATGTCCGATTTGTGTCCATTTATTCTTTTGTGGAGGGACTGTCCGGTTTGGCCAATGTACATGGCAGAGGGGCATTGCTGGCACATGATGGCATATATAACATTAGTGGATGTGCAGGTGAATGAGCCCCTGATGGTGTGGCTGATGTGGCTGGTGGGTCCTCTGGTGGTGTCGCCAGAGTAGATATGGGGACAGAGTAGGCAACGAGGTTTGCTACAGGGATTGGTCCCTGGGTTGGTGTTTCTGTGGTGTAGTGTGTAGTTGCTGGTGAGTATTTGCTTCAGGTTGGGGGATTGTCTGTAAGCAAGGACTGGCCTGCTTCCCAAGGTCTGTGAGAGTGAGGGATCATTTTCCAGGATAGGTTGTAGATCGTGGATAATGCGCTGGAGAGGTTTTAGCTGGGGGCTGTATGTGATGGCCAGTGGTGTTCTGTTATTGTCCTTGTTGGGCCTGTCCTTTACTATAGGACAGTACTGCAGGACAGGACAGGCCCAACAAGGACAATACCCACCAGCAACTACACATCATACTATCATTGAACAAGAAAACGTCAGAAACAGACTTCAAAGAGAAACAGCAGAACTAAAGTATCAGAGGGGAAGCCGTGTTAGTCTGAATCTGTAAAAAGCAACAGAGGGTCCTGTGGCACCTTTGAGACTAACAGAAGTACTGGGAGCATAAGCTTTCGTGGGTCAGAACCTCACTTCTTCAGATGCAAGAAGTGAGGTTCTTACCCACGAAAGCTTATGCTCCCAATACTTCTGTTAGTCTCAAAGGTGCCACAGGACCCTCTGTTGCTTTTAGCAGAACTAACATTCATTTGCAAATTCAACACCATTAATCTGGGCTTGAATAGGATGTAGATACAGACTAACACGGCTACCTCCTGATAATAACTTTATGTATCTTCACCTAGTTTCTTCACTGTTCTATAGGATGAAGATAACAAATGCCCCTTATGAAATGTATTATCAAACAAAACTCTGCCTATTCTATAATCTCAAATATCTATTGACGTACCTATCAATTCTTCTTGAAAGAGCGGGTAATTTTTTTTTTACCACCATCCAGATTCTGCCAGAATATACAATTTGATATAAAGATTGCTCATGTCTATAGACGCATGCACATAGTACACAGTGCATAAGCAAAGATATTGTCTTGATTGATATGTTTGGCTCAAGTGCAAACACTATGTTAAAATGACAAAGGTGTGTAACATATCTGAGCAAAACATAAGAATTTCCAGAGTTTAAATCTCCACTTCTTCCTTCAACTTGTCCTCATGTCCTATTGCATAGCAAGAGTCTCAAGGCATACATTGACCCTTCATTACACCATGGAAGAGAGGGGGCGGGGAAGAGCAGTTCACTCTTAAGTTCCATCATCAACATCCACCAAAGGAAACTTAAGGCAGCTTTAAACTTCAGCCAGATCTCCATAGGTAACCTGCCAATGGAAGTTCTCTTGCAAATGTGTTGTTCTAGCGTTTTCCCTTCATTCCCTAGCCACTCTCCTTCCCTCACTGTTCCGAACCTCTTTCAGAGCTGATTCAGGCCCAAAGCAGACCACAAGTTGCTTGGGAAGTCTTTCTACCACAAGAAACTACTGACTATTTCACAGTGGAAACACCAGAATACAAGGAAAGAATTGGGCCTATTCAATTAATTTGTGGCTTTTTTAAGATACTTTTTTAAACACCACTAACCATCTCTTAATAAACACTTAAACTAATATGTCTGTTTCCTCATTTATACTCTACTACATCCTGGGGTGCAATCCAGATCAGTGAAGAGCTGTGTCACCTCTTACCTTGTAATTCTGAGTGCCTCACAAGGCCTTGTTACTGTAGCTCTCTGTGTGGGATGCCCACAGTCAGCGATAAGCAAACACTCTATGGGCTTGTCTACACTTGAAATGGTAGAGTGGCACTGCAGCTGCACCACTGTAATGCTTCAGGGTAGACACTACTCCGATGGGAGGTGTTCTCCCTCATGCTGTCTACACCAGGCGTTAGGTCGACTTAGCTATGTCAATAAGGGGTGTAGATTTTTCACACCCCATGGCAATGTAGTTGGATTGACCTAACTTTTCAGCCCAGTACAGGCCGACATCTGTGTATTGGGAAGCCCTAGTCCAATGCTTTGGATCCTGGAACCTGCCTGCAATAGCACAAATTTCCAAAGGCTTCCACCAGCTTTGGTTAACGGCTGGTAAGGTGACTTCACACTCTCCCCAGTCCCTAATTTCCCCCCTAAAATGCATTTTCTGAAAAGTCCACACTGCCCTAGAACAGACAGAGGAATGCTAAGGATAGTTGTTCCTTTGAAAAGTCAATATCCAATGGTTTGTTCCTTTAACTGGAGTTACCAAATAGTTCATTTCAAACAGAACACTGGATTAGTTTAGATTAAAAAATAAATCATTCCAAAGAGATAGATTTTAAGTGGATACAAGTATAAGGGTTAAAGTCAGAAATGGACATAAGAGAAATAAAGATAAAATGCTTTCTAATAACTAAAACTTAAGCTAGATTAGGTTCAAGGTAAAAGCTTCATCACATGTTTCCATCAAGAAGGTGACCCAACTCCTGCATCAGAATCTAGGCTCCCAAAGGCAAAGTGTCTTCCACCAA
The DNA here is from genome assembly GCF_013100865.1 of Trachemys scripta elegans. Lineage (NCBI taxonomy): Eukaryota > Metazoa > Chordata > Testudines > Emydidae > Trachemys > Trachemys scripta. The sequence goes on from NC_048310.1 coordinate 15,679,202, forward strand.
AAACTACAAAGGTAACTTTGCCCCGCTCTTTTATAGTCCAAAAAATCTTTGAAATGGAATCTTCTGAAGGATATCTCCAGACACATGTATTTCCAGCTGTGAGGTAAGCAACATGGGGTTTGTCTTGAAGGACCTGTTGCTTCTCCCACTGGAGTTTTGTCAGCTAAAATGAAAATTATTTAGTTCCTGAACCCTCGAGTTCAAGGAAAAGAACATTAGATATGTGATGGTCAATCTCCTCTCCTGCCATGATAGTGTGAAGTTTGCCTCCACTTCTTGTTAGCTGGATAGGTCTGTTTAGGTGTGATACATAAATACATTTTCATTGTCTTTCAAAGTACTTTGGAAGTAATTTCCAGGTGGGGAAACTACATTCCTTTGTCTGGGATAGATCAGTTTAACAACTTTTCTTAGGCAAGGATGTCTGGCCTTGACCATATATTAGTGACATCCTTCAAAGGGAATTCAGAACTTTACATATAATGTTCCTAAATACAGTTCACCATGATGTTATTGACCACCAGGTTATTAGTTTTCAAATTATACCTCACAAAGCATATTTTGTGTGAAGACTATTATAATAGTGTGTAGAGTGTGGACACGGGGTGATTAGGGTCACATACTCCCCCAAACACTCTACTTAGTTTGATATTCAAATAGATATCAATCTATGTTAGTTATTTCTGAGCGGACACATGGGTCACAGGACATTGTTTCTGTGCCCTAACTAAATTAGTTTAACTCTTGAAATCCAATTTCAGGTGCAAACGGTCACATTTATGAATTCCAAAAACAAATTTTCCATTAATATTTTCTAACATTCACTTATGCGGCGCTGTTTCCAGGGATATTCCTGCCAGAACATACATAGAAAATAGACATAAAAGGAATGGGCAAAGCAAGTTGATTGTAAAATGTGATTAAATATTTCCATATATTTTGCACTATTTTGTCCAGTTCTGTAAGCAGTGGAAGGAAAGTGGGTATTTCACAGTCAGGAAATATAAGCTCACAATCCAGCTTGCTCCAGTTAGTATTTATATGGTAGCAGCAACTAATAATCCCAAGAAGGCGTCAAGAGGCTCCAGTGAACTCATGGTGCTAGGTGCTGTACTAGATGAGGTAAACAGATTTTAACTGACTGGGGAATGGACAAGAAGGATGAGGTAACAATGGAACAAGAAAGATTTGTACACTGAGTGATAGACATAGCTTGTCACCTACTTAGCCATTGTTAGCAGACAAAATAAGGGCTCTTGCACTGAAATTAATAGGCAGCAGGTTTAAAACAAACAAAAGTATTTCTTTACACAATGCACAGTCAGCCCAAGTAACTCATTGCCAGGGGATATTGTGAAGGCCAAAACTATAACAGGGTTCAAAAAAGAACTAGATACATTCATGGAGGATAGGTCCATCATATTAGCCAAGATGATCAGGGGTGCAACAGCATGCACTGAATGTCCCTAGCCCCTATTTGCCAGAAGCTGGGAGTGGACAACGGGAGATGGATCACTCAATGATTGCCTGTTCTGTTCGTTCCCTTTGATGCATCTGTCATTGGCCACTGTCCGAAGACAGGATACTGGCCTAGATGGACCATTGGACTGACCCACTATGGCCATTTTTATGAGAAATGAGTTAATAGTACAGGAATATGTGACAACAATCTGTGGGGGAAAGTGCCATGTCAGAAGCAGGTTTTAAGGAGGAGGGGGAGGGTGCTCAGAACACAATGTACACATGAAGGGATATACTGTGGTCGGTCCTAAAGTCTTTACAACATTCACTTATGAAGCCAACTGGGAGGATTTTGACATAAGCACTGCAGGATCTGGCCCTTCACCTTAACCACCTCAGGTTAGAACCAATAGAAGAACCAGGAGCAGCAGGAAAGAAAACTTTTAAGTTGTTTCCTTCAAATAGTGTTCAAATTTTTGTTTCTGGGGTGAGACAGGGTCTCCTTCAAATGAAAGATTTAGCCCTCAAGCTGCAAGACTCTGCTGAGACTTGAAGAACTCAGTGTCAAGGATTCCCCTGCTTGCGGGTGGCCCTTGAAGCCAGCTTTCACCGCATAAAGCTAATGCAGCTTCAGGCTGCATTTGCTTTATAGTTGTTTTAGCAGTGACAGCCTGGAATTGCAAACCCCATTCCATCCCCCCCACTTCCCCTCCCACTCAACCTGCTCTCAAGTTCTCCCTCCCTGTGCACAGCACCACAAACTCAGAGAAGACAGGGTTCAGAGCTAAAGCGAGATGGGGTATCAATTCCCTGTCCCCTCCTCCCTAGTATTCTTCTGCCATTTCTCTAGGAAAAATGTTGCTCAGTTATTAGATCAGAGTAATTACAGTGGTTTCATAGCTGCAGTGTTGTCAAATGGCAACTGAATTAAGTCATGGGGGAGAAAAGGGCATGAACGCAAATGCTATAAAACCACTGCTACCACACAAAGCTGACCTTTGTGCCTCTCTCTAGGAGAAGACTTTAATATACTTCTTCCCTTTAAGCCACAGCTCATCTTTGAACTTATTACACAGCATTAGTTTACAGCACATTGCACAGTCTGTTCGATAATGTTCAATGCCACTTCTTGATGAGGATTAGTATTTACACATGACTTAACAATTAGTTTCAGCAGCAAATGGGACTGAAATGGAGAAGTAGTTCTGCTAGGACAGTAAATAGATAAAACTTCACTAGCTCTGATTTAGTTAACCTGTATCAACACGCCGGATGGAGGAAAAGCCAACAAATCACCTCAAATCCCACATATTGTTTAAAGATTTATGATAAAGTAATACACACTGGGTAGCCTTGTACTGAATGCCATTAAGAGGAATGCTATTCTCAAATAGGTAACATACAATTTGGAAAGATAATTGAATTACACAAAATCCAACATAAGAGCCATCAACTATGACAAAATGCAAGTCTCTAAAGTATAGGGAGAATGTTTCCTGCTTTGTTTCTTAAAAAGCTGTAAGTATCCTATTACCGTAGAAAAATTCACATCAAACACTTGAACTACCAAAGCAGAATTGTTAAAAGAAACAAAAACTCTTTCCCATGCATATGTGCTCAGGTATTTGGAATATCAAATGTACAAGAAATGTACATTTTAAGTGGTTCCACAGTTAATTACAATATATATTCCCAGTCCATTTAATCCTTCTGATTTTTTTAAGGTTTAATTGCTTTGGAAAGGAGAAAAAAAATCTGAAAATGATGAAAAGCAGAACACTATTTATTTTACTGTGCCTACTGAACAAGAAACTACACCAATACAAATGTAGTTGCCTTTGATATCAAAGAGATAAAGTGGTAGACTGTAAGCAGTGATAGAACATTCAAAATACTTTGTTATTTATATCCACATGGAACAGACTGTGATGACATCTATGCAGACACCATTGACATCATCTTCAAACAGATTCCCCCAGTCTTCACCACTATCACCTGGTGCATACCACTTGAGCTAAAAGGAGTAATTCTATTAGTTTAAAAAAAAGCGATAGACTGTTATACTTGTGGTCAGGAAGGACCCTGAGCAAATAGACACAAACATAAATGGAGCCCTCAGAGCATAATCATTCCCACCCCTTCTGACAAATAAATTCACTGTATGCAGATCGCTAACAACAGACTTGCAATTTGTACACTAGACAATGCACAGATACAACTCATTTTATTTTGTAATAAAATAGAGATTCAATATACTGGACTTCATGATAAATAAGATCCACTGTGTACATGTATAATTTTATCCATGTCTGATCCTGAAAAGCCATCAACTGTACTAATAAAGAGTTGGTCCACAGTTAAATACAAGGTGTGGGAGTGAAGTTCTATGGCTATGTGACACAAACTATGCACACAGCAAGCCTGTTCTACTCCTGGGAGCAGACTGGGATGCAGTAGTAAACTTTAATGATTAATGGAGATATCCCATCTCCTGGAACTGGAAAGGACCTTGAAAGGTCATTGAGTCTAGCCCCCTACCTTCATTAGCAGGACCAAGTACTGATTTTGCCCCAGATCCCCAAGTGGCCCTCTCAAGGATTGAACTCACAACCTTGGGTTTAGCAGGCCAATGCTCAGGCCAATGCTCAAACCATTGAGCTATCCCTCTCCCCCTCCAGTACATACATCTTTACAAGCATCTTTCTTTACCGAGACCAGATTCAAATCCCACTTACTTCACTGGGATAATTTAAATTGAGTTCAGTGGGATTTGTATCTGGTACAACAAAAACCAAGACAAAGCAGGTAAATCTAATTTTGCTTCCTTCCTGGCAATATATAGGAAAACCTTATTCCCAATTAAATAAAGTGAATACTCATTGCTATCCATACTCAGATTTCAACAATGCGTTCAGTCCAATATTTTAGACAGAGTGGCTTCCCATCAGGGATCACAGTTGTACTGTAGTAACTTTTCTGAACTAATGCATAAGTATACGGAATATCAATTAAAATAGATATCATATACCTAGCACACATATTTAATGATGTAAATGAGAGAGGTGAGCACATGTGAAGGGAAAAGAAATCAGGTACTCAACCAATATTTTATGATTAGAGGCTTTTGCCTCTCATAAAATCTCATAAAAAGAGAAACTGCAGCGTTTCCATTTGTTTGTAGAATCTAGCACATATTGTTCCTGCTTTTCTCTTCTAATCATGAGTTCCAGTACATACTTTTCTCCATTATTGTCTTCTATACATTTTCTCAGTATGGCCCTTATACCAGTGGTTCTCAAACTAGGGCCGTCGCTTGTTCAGGGAAAACCCCTGGTGGGCCGGGCCAGTTTGTTTACCAGCCGCATCCGCAGGTTCGGCCGATCGCGGCTCCCACTGGCCGTGGTTTGCCGCTCTAGGCCAATGGGGGCTGCAGGAAGCGGCGCGGGCCGAGGGACATGCTGGCCACGGCTTCTCATAGCCCCCACTGGCCTGGAGCAGCGAACCGCGGCTAGTGGGAGTCGCGATCGGCCAAACCTGAGGACGCAGCAGGTAAACAAACCGGCCCAGCCCGCCAGGGGCTTTCCCTGCACAAGCAGTGGCCCTAGTTTGAGAACCACTGCCTTATGCCACACTCAGGCAAAATTCCAATTGACTTTAATGGAAGTGCAGAATTGGGTCGCATATGCAGATTCAGTCCTGCAGTCTGTATACCAACTAAACTTCTGCCGGTATCAGTTAGCTTCCCACTAATGTCAGTTTTTCCTTATACTCAAAGCACGTGAGGATTTTGCTTTTCATTTGTAGTTGACTTCATAGTTATGTACCAAGAAAAGATTAAATACAGCTGATTCCACTCATCTGAAGTGCTATTCTCTTAATGGCTGGTTCAGCATATTTTTGCATTTTTCATAATGTGATGTTTAGTAAAGACATGCTGTAGGGTCCAAATTAATTTGAGTAAAATTTATCCGTAGGCAACAGCTGACTTGTAAGCAACACAAACACTTTTGCCATTCATACTTTGCAGTTAAAATATTACTCCGAGCAAAACATTGTAACCAAATTTAATTCTGAGTATATACCCTGAACAAAAGAGAGGAAAATGAGAAAACCTATTTTATTTTAAGCACTTTGTGAGGTTGTGTTTTCTGATGTCTTGGGTATCTCAATGCAAAATGTCATATGGTAGAAGAATAAAAATTTAAAAAGTGGGAAATAGCTATGAAAACTAGCAGCCATTTGTGGTGGGGGAAGGGAATTGACTAGCATGTTCAAATGTCTACTTCTTGAATTTATCAGAATTTAAACTACTACCCCACACTGCCTCTTCAGGCCAACAATACTTTCATAAGAAAATATGCACAACACACATGAGAACTGATTCTGTGAAGGTCTGATGAATAATATCCTTAGATGATCAATTATTTTTCTTTCTATACTTTTTATTATTTTTCAAAAGTGTGTGCAATAGATGGAAACAATTTTTGTTCAAGAATATTATTCTTAATACTTTTGCGTGTCATTTATATTGAAAAGAAATTTCCTCTATTTCAGTGAAATTGTTTTTCAGAGAACCATTCCCCTGATTTAGAATCATAGAATATCAGAGTTGGAAGGGACCTCAAGAGGTCATCTAGTCCAACCCCCTGCTCAAAGCAGGACCAATTCCCAGCTAAATCATCCCAGCCAGAGCTTTGTCAAGCCGGGCCTTAAAAACCTCCAAGGAAGGAGACTCCACCACCTCCCTAGGTAACGCATTCCAGTGTTTCACCACCCTCCTAGTGAAATAGTTTTTCCTGATATCCAACCTGGACCTCCCCCACTGCAACTTGAGACCATTGCTCCTTGTTCTGTCATCTGCCACCACTGAGAACAGCCAAGCTCCATCCTCTTTGGAACCCCCCTTCAGGTAGTTGAAGGCTGCTATCAAATCCCCCCTCATTCTTCTCTTCTGGAGACTAAACAATCCCAGTTCTCTCAGCCTCTCCTCATAAGTCATGTGCTCCAGACCCCTAATCATTTTTGTTGCCCTCCGCTGGACTCTTTCCAATTTTTCCACATCCTTCTTGTAGTGTGGGGCCCAAAACTGGACACAGTATTCCAGATGAGGCCTCACCAATGTCGAATAAAGGGGAACGATCACGTTCCTCGATCTGCTGGCAATGCCCCTACTTATACAGCCCAAAATGCCGTTAGCCTTCTTGGCAACAAGAGCACACTGTTGACTCATATCCAGCTTCTCGTCCACTGTGACCCCTAGGTCCTTTTCAGCAGAACTGCTACCTAGCCATTCGGTCCCTAGTCTGTAGCAGTGCATGGGATTCTTCCGTCCTAAGTGCAGGACTCTGCACTTGTCCTTGTTGAACCTCATCAGGTTTTTTTCTGCCCAATCCTCTAATTTGTCTAGGTCCCTCTGTATCCGATCCCTACCCTCTAGTGTATCTACCACACCTCCTAGTTTAGTGTCATCTGCAAACTTGCTGAGAGTGCAGTCCACACCATCCTCCAGATCATTAATAAAGATATTAAACAAAACCGGCCCCAGGACCGACCCTTGGGGCACTCCACTTGAAACCGGCTGCCAACTAGACATGGAGCCATTGATCACTACCCGTTGAGCCCGATGATCTAGCCAGCTTTCTATCCACCTTACAGTCCATTCATCCAGCCCATACTTCTTTAACTTGGTGGCAAGAATACTGTGGGAGACCGTATCAAAAGCTTTGCTAAAGTCAAGAAATAACACATCCACTGCTTTCCCCTCATCCACAGAGCCAGTTATCTCATCATAGAAGGCAATTAGGTTAGTCAGGCACGACTTCCCCTTCGTGAATCCATGCTGACTGTTCCTGATCACTTTCCTCTCCTCTAAATGTTTCATAATTGATTCCTTGAGGACCTGCTCCATGATTTTTCCAGGGACTGAGGTGAGGCTGACTGGCCTGTAGTTCCCCGGATCCTCCTTCTTCCCTTTTTTAAAGATGGGTACTACATTAGCCTTTTTCCAGTCATCTGGGACCTCCCCCGATCGCCATGAGTTTTCAAAAATAATGGCTAATGGCTCTGCAATCTCACCCGCCAACTCTTTTAGCACCCTCGGATGCAGCGCATCCGGCCCCATGGACTTGTGCACGTCCAGTTTTTCTAAATAGTCCTGAACCACTTCTTTCTCCACAGAGGGTTGGTCACCTTCTCCCCATGCTGTACTGCCCAGTGCAGCAATCTGGGAGCTGACCTTGTGCGTGAAGACAGAGGCAAAAAAATCATTGAGTACATTAGCTTTTTCCACATCCTCTGTCACTAGGTTGCCTCCCTCATTCAGTAAGGGGCCCACACTTTCCTTGATTTTCTTCTTATTGCTAACATACCTGAAGAAACCCTTCTTGTTACTCTTAACATCTCTTGCTAACTGCAACTCCAAGTGTGATTTGGCCTTCCTGATTTCACTCCTGCACGCCTGAGCAATATTTTTATACTCCTCCCTGGTCATTTGTCCAATCTTCCACTTCTTATAAGCCTCTTTTTTCCATTTAAGATCAGCAAGGATTTCACTGTTTAGCCAAGCTGGTCGCCTGCCATATTTACTATTCTTTCTACACATCGGGATGGTTTGTTCCTGCAACCTCAATAGGGATTCTTTAAAATACAGCCAGCTCTCCTGGACCCCTTTGCCCTTCATGTTATTCTCCCAGGGGATCCTGCCCATCTGTTCCCTGAGGGAGTCAAAGTCTGCTTTTCTGAAGTCCAGGGTCCGTATTCTGCTGCTCTCCTTTCTTCCTTGTGTCAGGATCCTGAACTCGACCATCTCATGGTCACTGCCTCCCAGGTTCCCATCCACTTTTGCTTCCCCTACTAGTTCTTCCCTGTTTGTGAGCAGCAGGTCAAGAAAAGCTTTGCCCCTAGTTGATTTGCTATTATTATAACACCCAAATTATACACATTCCATATCAAAATCAGACATACTATGACTGCACATGGGGATCTGTGAGAAATAACTTTGAAACCTGTTTCAGCTATGTTCCCAATATACCCACCATTTGAGCAGACCAGCAAGAATAAGAATGCACTTGCCTTGGAAGGGAATTCCTATTTTATAGCTAACGTTTCAGTGTACAAAGGATTTTGATTTTAAAAAGAGTTCATCTCCACAATTCATTAGACACTTCCTCCAAAAGACACACAGAACCACAATCACATTTGTTACTGTACCATTTTCCAACTAGTCCTCAAACTAACTCACACAGGATCAAAGGGCCTGTCTATGGTTTATTAATGGATTCCTTCAATATCCAAATAAATTCCATTGGATCAAAGGTATGCTCTGGGTTTGTCTAAACAGACCGGACCAACATTCTAATTAGGAGAGAGATTGAGTATTTCTTCAAATTCAAAAAAAATATTTTCTCTCAATAATTCAATTTCAAATGGTCTTAAGATCATAAACTCCTAACTTCCCCAGTCTCTGGAGGAGTTTGGATCCAGATCTAAAATTTTCAGCTAGGGTCAATTTCTATGCATGCAAACACTATTAAAGATTATTAATGTGATAAGAGGAAAAAATGAATATTAAGTCTGGTAAACACACTCCCTTTCAATGAGGAAAAAAAAATACTCTGCTGATTTTATACATAGGGTCTATGAGTACAGCCAAATACAGTGGTCTTTTTGAGGGCAAAGTAGAACAAGAAAATAATTTAAATGTCCTTAAATATCTTAGGCTTATTTGCCCTCCCTGGAGTGCTTCTTCTTTCACTGTCTTCCTGAGGTTTCACTATCCCAATTTAGTCAGGCACACAGATGGTATAAAAAGACTAAGCCAACCACTCATGCCACAAAAACATTACCTTGTGATTTAGGTGACCAATCACATAGCACAAACATTGACTCACAAATAACCAGTACTTGACTGACAGCTTAAACCTGATAGTTCTTGATAATCAGGAACACAAAATGATTTAGTTGACAATTATGAATAGAGAACAATTCTGTAAAAAAAATTACAAGCCGTTTGCAGATAAAGAAAAAGGAGTCAAATTTATCAAGTTATTTATTGTGAATTACTCTGCTCTAGTCTGCAGTCATAGTCCAGAAGATTGAATGGGCAAATGAGTTTGAAACAGGAGAGAGAGCTTTCAGGGGCCAGCAAAGGACTGTGCAATGAACTACCAAAGGAACTAGGGACCATCACAATACTTTCTACCTTCCACTGTAAGTGCAAGGAGCATTTCTTGGCTTTGCCTTCTCGAACATAAACACAGAGCAACGTGAATATATAGGAATTACATCTTTATAATAAAATAGTTCAAAACAAAACACTCCCTGTGCACACTACTCCTTACTACACACACTACACTCCTTGTACTCACCACTCCTCTTACTCCTGGAGAAAGGATGAGAGAACAAATGTGTGACAGATGTTAGACATTGCATCATGCACTCCTAAAAGATGCTCAGATATGACGGTGATGAGCGTGGTGTCAGAATGTATACAGAATAGGATATAAGGATACACTTACCCCTTAAGGGACCCTTCAGAACACACAGCAGATTCACACAGATGGAGCAGCTAGAGAGCAAGTTGCACTGTTGTTGCCTGTGATTTATTTGTTCTGTGGCTAAATAGCAGACTTAAGTCAACAGAGCTGATGATACAGTATTTTTTACAAACATTAATTTTACTTTACTATGTACAAAATATATAGTGTAGCAAAATGCACAGATGTGAGAAGAAATAATAATTGAATGAGAATATTTAGTGGCCAGAAGATTATAACTATGTTGCTATATTACAATTTATAAGGATGGATTCATTAATATTCATTTTTAAGCACTCAAAAGTAGAACTGGTCAAAAAAAATTAATTAAAACATTTATGATGAAAAATGCTTTTTCCTAAGAAATATTGCTTTTCCTTTTCTTTTTTCCCCCCTAGGATTTTTGTCCAATCCCTCCTCCCCTCCTCCAATAAATAAATAAAACCCCTAAGCCATTTTTGGTTTCCAAAAAATAAAAATGCTCCGGTTTGGGTCTTTTAAAAAGTAATAACATTTTGGTTTTTGCATTATTGATGAAAGCCTGAAAAATTCAATGACAATTTTTTGGATGAAAATTAAACTTTTTTGGGGGGTTCAAAACTAAAATCCATTTCCCAATCAGTTCGGCCTAAAAGTGTATTAGAAGAATTGTCATTAAAATATATTTGATGCAAGTTAGAGGAGTTAGGCCAAGCATAGTTCTTCATCTTTATTTAGAAAGGTTAGGAATTGGGCCTGTCAGAGTGACAATTTCAGGATTCAAATGCGGGTTTCCAACTGTTAATGGAGCCAGCAGTCCTACATTCATGGTTTGGGAACAGCCAGAGTCATCCTCAAACCCATCAGAGAGTCATTTCCTTTCACACTCCATCATGCCCGGTTTTCATCCCTGTTATGTCATAGATACAATAAGGTGAATTGAATAGTGAAATGCAGCTGTATACTGTGTAAAGTGTATGGAGTCTAGGAACAGGAGGCAATTTTTACTAAACTACTACTCATCAATTAAAAACAACTAGTGTTAGTTGGAGAGTGCAAAGCAGATCTACAAATGCCACTGAAAACAGGAGAATAATAGATTTGAGAGCCAAAAGAGATTGCTCTCATCTAAGGGGTACTACTGCAATATTGGCATGTCATATACACAATAAATTATGAGATCTACATTATGTGATCTTATGGAACACCTCCACTTTCTCCATGAATAAAAATGAGTTATCATATGAAATCCTGAAATGTATGCCTGGGTGGAGTGGAGGGAAGGGAGAAGTTAAATCAAATAAGGGAGATATCCTGAAATTAAATTGATATACAACCATACTGGTGGAATCCAGCATTGCTGAAACTTTGATTGACCACGTGTGGTACCGGTACAGTCAGCTAAATGAAAAAAATTCATTAACATGTAGTGGTAGCTTCTTGCTATACAGAAGGAATGGTACCTATCCACTTCGACTATGTGAAATCAAGATGATATGCTGTGTGTTGTGACTGTCTACATTATATAATATACTATAGAAGTTGCCTGTTCAGCACATTTCTGTTTCGGTGATTAAAGCCCGTGAGCCTCTTATTGTCAAGATGGTTGTTGGCAATTCCCTCCTCAATTAGTGAAATGGATTTTTCAGCTTACTCTCATTTTAAGATGTTTTGCTTGTTAGAGTGGCCATGTTTTCTGGCACTGAATGATTACTAGTACAGATGTTTTATGCGTCTGTCAGTATGTTGGTTTCAGACAGAGAGTGAGATTATAGTTTTAAGAAGGATGCCAAATAGCAATTTATTTATACATTTCCATCACTTTACTTCTGATGAGCCAGCATTGTCATTCCTTGCAGTACAATGCAGAAAAACGTAAGAGGTGGAGAGCAACATGCAAAGTAATACCAAGTAGATCAAGTGGAATGTGAAGGTAACTGGAACACTTCAAGAAAACAAAGAGCTGAAGTATTGACTAGACACCGTGAGAAACATGTCAGAGGAATATCATCCAAGCTAATTAGTTTTTGCACACTAGCTATTAATGGCTTCACAGTTAGATAGCATGGGCCTAGTTATATTATTGAAAATGAATGCAAGATTTGAAGCAAGAGAAGAGATGAAGGAAGTCACCAAGGTTATGAAGTTCCTTTGTCACTTGATGCAAGAGATAAAGAGGAGATACCTATGGTAGTATGACTGACACCAAATTTAAATTTTTAAGGGGGTTATTGTTAAAAAAAACATAAAACCACCACCACCACAGGAGAAGTATCAGGGACTGTTTTGTGATGGCAGGGATAAAGGATTCACTTCTTTTCATGGAAAATATTAAGTTTTCCAGGGTATAGAAGTAATTTGTATTTTGGGAAGCTTGCTCAGCAGAAATGACAAGATGCACAGAGAAATCAGAAGTAAAGTAAGCTATAGAATCTGATGCAGATAGGGGACTGGATTCACATGATTGCCTGATTGGAGCCCATCTGTAGGGACAGATATGACCTTTAATCCTAGCAAGTATAAAAAGTCTAGAGTTTATGTTTACATTGGTATGTTATGTGATACAATGGGAACCAAATGCATTGGTTGGTTTCTGTGATAATAAATGCTATTTCTAGGGATAGAGCTATGCTCTCAGTCATATTACATGAATAAAAACTATGTTATTCTAATTTATTTGTATTGTCCAATTTACACTACGCTATCTCAGAATGCTCAACCGCCATTTTCAGTGTAAACAGATCGTAGGATCTATAGATGTGTTAGGGCAGGGTGAAGAGTGACACCATGGCCACATTTTAGGAAGAGTGTTTGAATGTGAAAGCACCTAGGAAAAGCAAGAGTTGAATCCTATTGCCTTGCTATAGAGAAGGAAGGCTAACATTGGGAGAAAGGCAGGGCCTTAAAGAATCCAGAGTCACATCCATCAAAAGAACACTGAACTAGGGAAGCTTTTTAAATTAGAGTTGGCAGAATTCAAGATGGAAGATGCCTCTCACAGGCAGGTTGTACCTTTTTGGTGTATGAGCTTATGACTCTTTAATGGAGTGTAGTAGGCAGTATCCCCAATATTGGCTTTAGCCAGCCAGCCAGAGTGGAAGGAGGGGAAATACTATGGCTCCCTACACTTATTGAGAAACATTTTTCCTTTTCTTTGTTGCCTGACACCATATGATTCCCCCTCCCGTCCCTCCCCCACCCCTTAGTTTACATTGATGTCAATGGGATGATATTTCCCTTGAACATTTATTTTTGTTCTACGGTCAAGAGTTGAAAATGATCTGAATGTGAAATACGTTTGGTCCCTAGAGCAGGAGCTCATTGTCAATCTATAGTGATCTCTGTAGTTAAGCAAAGCAGTAGCATTGATTAACTCCATAGGGAATCTTTCATAGCCCTCTTTAGCCTAGGAGTTTGCTATGACATGGGCACTCAAAGGAAGAAGAGGGTTGAAATTGAGGAGCAGTCCAGTGCAGAAGATGCTCATACATGCATACCACTTTGAGCGGTGATCCTGTCATATCTCACAAGCTAAGTAGGACTGGATTGGGTCAGGGCAGTTATGGGGACCCTCTATTGGGAACACCCAGTTTGCATAGGAAGTGGAATCAGTAAGCTGTGCCTTATTCTCAGAGTCAGTACTGTGTGTGGTACTAAGAGGCTCTGAACTGTCTGTCATGCACTTTAAAGTCAAATCCTGACTATCTAAAATTCCATTACAATTTTCTTAGGCTGAATTTCATCTCATATACAGTAATTATAATCTCTCCCTTAAGCTTTATTGTAGCATGTTTGCTGTTAAAGAGTTGTTGCACTTCCCTGCAGAAATCTGTCTATTGATAAGAACATGCCGGAGAATGAGACACAGACATGGGTGGATTTTGAAGCGGCATTTATTCGGGTCCCGTATGGAGTTTAAATAGCCTCTATGCCACATAACCAGTGTTGAGGGTTGAGTATCCTCAGCCTAAATCCTAGGATTCAGCCCCCCTCGGAATCCTCTCACTCTCCCTAGACAAGGGATGCAGGGCACTAAGGAACAAAATGAAAGCTACCTAAGGGTATCTATACTGCAAATAAAAACCAGTGGCTGACCCATGCTAGCTGACTCGGACTCGCAGGGGCTCAGGCTGAGATGTTATTTAATTGCAGTGCAGCCTTCTGGGTTTGGGATGGAGCCCGGGCTCTAAGACCCTGCAAGGTGGAAGGGTCCCAGAGTTCGGACTGCTGCCTGAGCCAAAATGCCTATACTGCAACTAAACAGCCCCTCAGCCTGAGTCCCACGAGCCCACGTCAGCTGGCATCTAACTGAAGTGTGGACATAACCGCAGTCTGTAAAGACTAATCTCCCCTTCTTCCTCCAGGCTAATAAGGGTCGCTGGTTGTCTCCTGGGTCTCATGCTTACCTCTGGGAACTGGCCCTTTTGAGTGTCTCATCTGCACTAGACACAGGACAGAAGTTGTGACAAAATGACATACTTTTATAAATTTACAACTTTTAAATCCTACTCTACATCCTGGGCCTTGTGAGGAGGGCAAAACTGACCCCCAAAACTGGAATCTTGGAAATGCAGCTCAAACTCTCTCTCCATTATTGGGCAGGGAGGTTGGGGCAGCAGTGACAGGAAATATGATATCCCCTGAGGGCTTTGCACACAAGGGGCGCAGACCATGAAAGACAAACAACTCTACCTTCCCACACCACAATCCAGCCAATGGCCAAAGGGAGAGGCAGAGAATTCAATCCTCCTTTCCCCATCCATGACCAGGAATGATCTTCATATGCATTCTAGGTAGGGGTTGAGTGGGGAAAGGCACAGCCTGCCCCCCGCTTCCCTCTCCTCTCAGCTGTTCTGATCGAACATTTCCTCCCCCATTGAGAAGCGGGGTTGGGAGGAGAATTATTATTGTTTAACATTTATATTGCCGTAACAGCTACAGGCCTTAATCAAGCAGGTCCAAATAGTGCCAAGTGCTGTCCAAACATACAGTAAATAACAGTCTCTGCCCCCAAAGAACTCCATTTCAGTGAGGCATGAAATGTTCCCTTGGTATAGTTTGCATATCAGCTTGTAAATACTTTGCAATTGTTGTTGTTGTTGTTTTTAAATGAGCCTGTAACCTTCAGGGTAAAAGTAACCACATTAAAAATAAAAGGATCATAGATAATAAAAGAAAAGAGCTATAAAAAACACTGTTACAATGTTAAAATGGGTTGTTAATTGTTATTAAATATTTCTATATTTACTTGAAATATTAGAATCACACATCTAACTGTACTTTGCTACTTGCATATATAGTTTTAAAATAGAGATTGTTGCTGTACTGCCTACACCTGAAATACAAATAGTAAACTTTCTTCTACAATAAAGTAGACTTTTCTCCAGCAAAATGTCACCAGTCCAATGTCAGTTATTTGCATTTGCATGACAAACAGTTCACTGGCTCTTTGCCTTAAGCGTTGGTGTTGGAACATTTGGTCCAAATACTCAATCTCGCAGATAAGAACTGTACTGAATGTGTCACAAAGTATCAGATACAATGTGACACCCAACAGCCTGCATGTGTACAATTTGAACTAGGAAAAGTGCAAGTTATTGACCACAGTGCAGTCAGTATCAATGTTGCATATACCTCCCACACAGACATATAGTGTGACTGCCTCCATACAGCCAGATCTATTTTCTGTTTTGGGACTTTGCACTGGCAGCCATCCCTGTAGTACATGTGTGCATTTTAAACAAAGGTCCTATTTAACATAGATGTGGACGTTAGAAATTGGATCTGAAATGTCCCTTCTATAAAAATCAATACATACATACCGCATACCCAAATTGGATGCTTATATGGGGTGTTGATACTAGATCCAGGTGCACAAAGCACTTCAGAGGCAGATTTTACCATCTTTACATTCTGTAACAGGTGGCACTCATCTCTTGCGAGCGCCCCTGTTGGCCAAGTGTGTGTGCCTGTGTAACCCACAATCTTCTGTGTGTGGAGCTCTGTCCCATCTAGTGGCACCGAGACCACTTAGAGAAAGTTAAAATGAGTCTACTCTACAGCCTTAGCTCAGAGCCAGCTGGCTTTTAGCTCATGTGATAGAGGCTTATGCACTAAGCTCCAGAGGTTCCAGGTTCGATCCCACCTGCTGACGACCAAAGTCTGTCAGCATTACACCTGCACTGTGTCTCTGCTTTGTGGTGAGTCTTCAGTGACTCAGCCCTCCAGCTGAGTAATACACAGTCTGCATGTCAGATAAAATCAATTCCCTTCTGGGGTACAAGTCCAAAAGGGGGCCTATCTCAGTGCCCTCTATAAGGTCCCTTTATCTGCAGCCCTATCCCTAGACTTGATCCTCAATCTGCCCAACAAGGTGTATCCCAGTTCCCTGGTTTGTACCATCTCAGCCCCTTCTGGGCTCTCTCAAATTGCCCCTGCTCTGTAAGCAGCCCCAGCCCTGGTGTGGCAATGCGTCCACCAGTGCTCCCTCTCTGGAGACTCTTTGCCTCTCTGTGCCTTTTTGGCCCCAGCTCTCCAGCTGGGCTGCTAACCAGTTCAGTTTGCCTTCTGGGGAGCATCCAAGTCCAGGCCACTTTGACAGTGGCTGCCCTAACCCTAACCCTAGGCCCATGCTGTACTCTGGGTCCCAGCCGAAGGACCCTAAAGACAGCAGCCATCTGCCATGTCCCTTTAACTAAGCTGCTATGATTTCCTGTGGCCTTCAGCACGTTCTGCAGCATTACCTTAGGGCAGGGGTCGGCAACGTTTGGCACGCGGCTTGCCAGGGTAAGCACCCTGGCAGGCCGGGCCAGTTTATTTACCTGCTGACGTGGCAGGTTCGGCCAATCGCAACCCCCACTAGTCGCGGTTCACCGTCTCGGGCCAATGGGGGCGGCGGGAAGCGGTGCGGGCGAGGGATGTGCTGGCCGCCAGCAAGAAACTGAAATACCCAAATTTCATCCTCCTCCTCCAGCAAGAAACTGAACTCACTCAGGCCCTGAAGCTCTTTTTATACTATCCTGCTGAGCTCCGATTGGCTTCTCCCTGCAGCCCCTTCTGACTGGCTGAGTCCCACACAGCCACTCTAGGCAGCTTGGAGGACCCTCTCCCCTGCCCTTTTCTGGGGTGAGATGTGGCAGGGCTGAGAGGCCTCCAGCAGGCGGCCTCATGGCCTATTCCATCCTGTCACTCCCCCTCCCCCCAGTAAGTAGTAATTTAGGGGATGTCTACACAATGTGGCCACTGGGGGAGGGGGACAGGAGAAGTGATTTCTAAAGTACACCAGTTGGTCTGTGTATACCACACTGAAAGTTTCCTAGTGTGGTTTAACATAGAACTGTTTCAAACAGCACTACAGTAAGACACACTAAGAAACTTTTACTGTGCACCAGAAGAGACCACATGGCCCAATTAGTGAGCAACATGTTAGTGTGCTTTAGAAAACATGTCACTGTCATATGCATTGTCCTGGACCTTGCACACAAGCTCTAACTTTCTTAGTAGTCCCATGCTTAATCCTTTAGTCCAGAAGTTCTCAAACTAGGGGTCGTGACCCCCCCAGAGGGTCGCGAGGTTATTACGCAGGGGATTGTGAGCTGTCAGCCTCCACCCCCAAACCTTGCTACGCCTCCAGCATTTATAATAGTGTTAAATATTTTTAAAAGTGTTTTAAATTTATAAGCGGGGGAGGGATCACACTCAGATGCTTGCGGTGTGAAAGGGGTCACCAGTACAAAAGTTTGAGAACCACTGCACTAGTCAATGTGAGCAAAGGGGACCAAATCAGACCATTTGGCTCTACAATATATAAAATAATCAATCAGAAATATCACCAACCCCCCCATTTTAGGTAACATTACCTATCTCAGACCAGGTTATCTCAAATACGCTAGTTTAATCTTCACAGAGGTTGCAGTGGTGCAACTGGAAGCAGAATTTGGCATATCAAGTGACAGCACATGCTGCATTTAATATTCCTTGTCTCTCCAAGGCTCTGATCCTGCTCCCACTGAAATCAATAAGAGTTTGTCATTGATTTTCAAAGGGAGCAGGTGAGGGCCCAAAAATATTAAAGATACAGGCATTATCACACAGACATTCTCTTCCAACAGGGATTCAACTGATTTTAAGAAACTTAGTTTTGGTATATGCCTCAAATGAGGAAAAATATGAACAACTATTAAACTGAAATGTAGAAATTGAAACCAGTATATTGTCAGCTTTGGAATGTTGGGAGAAGGGTTCCAGGAAATGGAACTGTTTATGTCTGGAGCAATTATAAAGAGATTAAAGGTGATTTAGATAAATAACAACCATGTTTGATAAAAATTTAACTGAACAGCAGAGGGGAGGAGAGCATCTCCGGAACTGCATATCCCAAAACTAGCCACTAGGATATCTAACAAGTGACAGCACCCTCGGACAATAAATAACCTCTCCAGGGCCAGTTTATACTCTGGGGATGTAATAATGTTTCCAACAGCTTTTGAAAGATTCCTTTAAAAAAAAAAAAAGTCTTTCATAGATGTTAAGATAAGAAATTAAGAATGCATAGTGGTAAGAAATAACCAGGTGATAGAGTTCCAGTCCTTAGGGCTTTGTGATGAATTATATGCAAACTTAATACACCCTGTTCCTTTTTCTTGAAATAGATGCCATTCTGTTTTCCCATCTTCATATAACATTTGTGTTTCTTTTAGTTTATTTCTGGAGTTCTGGGTATTTACTTACCCAATAAAAAACGTTACCATTTCCAATTAATCATGAAACTTATATTCATTAATTATCATTTAGCTGTAAAAAATAAAAAACAAAACAAAACAAAAAAACATTAATTGTTTCTACCTTTAACTCTTTGATAACTATTCTAGAGACATCAGTGTTCTTTATCATGCTACAGCCAATTCACCAAAATCCACATATCTTTACACATTTCCTCCCCAACCCCAATCCTACATGGAATTTCACTTATTGCATAAGTTCAAACATATAAGCTGTCCTATTGAACTCAATGGGACTGCTTATGTGCTTCAAGTTAAGCCCATGTGTAAGTCTTTGCATGACCAAGGCCTCAATTCATATGAACTCTCAATACACTAAATAAGATACAATAATATAAATGATATATTTTCTCTTTAAATACTAACCTGAGGGCTTTACTTAGGTTTTATTCTCCACCCCCACTGAAATAAATAGCAAAGACTCAGTAAAAACTGAGTAAGGACCACAAGATTTGGCCCATCAATTTTCTCCCCCATTTAATTTCAAGATACTATACTGCTAACACTAGAAATTATTTAATTATCTAAAATACAGTAGTGTAACCCACTTCACAAACATTGCACAAAGTGCTACGAAGACAGCATACAGGATTAGGATCCTGTGTACTTGTCTTTGCTTAGTTTGTGTAACACTGCATCATTATTATTGCTACTGCTACCAATACAACCCATCATCTTTAATCATCTTTGTGGGTTTGTACATTGTTGGGAAGGGGTTCCATGTTCTTTGCCATTCTAATAAAATAACACTTTGCTACTCAAACAAACAAGCATTTCCATTAAACAAAACATTCTCAGCAAGACATTTTCTCTGTAGCGAATACTTTGACTGACAAAGGATTAAATTACAGCTGAACGTTGGTTATTTATGGCGCTTAACACCTGTGAGGTGCTAAATTTACCTTTTCACATCTCTGCTCTAGAAGGTATTTGATCACACTTCATAAGTGTCTTGTATTTTACACTATTGATGATATTTGAACACAAAGGAATAAAATTGATTTTTAAATATTTAATTCGTCCAATTTTATATTCAATAATTTATTCCATTAGTAGCATTTTGCAGTATTTTTAAAATAAATTATTCTATAAATAACAGAAGTGTTCATCCAATAATATATATTTTAACCATTTAAAAATATATATATATATAGTTGTTTTCTGTTGTTTAGTGTTGCATGCACTTATTGGCAATTCTTTTTTTAATAGAAACAGTAAGCAGTCATGGACATACTGTATACATGGTTTGGGACTGTCAAGAAACAATCCCCTTAACCATTATCCATAACACCCAAATGGGGCTCAATTGTATCAGTGCAATCAAATGTAATTAAACAGGAAATATCTAATTAGCACCAGAATTTTCTTGTATGTTAAAGAAAACCATTGTATGGTTGCAGCAGTACATACACCAAAAAATTGATGAAGCTTTCACAGCATCACAATGTATTTGTGCAGGCAAGGGATGTTAAAATGTTTTAATAGGGTGCTGTGCAATAATAACTTCAGTGTGTCCCAAATCACAGAATTAATTTACAGTCCTTTTAGGAAACTAAATGGGTTTAATAAAGTCTGCTCATAAATTAACACTAACAACTAATGTAAATTGCACTGTTAGTGAGATTTAACTCACTCATGTTACTGTTTACGGTTTTGTAAACCAGGCTTTTAATGTATTAAAGGCTGAAGGGCAATCTGTTTAATATGGGAAATGAATTCTGAGGTGGGAAGGTGACTGTTTGCAGAATTATCTTAAATCCCAGGACAATTAATATGGAAGCACTTATAGATAATCTTGATGGAAATAATGGAATGTGGCACTGTATCTTTGCTGTGTGCTTCCTTAGAAGATCTTTTTATTAAACAAATGCAATTGCAAAGGTAAATGGGAAAAGATATACACACACCACATAAACATCAGAGTTTGATGCAGTGAGTTTAAACTGTCTAAACACCCTAAAAATGGGTAAAGATAGTGATAATGTTTAGTAAGCCCTCAAGAGTCAGGTTTGTCTGAAGAGATGACACAAGACTATAAAATGAAGCATCGATTTGGTCACTCATAGTGTGCTCCTATGAATATCTAGTTTCTCTTGCAGGTGTTCAGAGGCTTAACACAATATTAATGTAGTCACTCCTATACTAGAAATGTGAGAGCTATCCTTTCAATAATAGGTTTGATTTTATAGTCAATCCTACGCCAGTCTCTAAGATTCATCCCCCAAATGCTACCTGCTCTCCTGTTTGCAGGAGTTGCACAGGTGAACATCTAACTGGTGCAGCCAAATTTTCACCAGTGGTCACTGGTTTTTGTGTGCCTCAATTTTGAGTGTCCAAATTAAGATACAGAAGCCTTCATTTTTCTACTGATTTTGAAAGTCTGGCCTTTATTTTAAGCTATTTGCAGTTGACGCACTATGCCATTTTTAGAACTATGAAATGTTTAAGAGATATTCCCTCAACTTAAAATGTGTATACCTTGTTCTCTTTTTATGTTCTTTGCCAGTAGGAAGAATTGCTTGAGATCTACTTTTCCAATGTTAAAAGTAGAGACTGACCCGATCAAGCCCCAAAGTCAAACACACCCAAACTCTGGGAAGTATCAGACTTGGATCTGAACTTTAGAGCTTGTTCCCACATTCCCATTTTATACACATTCCAAACCTTCAGTTAGTTTTCAGTAATTTCTCTTTGGTATAAAAATTTGGTAAATCTTTCTGCCTCTCCCTGCACATATACACACATTTCATAAACATGTACAGCTTCTAATGTAACTAAGAGATCAATTTTACTCATACAGGACACATGCTCCACCACAACCGCATAACAGTGTGGAGGGCCAGAATACAGAGCATGATGCAAGATTCTCTTAGCAGTCTTCTCTATCCATACACAATTTCTCCCTGGATGTATATCCCCAGGGAAAGGCAACAGCCACACACGAGAGTGACGTAAGTCTCAAAGAAGAAGAAAGCTTCTCCTATATGACTGACAGGTCTGATGCCTTGATGTGATACTTCCATTTTGAAATGGTAACAATGAAAATCACAGCATTTACAGGGCTAAGGTCTTAGGTGGGTACTTGTGCTTCCATTCTCATGTACTGACAAAAGTGCCTCTGCTCCTGTTCCCCACCACCTCTCCCACTATCAGGTACCAATGATAGTAAGGGAGGAAGGAGAAAGCATCCCCTACAGCTTGAGAGATGGGAGTCTACTGCTCCTTACTGAGGTAGTGAATCTTGAAGATATGTTTTCTGGACTTCCCCATACCATAGAAGGTTCATGCCTGAGTTACAAAAAAATGATATTTTGCAGAGTCCACCTGAACATTATTTAAAAGACACTGGGATTCTATCCATGTGGGGAGACCAGCACAGGTTCATGGAGGCCTTTCACATTGATTGGAGAGGAGAACACATCCCTTATAATTATTGTTGAGAGTTTCCACAGAATTTCACTCCATCACCATTTTTTTGACAAGTGCTACCTATAATACATGCTCTTTTTCTAATGACAGATTTATTGTTTTGCATTTTCCTGGTCTCTTCCCTGTATGTATGTCAGAGCTAGGGGATGTCCAAGTCTTAGCCTCAGAGATAAATTCCATTAGAATCAATTAAAAAAGCCTTCCATTGACTTCAACCCAAGTATCCTGAGTCTCAACCACTGGACCATACTTCATATTTTAATATTCCTCAACAATCATTTATAAATCCTTTCACATTTGTATTGTAAAAATTAATTCAAAATAATGGTTTGGTATTTTTATTAGTTTCAAAAACTGCAGTCTCAACTTCTTCTTCATTAATTCCTTAACTTTTTGATATTAATAATCAAGATTGCTATGTCTTCTTAATATATTGTGGTTATTGCAGCTCCAAAAATAAATTACTAATCAATTTAGGATGTATCAGGAATGCTGACTATGCTGATGATGTGGAGGCTGTTATATATGAAACCAGATAAAATATCTATAGCTAAAACAATTACTGTGCCTGCTCTTTGTGACGCTTAATGGACAAATGATCAAACACGGATCAAGGCTGAGTTTTTTATTATTATTATTCTCAAAAGGGGCTAGTTTTGGTATATTTTTAAACAGAATTAAAACAGGAAATAATATTATTAATGAAAATCTTGAAACGGGTTAAGGTATTTGACCTTTCACAAAGTGCATTGAAAATAGCCTCCAACATTCATATCTACACTATGTGACTGCACCAGATTGATAAGAAACTGTGGAGAAGAGAATTGAGAAAATAGATTACAAAACAACAACTAGTATTTTAGGTATTGCAGGGTAAAATATTCCTATTACAATCCTGCGAGTAACTTGGATATGTGTTTGAATTCAGTCATGCAATGCACTGCAAAAAAGGATATGGTTAATATATATATAATCCATCACATTTCTATCAGTAGGACGAACAAAAAGGGAAAAACTATAATTTCTTTAACAGCAGGTTATTTTGAAATAACTGTTTTCTTTTAATAACTTCCTGGATAACATGTGACTTTGAGTTATGTCATGTCAGTCTCTCTCTTCATTGATGTAATATATGTTAACAAGGCAGAGCACAGTTTCAAATGGGAAAAAAACAACATATATAGTTGAGGGAGAGGAAAATAGTGTTTCACAATAAATTGCATACTAATTCAAAACACAATTGTATATACACAGCTTTTTGAATCACTCCAATAAGCTTTCACTTTAGGAGACCTGATTTCAGATATGCCAAATGATGATATAAAAAATAGTTTGATCCTCAAAGCTTAAATCTATGTTAGGTGAGATGGTGGTGGTGTGCATATGAAAACAGAGGTACACCATTTAGAGAAGCTTCCACCGTGTTTCTCCATGCTATAAAGTATATTCTCTTGTTTGGCATGAAAAATCCCTGTAAAAATTCATGTTACAGGTCCACATAAATAGGGGAATAGACAGCTATATTATGTTCTTGCCAATACTCTAACATTCATCAAATTCACCTAAAAGTTGATTAAGTTTAAATGAAATAAAACTAGAGCAGAACATGTTCTAATGTTCGCCTAATAACTGTGGCCTTTTGTTTGAGAAGTCATTTAAGTCTCAGACGCAGGGAGCTTGCATGCAGGGTGATCATACTACACTGAATATACTTAGTAGCCATCAAGTCTATCTTTACAATACACTCATCGTTGCACAAAGTTTGTGACAAATATGTCACAAAACACTTCCCAGGAAGTTACAGTCTCTCTGCCTACTAGTATGAGCAATGGTATCCTGTACAGATGATGTCAATGGGGCTCTATACTGGTATACCAGTCAGCACTCCCGGATATAGTGGCAGGATTCGGTCCTTAGCCAGTAAGCACAGTGCTAAGTGTCAAAGCTAGAACTGCTCCCTTCTATCACTTACATACTAATAAATTACCATAGTCTCTGCAAGTCTATTACAATTCATGCATGTGGTTATCACATTTTACTCCACGGGAGTATGTTTCTGCATGGATATCTCGAAACATATTTTTTATCACCTTCAACTGTTTCATATTAAATAACTCATAGTTAATTAAATTTTACTTCTATGCAACACCAGGGGCATAATCATTGTATTAAGTTAATATTTAATTATACAATAATTCAATATTTAATATTATGAAACAGATGAGTGACAAGTTGTGACCATGATGTTTTGAGGAAGATTTTGTCTCTAGTAAAATGCTGTGAACCATAATCACTCCATTTTCTTATCTTTTTGCACTGAGATTAATTACGTCAGACTGTACATAAGTAAGAATAATGGTGCCACATTAGGAAATACATGACTGCCAATCATTAGTTCAATAGAAAATGACAGTATTAGAGTCAGTTAAAAAAATCATTGTTGATCTAAAAACACAGACTGTATTTTATTTATTTAGATGTATAAAGAATTTAAGGAAGTATTAAGCCTGGGAATTTCAAAAGTGTCTAAGGAAGTTAGATACCCAACTCCAACCAGAATTCCATGGAAGGGTGCCTAACTCACTTAGGAACCTTTAGAAATCTCAGCCTAAGAATTTTTGCCACACAGAACTTAGCACAATGGCTTCCTGATCCATGACTGGGGCTCCTAGGTACTATGGTAATACAAATAAATAAAATAAAAGTATTATTATTAATAATAATAAATAATAATAACAATACACAATCAGTCCAGTACAACAAAAATAAATGCATCCACGTCCTCAAATCAAGATGGCTTAAAACATACACCTTCTTGCCTCCTCAATCCACAAATCCAAGTTCCGATGCACAAATTTCAGTCTTCAGCACACTTGTCCCTCCCAACAAGTTTTGGAAGAGAGGGTCTCGCAGTTTGGCTGAAGGTCAAAGATCTGCACTATTTTGGATCAAATGATGGAGTGAATTCCTAAGTTCTCACACAGAACCCTTTGCAAGCAGCTCCTTCTTATTTTAACTGTGGCAAAAGCATGACGCATGCAAGCAAGGTCCACAATGTAAGAAATGGTCATAGCCTCTTAACCAGGGGGGAGGGAGAGCTCAGTGGTTTGAGCATTAGCCTGCTAAACCCAGGGTTGTGAGTTCAACTCTTGAGGGGGCCACTTAGGGATCTGGGACAAAAATCAGTACTTGGTCCTGCTAGTGAAGGCAGGGGGCTGGACTTGATGACCTTTCAGGGTCCCTTCTAGTTGTCTGAGATAGATAAAAAGACATTGCCCTTGATATTGCTGTGATACAATCATTTCACAGTAGCTGGGGATCCAACAGAAACCCAAGTTTCAGCCTGGCTATCAAATAGCAGACCCTCCTCTCCCCCCCTCCATGGTAGACATACATATCACTGGCTAGAAATTAAAAGCAATACCTTATAACAAAGTTGTCCGGGTAAGACACATTGGGCTGTATTGGCCGTGTGCCTAGTATGAATACCTGTGTTCGAAGGGCAGGTTCTGGGAAGGTTTCCTTCCCTGCCATACATATTGTTTAAGAGCTAGAGGCAAATGCAGGCTGCTCCTTCTGTGCACAAATATCCTCAAAGGGGAAAAGGAAGTGGACCCCACTTCCCCCAAGAGCTGTCTGGCCATAGTGATGCAGCATGGCCTAACACAAAGTGCACATTCCCACTGCACTCCCATAATCTAGCCCACTGTGAGTTGCAGAAATCCTGTGCAAAGAAATCCTTGCTTTGTCTATTTTTCCCCTGTCCCCCATCCCCACATCAACCCGCAATTTGAAGAGTTTGTGGGTGAGATTCTTGGAGAACAACTAGAAGAACCACACTTCAATTTTGCTCCAACAAACTGGCCGAAATGTAATCTTATTTGAGCATCTAAGTGCCAAAATATCAAGCATTCCTGCAAGATATTAGACCAGGGGTCGGCAACGTTTGGCACGTGGCTCACCAGGGTAAGCACCCTAGCGGGCCGGGCCAGTTTATTTACCTGCTGACGTGGCAGGTTTGGCTGATTGCAGCCCTCACTGGCCGCGGTTCGCTGTCCCGGGCCAGTGGGGGCGGCGAGAAGCGGCGCAGGCGAGGGATGGGCTGGCCACGGCTTCCCGCCACCCCCATTGGCCCAGGACAGTGAACCGCAGCCAGTGGGGGCTGCGATCGGCCGAACCTGCTGCGTCAGCAGGTTAATAAACTGGCCCAGCTCGCCAGGGTGCTTACCCTGGCGAGCCATGTGCCAAACGTTGCCGACCCCTGTATTAGACTGTGGGGAGTTTAAATAGACACAAGAAAGCTTGGGGTGAGGGGCATAAGGGAGACTCATGCCTGGTAAAAATGAACATCTTCAAAGAACTCACCACAGCAGCTCAGCAGCAAGAGGATTCAACAGAGACAGACTCCTGATCATAGTCTGCGGCACCCTGGGAAAATCAGTCAATAAATGGATTGCTTGAAGAATTAAACAGCGAATCAGACAAAATGTGACATTCCCTGGTAGTGAGGAAGTCTGAAGTTCTTGATATAGAAGTTGGGCTACTTGCTATTCAGCTGAATACGCTGGATGGAAAGCTTCAAGCCAATGAGAAGGGGCTAAAAGAGGTAAAGGAGAAAGGACTTCCCTGGGACAAAACAGCAAACAACTTAATGGACATAAGAGCAAAGGAATAGCTGTAAACTCGGGAGGGAAAATCAAGGAACATATGAATCCATGAGGAATGCCAAAAAAAGGGAAGTAATGGATTTGATTTACTCAACTGAATATATGATCCCAAGCCAGATGCACATGGAAACAAAAGATGATTTTGTTATATGCGAGACTCAGTGTGCCTGGGGCAGCCCTCACTGGTAATGCGAAGGTCAGGGCAGGCTGCAAAAGGGAGAGCAGGTACCCACCAGTCTTGGGAGTAATACTGAAGTTAAACCTCCCAACCAGTCACAAACTGCACTTTTGATCCCCTACACTCGTTATCAAGAAGCAAAAAAATAAATCAGAATTTATTGCATTCCAGTCTCTGGCTCCCAATCAGCAGCTAAGTCCAGTACAGTGAGAAGTTATTTTAAACTCTGTTCACATATACAAAATGTTCTTCTGACCCCAAAGGGCCAGACACATTACCATGTCAGTATAGGTTTGGACGTAACCCAAAATACCATGCTGCCAGCCAAACTTTAGTGTCTACAACTAAAGGTTTATTATAAAGAAAAAAGAAAGAACAAGAAGAGAGTTGTTAAATGGTAAAGCAGTTACATACATACAAAGACTTCAAAGTCCATATATCAGGTTTCTAGCAGTATTGGTGAGTTTGCTGTCTTGAAAGTCCCTCTGGATCACATCCATAGCTTGGATGGGTCATTCAGTCCTTTGTTCAGAGATTCATTGTTAGAAAGGTTACTCCAGAGATAAGAAGCAGATTTGAAGACAAAATGGGAAGGATGAAGCTGCCTTTTATAGTCTTTTGCCATGTGGCCTGTGCTTCCTTTGTTTCAAATAAAAAGCTGCCCAGCACATGGCTTGGAGGCCTTAGAGTTCTGTCCATAGGCATGCCCTGCACGCCTTGCTGAGTCGTAAGGTGCATCTGCTTTTTCTCAATGGGTCAACTGTATAGCTGATGGGGCCATCAAGCAGACTAGGCAGAGCTGATGCCCAAACTGTCTGGGGGTGTCCCCCAGAAGCATAGCTCAAGTTTGAAATACAGACATATATACATATCCATAACTCATAACACAAAGATGATACAAACATATAAATGAGATGATCATATTTGGCAAATCATAACATTTTTGGACATACGTTACATGACATATTTGGCACAACTCATTGCAATTTTACAAGATTAATAGTCGTAATATCCTCAAGTGTCCCCCAGAATCCATACGGCATCACAATATGGACTTGCATTTTTGTCCTAGCCAGAAAAAAACAGAGAAAGACTGTAATAGAGACTACACTACCAGCAACTTTCTTGGAGTCCTGGAGACCAACAGCAGATTTTGTCAAGATTCCACAAATAAAGTGATCCTGCAGTTGAAGGATTCTCAGCATTGATTTTTTCAAATCACAGCCTGGCTACACAATGCAGGAGAAAGCAACCTAACAAGACTAATGAGAACTTTATTAATGAGGGCAATATTGCAGCAACATTTTACCCTAAATGTACAACATACCTGCTAGATAAAATTAAAAAATAACCATGCTAGTGATGAAGTTGAAACATCTGAACAGGACCAGACCCAATGGTACATAGGATTGCAAGCTTAGATATTATACTCATTGGACTTCAGTCTTTTTATTGTGGATAGCACTGCTAAATTTAAAAGGAATTCTGATCTAATTAACCGTTAAATCCATGACTAACACTAGTTTATTAGCACTAGTTGTTTATAGTAGAAGGCCACATTGCCTTGTATAGCAGCATTATAATCTATGGATCAGATTCTTACCTGATATAAACCGAATTATCTCCAATTATTTCTATGGAACTGCACTGATTAACAGCAGATGAAGAACTGGTGCTACATATTTATTTGAATGTCCTTTGGAATAATTAATTCAAAGGGTTTAGTATTTTGTACTATAGAGACATATGTGTATTAATATTCAATGCAACAAGCATAATGGTGCAATCTTGCTGTTAACACCACTAGCAAAGTCTTGTTTAAATGTATAAAGTAACAAGCTGCAATGTGTGTTTAAAATAGCTTAGATGTCTAGCAGAGTTAATCCTTCCTTGCATAGCATACTCAATCTCTGCTTAGTCACCTCTTTAACCATTACCCCCCAAAGCTGGTTGAACTGGAAAATAAATATGTAACTCCTTGTATATGCTGTCAAGGAGACTGTAAAGATTCTGTGTTCTCAAAGACAGCATATGGACAATATACTTTAGTAAATGCTCTCTGGGGGAAAAAGGAAAATTGCAATGCTTGTAATGCTGTAGACACAAACAAACAAAAAATCATCAGCCTTTTATAGTCTAATACGTTGAGAGAAAGATCATAAAAAGTGTTTTTATTGTCCAGATTTTCAGCAGTGCTGAACAGCGACAACTGCAGTTTGACACTGAGAATTGTTCAGCACCTCTGAATGCCAAGCCCCTTTGAAACATTTTTCCCAAGCAAATAGTGTATTGCATTTTCTTAAAGTTCTATAATTCTCAACTAGAAGATTCAGAACTCTTGTAAAAGAGTTTTAATACTGCTGCACTATCTGTAGGGAAATGTCAGCAAACAGAAAAAGAAAATAATGTCTGTACATTCACTAGTATCCCCAGTGGCACAAAATCGATCACTAAGTCCATTCCTTGCAGTCTTTTTGCTCTCATTATACATACCTGGATGATGGCCCCAAACTATCAGCAAATTGTGTTTTTCTTTTAAAATCTATTAACCTCATCCTTGTTCTTACAAATGTGATACATGCCCAGAGAGAAGGTAAGTGCATGGCACTATGAAGAGGAAGTGGGAAAAGTTTCTTGGCACTTCCATTATAAACAAGATCCTTCCTTCTGGCACTTCAAAGGAGAGAATAGTGTACAATGTCCTCCATGTATGATAACAACTTTATTATCCCCTCTGAATCAATGTCATGTGTTCTAGGAGTTTATTCCCTGAAATGATTTGGGTGTAGAAGGGAGCATGGATTAATGATAGTATGATTTATGATGTATTATAGATTATATGATATTTATGATTTATGAATTAAAAATAGAAAGGAGAGCAATTTTAAAACAGTGCTCCCCCAGCAGAAGTGGAATGGCCATACTCAGATTTCATCTCTTGAGAAAGCAATTGCTAAAATAGAGGAGAAGGGGGGGACATTTTTAAACATATGGAAACTCTTCCTGGAACATATTGAAAAGGATGGAAGTTAAAGAACAAAGACAAGCAGTACTGCTGTAGCCATTAGAAGGATTGCTAAATAATGATGTTTCATCAGTAAACAAGAATGTTACTTTTGAGGCATGCATTTATGTTTTGTCATCTTCATTTTTCCTGTACTTAGTGTTGATTTTGAGGGGGTCTTTTGTATGATTTGGAGTATGGAAAGTGAACATATTTATGGGGGCAATGGTTTCACATACATTTCCTTTAGCTGTTTAAAGAGAAATGGTGGGTGAGGTAATATATTTCATTGGACCAACTTCTATTGATGAAAGATACAAGCTTTCAGGCTACTCGGAGCTTTTCTTCCAGACCACAGTATCTTTCCCAGATCCGAAGAGCTGTGTGTAGCTTGTCTCTTTCATTAACAGAAGTTGGTCCATTAAAATATATTACCTCACCCACCTTGACTCTAAAATCCTGTGACCAATGTGGCTACAACAAGACTTTAGCTGAATACTCCTTTGGACGTATTCCGCAAAGTAATTAAATACACAGGTAACTAGAAACCCAAATGACTTCAGTGGGACTACACACATGAGTAAGTATTTTGCTGAATCAAGACCTTATACTGGTTTTACATCAGCAAAACACTCACTGATGTCCAAATTTACGTAGGGGTGAGATCAGAATCACACCCTTAATACTTGTACCAGTATGGCTCTTGGGCTGTTGCCAAATGACTAGATATTTGTTGAATTCTCATTTCTTCTAGTTTGGTGATTAATGAAGTTGAAGAAGGGCAACCTTAATACTAATATGTGCTTCACATTGATCAAGCAGTCAGATTATTAATTCCTCTTTGCTTAAATCCAAATTATTGTAAGTTATTTACAACACCCTGTAGAAAAGAACAGGGCACACACCAATCTTACAGTTTCTTCCCAGATCTTCACAAACCAGCCCTTCTCGTAAATGGAGGAGCACTGGAAAAGCAGTCTAGATTCTAGCACACAAAATGAATCACACATAGAACACTCCATAAGGAGAGGAGAGGGCTCAATTCAGATGGGGCTGGCCTGAAGCAGAAATGGGTTATACTATAAAGCAAAGGAAGGAACAGAATGAAAAAAAAATTAAGTCTAGATATACATCCTCCCCCACCGCCCCCTATATATAGTCTACTAAGATTATAAACTCTTCAGTGCAGGACCCTGTCATCCTACATACCTGTAGACTATCTACGATACTGTCCCTATGACCAGTAGCATTAACTCCCCTGCCACATGGAGAAGCTTCTCCCATGTTCATCTCCCAAAAGACGAAACAAATATGAAACTTGCCAGGTGTTCACCTTTCTCTATTCCCCTGGTCCAATTCCATCTACTTTGGCTTCCCTCTAGCAGCATAACCATATGTGACATAGTTACTTCCTGATGACATTTCGACAAATATGCCCCAGCTTGCACATGTACAAAGCCTGTTCTGATATCTGTAGCCAAATATAAACTCAAATGAACAAATACTTAGAGCCTAATTCTCATTCCTACAAGGGCCCTTCACTGCCAGAATGGTGGAAAAGGATCTTAGTGTAAATGAGAATCTGTGTTGTGCAAAAACTCATCCGTGTTTGTGCATGCATATCCCATCTGGCATTGGTTGCGGAAAACAATATGCAGGCTCATTAGTGCAAGTAGATTGGAAAGTCAGGGTCTATGTTTCTTTCAAAGACCATTGGAATGATATAAATATGACTGAGTCTTCAACATTCTATGAAAATCAGTGCATGTAGCAACATTGGCTATCGTGCATAATGGAACATACAGTCCCCTTGTTATATGTGAACTCCTATTCTACGGGGAGTGTATAAGTTTACCATAACATTAGAACTGGGGAATGTAAATAAAATACAATAACAGAAAGGCTGTCTTTTGTGGAGTTAAGGCCAGATTTCTAAGGTATTTATATATCTAAAGATGTGAATAGGCACCTTACAGGTTTTTCAAAAGCACCTAAACACTTCCATTCAAACCAAGAGAAGTTAAATGCTTAGGTGCTTTTGAAAAACTGAGTAGGTTGACAATATGCATCTTTAGACACATAAATTTAAAAATCTAGCCCCTTTGGTCTAATCCTTCACTATTGTCTCAAGGGGTATATAAATTTATACAATCTTGGAATAAAAGGTGACTCATGATAGATCACAAAAATGGATCTATGAAGCACAAAACTGAGATCAAACAGTATGTCAAATTGGCAATAGTTTAGTACAATTGCAGAGAATGATCTATCAAAGATTCATATAAGAAAAGAGGCTGGTTATTTTCTCCCAAAGGTGAACTCACTTGTGAGATCTAAACCTAACCCACTGTTAATGTTTCACCAAAATAATGTTTGAACAGCCTTGCTTATTTCAACTGTCAGGTTTTTTGTTTAGTTTAACTTAATCAACTTACAGGAATTTGGGGCGGGGGGGAGGGGCATTTGATCTACTTCTTAAGGAGTCCAGGCAACATAGAGTCCAAATAGTTAAGGATGCACTTTGTGTAGGGCCCAGAGAAGAGAAGGACTTTCTCTGTTTCAGGGAAACAATATTTCCCGCCCTCTCCTAATCACTGATTCTTCTCCCTCTGCTCATTAAAGGAGGATAACATCCATAGAATCCGGAGATCAGGAAGCCAAGATTTCCTAGTTCCCACCATCCATGTGGGGTGCTGGTAACTTTCCCACCTCAAACCCAAATGCATTGCTGCGCTCAGGGCTGTCCTACATTCAATTAGATGGGCCCAGTGATTGCCAACAACAATATTTCTGTGCAATCAGAGTGATGCAATGTAGCCAGAACCCCATGTTTCTCACTTTAAGACTTCACTCTGGTGAAACTTAATACTATATTTAAAAACAAACACTATCACCACTTACTAATTTTTCTTCCTTGTCACGTAATCAGAAAGGCTGCATCGATATCTCATACACATACCTGGTAATATCTTCAAGCAGCTGTGGTCAATGAACCATGCTGGCTAGGCAGATTTTTCTGTTGACTTGTCAAGATCAAGACACAAGTAGGTAATCTCCGATTTGTCCAGCCATAATGACCATTGAGGCATTTATCATTCACAAGCTAAATTTCAGCCACAGTTTGAATTAATTATATTGATTCTCTCCTCTTGTGCATTTACTGTGTATGGCAGGTAACCAGGGAACTAAGAGGCATTTCAGTTTATCTGGGAGTATTAGCAGTAGACAATAAGATGGGTAAAAAACCTGACACAGTAAAATGAGTAAAAAGAAGCTGAAGACATTTATTTCCCCCAACATTTCTTTGTAAAAAGAACCTGGTAAATAATTCATAAAGCAGATTTTAGACAAAGGCTTAAAAATTAATGGGAATCTGAATGATCAAACCTGGTGCAGCCTGATGTGGACCTCTATAGTTCTGATCAATTTGGAATAGCCAGGGAATTTTTTCATATCCCCTCAGACATCTGTGGGAATACTTCCATAGTGACACCACTTCGGCACATTTTACAAAACTTGTTAAAAGGCAGTCTAATTGTATCTGACAAATGAGGGAGTTTTGGATTGTTTCATACTGAATTTACATATCTCAAATGCTAATCTATGTAAATTTTTTAAGAAGGACTCGAAATATAAAGGTTAAAAGTAAAATAAAATATAAGTCTTTATGCCTGCATCAGATAGCTGTTAAACTTATGGTGAATTCTGTGAGACAAATATATATCAAAGTGGAAAAGTGATGCTAAAGCAGTCCACAGTGAAAGAAAACCACAGATATAGGAGAAGGTTTTCAAAATGTCTAAAGGAATTTTTCTAAAGTAAATTGATTAAAGAGCAAAAATCTCTAAGTATCCTAATAATTAAACATACAACCACATAATAATGACCATCTACACTCATACACAGACAACACAACAACTAACCATTATATATGGGATTGGAGGTACCAGCTATTAATCAGGTTGCCCAGAACTTCCCATTATAAGACCTTGTTTTCTATTGCTTATAACTTTGTCAAACTTTAACTATTCTGGCTGAAGTTTTCCATGCTGGGTGCCTGCCTCAGAGTGAATTTCCATTTTTATTTTTACTTACTTTTTTTTCTTTTTTTTAAGTTTCAGGCAAAACATTTCAGCTGCTCTGAGAATAAGGCTAGAGAAAAGTAAGTTTTGCCAATGTTAAAACATTCTGGTGGCTTTTTCTTTGAAATGGTCTAGCACATCCATGCTTTGGTGCAGGAGTTTGAAGTATGGCAGGAAGGAGGGGGCTGTCTCTGAGCGAGGTGGTTGCCTTTTGCCATTCCCATGAAAATCAACACACACTGAAAAATTGCTATTCACACATGTTCAAATAGAGGTTCTCTCAAATGTCACAGATAAAACCTCTGAAGAATCCACCCTCAGTGAACATGTTCAAGTCTCTCACAACTCCTAGTGTTGAGCAGACTACACGTGCACCCTAGAAATGTGGGCTCCCCAACTGTAGAGGAGCCAGGTGGGAAAACTGGCAGGAAATCTGGATGAACCAACTGAACCCTGCCTGTGAAACACATTTCAAAATCTGACTGGCAAGCAGGGTTCCATCCATCAGAACTCTGCCTGGATTCCATTATAAATTTGTCCGAAATTGACAAATCAGCAAATTCTGATAAAAAAATGCTTGTGCTTGAATTTTTTTGCCGACCAGTTCTGCAGATAACTCAGCTATCCAGTACATCACAGCAACAGAAAGCCCACCCACCCTTCCACATCCCTTCCTCCCTCCCAAAAGAATACCTTTGATCTTCCATAGAACCTTGTCAATTAAACAATTTCTTCAACCTGCCCAGAAAGTCATCGGTTTCAGACTATTTTAGAGTAAAGGGTGGGGAGGAGAAAATTCCAGTCTCCTGTGACCCAACAGACTGCCAGATGTCCCCTTTCATAATTAACCTCATTGAAATATGAAGTAGCAGACGCTCAGGCTCTCACTCTCCCACCACTTCTGGTAACACAATGCCCCTTGGTGCTGCACCTGGGTGCTGCTACACCTCCTACCATACTATGGGCTGTGACTTAAAGCTCCTCTCCAGCCTGTTATTATCAGGTAAATTAACAGGGTGCCTATATATGTTAATTTATTGCAATTTTACACCGCAAATAAAAGCATTACTTCCAGAAGCCAACACTTTCAGAGACACTATTACAGTGGCAACAGCTGCCTCGTATGTCTGTGCATTTAGACTTGTCCAAGCCATTGGATCACCTCTGCAAACACTGGAGATAAATACCTGGGAAATCTCAGATACTATGGAGAGAAGAGAAGAGAAGAGAAGAGAAGAGAAGAGAAGAGAAGAGAAGAGCTCTCATTTCTGGAGGGACTGTACTAGGAGTTTTCTCTGCACATCAGTGTTACAACACATCTGAACATGGTGAGAAATCAAATTACAGCAGCAACTAACTTTATTGTCTCAAAAGATTAAAGTGACATGCCTACCATTTGTAGAGATTTATTTTTGATATTGACAGGCTTTTGGGACGCTCCTGAAATGATAGGCAAGACAGCAGAATGCACAATGTTCCCCTCCCTCCTTTTCTGTCTGGTCTTTCTATCTCTTTTTATGATGTATTTGATACTGAAATAAATAAATCAAATCCATTTGTTTCCTTTATCTATTGCTTGATTTCTAGCTATTCAGTATCTATGATGCCTTGAATGTGAATTAATTCTCACTTTTCTTTCCTATGGACTGAGAACATTTCTTCAAGCATGGCATTTGCACACAGTACCAGTATTATTGCTTTTACAGTTCTTTTTGAAGCCTGAACATTTGGCAGGAAGGCAATCTTAAACTTAAACATATAGTAAAGTAGGGTGGAGAAGAGACAATATTTCACACGAGTATCAGGAGTAAAATACTCCAAATAGAATTTAGTTTCTGGGCGATGGAGGATATGCAGGCCAAAGCTACAGACAACCAGTGACACCAACAAACATCCCCGAAGAACGCTCTGGATATAAACATTTCATAGAGTGGTCTCAGTGTCCCTGGGGTGATTTTAAATGGCCTCTTCAATGATGGAACTCTTGCAACAACGTGAAATGGCATTGTGCAATAAAATTGAAAGATGCTTACTTCCCTTTTCCCATATAACAGACACAATCATTCTTGCTTGCACTCTGGAATGGAAGGAATGTATCAATTTAAAGCTCTCCAGTCTGATGCCAGGAATGTTTTGCTCAATGATAGGTTTAATGCACAAGTCAAAAGAGGGGCAGAACACAGCCTTTGTAACTGGACCAAAAGATGTGTTATTTATAGGTCAGTGACAAAACAGTGGTTAACAGGGCAAATGCCATCAAACAAGGGGAAAAACACAACAAACAACTGGCCTGAAATGCATAAAATAAAGCATTTTCATTGCTTCTTATTTTCAGGTTGAAATCAGATTTAGGGAACCTTAGTGGAGGGTCCAGAGCAAAAATATTGCAAGTTGACAGATATCCAAATGTTGGATTATGGTATCATCTAATGAAATCATTCAAGGAGGATGAAGAGGAGAGTTGTAAGTTACTATTACACACAGATTGGTACCCATCAGTGATAGGAAAGGATTCACCAGAAAAAGATCATGGGATAATAGGGCTTACCAAAGTATTACAGCTTTTAAAGTTTGTATGGGTTCACTGTACCAGTGATCCTTTAACACATGGAAATTTTAAACGCTTCAGGTCTAGATATCTACCATACCTGGTCTCTATCATTGCAGAATCTGATTACCCTAGGCTCATTACACTCTTGAATAGGGCAGTGTTGTTATCCCCACTTTACACAAGAAGAAGTGACTTGCCCAAGGTCACATAGAAAGTCTGTGGCCAAGATTTGGACTCAGCTCTTGAGATTCTCAGGCTGCTCTCTTAGTCACTGGACCATCCTTCTTCTCAACAACTCATTAACATGGGCTTAGGTGACTGAAACGTGGAAAATGTAACCCGACCATAACCATATAAAATATGACATATAATTATTGTTATCATGGCAGTTACTTGTACCAGCACATTCATAAAAGACAAACAAACAAAAACCTAAAGTTGTCACCACACAGAAGGAAATCTATCATCTGTCAAAAAGAATGGGGTGTAGCCAGGGGCGGCTATATGTTTTTTGCTGCCCCAAGCATGGCAGTCAGGCGGCCTTTGGCGGCATGCCTGCGGGCGGATTCAGTGGTGTTTCTGCGGGTGATCTGCCAGTCCGGCGGCTTTGGCGTACCCACCGCCGAATTGTCGCTGAAACCGCGGGACCGGCGGACCTCCCGCTGGCACGCCGCTGAAGGCCGCCTGACTGCCGCCCTCACATCGACCGGCAGGCCGCCCCCCGCAGCTTGCCGCCCTAGGCACACACTTGCTGCGCTGGTGTCTGGAGCCGCCCCTGGGCATAGCTATCTGCATACCCATCCATGTTTCTCACTCCATAAGCTAACCAGAGGAGTTGCTGAAGAGCATGCTAGCTGCTTATTATAGTCCCAATCCAGCAAAGCTCTTAAACAAGTTCTTAACTTCAAGTATGTGAACAGTCCCACTGACTTCAAGGAGCTATTTAAAAATGGACAAAAAATTGACTTCAGTGGACTTAACCATGTGCCTAAAGTTAAGCACGTGCTTAAGAATTTTTCTAGATCAAGTCTGGGTACAACACACTTCTGTCACAGCACTCCATTGCACTGTAAGGGAGATGCATTTAAATCTGTTTATAGGAAGCCTGATAGTTATAACACTGTCTCACTCATAATATTTGTTTATTGAAATGTTGTGCCTGCCTGTTAGTGGGACTAACCAATTTTCTAGCAGCAAGAATCAAAGGGAGTTTGTGCCATGGAGCTCAATAAAAGTCATCACACACTGAATTTTAAATTGTGTTGTAGCTGCTCACTTCCAGAAGTTGCCATAGTTCACAAAAGGAGGGCCATTCAGTACTGATTTGTAACGATGATGTTCCCTCACAAAGGAGCAAGTTCTGTCTCTCAGATTCCGGAAGCAGTTTATCAGAGAAATAGATTTACACAAGCAAAAATAAACTGTCCTTCAAGGTCAGTGTTTACTATTGCATCCAATTACATGGAGAAGTTTAGAATGACTCTTTTAACAAGTTCTGGAATAGGAGGTTTACAACATAGGCAGGTACTTTCTTTCTATGAGACAAAGATTAAAACTAATGAATCTGGGTATTGTATTCTTCCTTTTGTTTCAAAAGGAAGCCACGAATCAATGGGCAAGAACAAGGGAAAATGGTGCAATGATAGAGGATAATAATAATAATAATAGACTAGGGCCCATAACTAAGCAAAGCATTTGAGCATGTGCTTTACTTTGGGGGTGGTCTTAGGCATGTGCTTAACTGTTTTGCTGAATAGGAGTCTTGATCATTGTGGTCCAGATCTTGCCTATTTTAAATAACATTTCAGTAAAAAAGGAGGGGCTATTTTCTGAACTGACAGTGTAATATTTTTGCATATGAATTGTATTAGATTCTATATTGTGCATGATGAGGGTTAGCATTGTAGGGCAGTGGTTCTCAACCTTTCCAGGCTACTGTATCCCTTGTAGGAGTCTGATTTGTCTTGTGTTCCTCCAAGTTTCACCTCACTTAAAAACTACTTGCTTTCAAAATCAGACATAAAAATACAGAAGTGTCACAGTACACTATGACTGAAAAATTGCTTACAGTCTCATTTTTACCATATAATTATGAAATAAATCAATTGGAATATAAATATTATACTTACATTTTGGTATATAGTATATAGAGCAGTATAAACAAGTAATTGTCTGTATGAAATTTTAGTTTGTACTAACTTTGGTAATGCTTTTTGTGTAGCTGTTGTAAAACTAGGCAAATATCTAGATGAGTTCATGTACCCCTTGGAAGACCTCTGTGTACCCACAGGGGCACATGTAACCCTGGTTGAGAACCACTGCTGTAGGCAACTGTATAATAAGCCATATAGACAGCAAGCTTTTACAAAAATTCACCACAATAGAGAATTCTAGCCATAGAGTAATCTGTCTATACAAATCTAGTAACAGCAGTGAAAAATGACATATTCACTGAGGCAAATAATGCTCCAAACATACTGAACCATGCAAATCACTTTAGAACAGCACATGTTCGTCTTCATGAATAGATTGTCAACTGACAGGTAGATCATTCACATCATTAGTAGGCACGTGAAAGTTCTCTTTTCCCTTACACATGTCCCTGATATAATTTGCTTATTTAAAACAGTTACGTTAGTAACTGAAAGTAAACAGCAAAGCAGACACATCCAACAATGAAGACATTTTCTGGCACTTCATACTCAACTAGCATTTTTGTTGTTACCAGATCCGCTGAGTCTGCAGACTACTGAAGGGACCTGCAATTGAAATAAATTATTTTGGGCCACCCTAATTCACACAGAACCCTATAGGACTTTGAGAGTCAGAGTAGCCAGTTGATTTTCATCATATATTTTAAAGAATATAACAGACACAGTAAGTAATCGATGTGAATAACATCTGCTTACAAACCCTCATGTGTAAACACATATATATACATACACACGCGCGCACAGCAATTTTCTCATTTAAAATATCTTTTTTGATGTTAGTTTTGATCCTACATTAGTTTAAAAAAAACTTTTCTGATGTATCTGACAAACTGTTAGGTCATTATTAACAGTAGGCTCACTATGTTGTGGTTACATTAATTAAAAAGCAACATGGAATAAAGTTAGAAGGCTAATGGGAGTTTCTTAGCAGAGCTCTATATAGTAGGGACATTTTAAATGTATTTTTAGATTAGAGATGTGATGTACTATGTACAATATATCAATATATGTATTTACCTAAAGGCTCTACTCTGAGAAGTGACTCTGTAAAATGGTATTTGGTGCTCCATATGTATTATCCCAGTTTCCACATGAAATGTGTTCAGCTTACAATTTTTTTCTAACTCCAGACCTGGAAACTCAGTATGAGATTGGAAAGTCAAATTGTGTTTTTCACTAGTCATGCATCATCAGCAAGAAGATTCCGAAGGCTAAATCCTACCTTAAGTTAAACCTATTCATCTTAATTGTCTGCAGATTATATATTGGACAACACCTAGGCAATCCTATTTCTTTCAATAATTTGCACAGGTGTAACTGATTAGCCTTGTAATTGGAATTTAGGACTTGTCTACACAGTGCAGCAATGCTCACCAGAGAGGTGCCAACTGTAGAGTGTGCTAAAGTATTGTGCTCTAACTGCCCCATGAAGACCTTGCTGATGCACTATAAAAGATTCTCAATGCACATTAACGTAGCCTGTTTCAAATGGGACTCCATCAACATGCACTAGATAGCTTTTAGAGTGTGTCAGCAGGGCCTACACAGGGCAGTTAGAGTGCAACACTTTAGATTGCTCTACAATTTACACATCTCTGGTATGCGTTGCGCACTGTGTGGAAAAGCTCTTAGTAAAATATTGGGTTGATGATAGACAAGAATGAATGGAATCGATCACTGCCTCTCAGATTTGTCGACTCTACAGTGCTAACAGGAACAACAACCAAAGTAAAACATATTTTGGTCACTAATAGCAGCAGATATTATGTTGAAAACACAGACCTGTTAGAAAAAAAGTTGCTGGTTTCACAAAATCATTTTTCAGAGCAGCAACACACGGTATGCCTCACAAGTTTGGTCCTTTAAATGTTTTTTTTTAAATACTAGGCAATCCATATTTATTCTTTATCCTTGACAATAAGAGTGTGTACACCCCTCCCCCCAAAGCCTTTATACTCCAATAAATGATGGTCTG
This sequence comes from Trachemys scripta elegans, assembly GCF_013100865.1. NCBI lineage: Eukaryota > Metazoa > Chordata > Testudines > Emydidae > Trachemys > Trachemys scripta. Next base: position 15,720,055 of record NC_048310.1, read on the forward strand.
GAACTGTGGAAGTTTAGGCCATCAAAATACAAATGCCCAGAGCACCAAAATATAGTAATGTCTTTTTCCACTGACCCTATTAGATATTATAAGCCTGGTGAGTTATCCTCCTGTTTAAAAGTAACAAGAACAGAAAATTGCATTCAATTAAATATTTTTTTTCTGTAGCATTATGGGAACTAGACTAGAACACAATGACAGAGTTTCATTGCATTTAAGACAATCTTGAAGGCCTAAATGCCATTATAAAAGAAGCCTGCATATTCTTCAAGAAAAAAAATGGAGAATTTTTTTTATAAACAGTGTTCAAAAGATATTTCACATGTCCTAAAGTTGAAATTAAAAAGTACAATCCTACGTGTCAACAACATTCTACCTTAAGATTTTTACCATGTACATAATCATAAGTCTGCTGACAAGAATCAGTCTGTAGAGTAAAAAGAACAGGAGTACTTGTGGCACCTTAGAGACTAACAAATGTATTTGAGCATAAGCTTTCATGGGCTAAAACCCACTTCATCGGATGTATTTTCCACTGCATTTTCCACTGCATGCATCCGATGAAGTGGGTTTTAGCCCATGAAAGCTTATGCTCAAATAAATTTGTTAGTCTCTAAGGTGCCACAAGTACTCCTCGTTCTTTTTTTGCTGATACAGATTAACACAGCTACCACTCTGAAACCAGTCTGTACAGTATTTCACAAAAAAAGTAGTAAGAACATTTACAAACAACATAATAGGAAGTTCGCTTACTAATGTTGAATCTGAAAATTCATGAATGAATAGGGCCAAATTTACCAGTGACAGAAGTTGGTGTCACTCCAATGACTTCCCCTCCCTATTGCTTCCATTATTATTATAGTTAAGGGTCTGTTGTCCAGTCCGATTTCATTAAATGTCCCAAATTTGAGAGAGAATGATTTGGCTGGAAGATTTTGAACATAGAAGACCCCAGCCAAGGGCTAATTCTAAATGTATATGATTCTATTAATCTGTTTTACAACATTTGCAAAGAAAAATAATCATTTGAGCTATATTTCAATTACAAGACTACAACATAGATGAAATCGTGAATGACTGAACAGGAGCCACACTGATGTAGTCCTTTTGATCCTGGGATCACAAACTCTTTACAAATATTCCTTGATTTCAGATACCTTCAGTCTTTGGTTACAGGTACTTCCTTTGCATTCCTGTAACTTAAATGCTACTTTAAAAAAAATAAGCTAAACTTTTCCAGCTCTAAGTTTACATAATATATAATATTAGAAGCAAGACTATTTCTTCCCCAAAATGCCCACGCAAAATGCCCAAAATGTCAAGCACCCTCTTCCTCCACCACAAGGGAAATGTGCTTTGTAGGTCACATCATAAGAGGAAGTGTATTCTGCAGGACTGCTATTCTCCTTCCTGTACATGTAGGTGGGCAGGGAATTGCCAGAACCTTGGCTCCACCCCACCCCTGGGCAGTAGAGCTGAGCTAGTGCATAGTAGGAAGCAATTTCCTACTGGGATAAATCACTGAAGTCAGTGGAAAGGTTCACACAGACTCTAGCGGGCTTTGGATCAGGCCCACCGCGAATTCAGCAACTTGCTTTAATGTTGTACTCATGAGACTTATTATGCATATTTAGCAACAGAGGGTCCTGTGGCACCTTTGAGACTAACAGAAGTACTGGGAGCATAAGCTTTCGTGGGTAAGAACCTCACTTCTTCAGATGCAAGTCTTGCATCTGAAGAAGTGA
>NC_048310.1:15722153-15940276 GCF_013100865.1 Trachemys scripta elegans
AGACTAACAGAAGTACTGGGAGCATAAGCTTTCGTGGGTAAGAACTTCACTTCTTCAGATGCAAGACTTGCATCTGAAGAAGTGAGGTTCTTACCCACGAAAGCTTATGCTCCCAGTACTTCTGTTAGTCTCAAAGGTGCCACAGGACCCTCTGTTGCTTTTTACAGATTCAGACTAACACGGCTACCCCTCTGATACTATGCATATTTAGGGTTTGCCCCAGTTGAATAGCCACATACATTTAGAAGTTAACCATGTTAGTTTCATGAACCTGTTCAGTGATTTGTTTGGTGGCATTTCCTCTATCTGTATCCAGTCTGTCCCTTTCTCTGCAACAGATGTTGTTGACACTACATTTTTTGACCAAAGAATTCTCACCCCTGCTAATATAAATTGGAGCAGGAATTGAGTGTAGGTGGACTAAGCCACTACAAGTAGGTAAAAGTAGTAAATCTATTACATTCATGTGAGTCCCCAAGCCCTCATATACTTTGCCCTTCTCAGCTCTCTATGAGCTGAGGGGTGAAAACATTATCTACTGCCTCCCAATGAGTTCACACAAGATACTTTCTCCAATACCATAGCTTCAATCACCCAGGGCAGTACCTTTTGCTTTCAGGATTTTCTCTTAAGTATCAATGTCTGCTAGGACTGGAACAGTGTCTTCCTGCAAGTTTGTACTGCTCTTAGAAAAACAGTTCCCCAATCCTGATTGGGGCCTCTGAATGTTATTGTAATGAAACAAATATAAAAATCTGTAGCAAATAACAACTAACATGAATTGACAATACAAAGGCTACCCCTTTGATACTCGACAATACATAGTTTTCACGCATCATCTTGTTATCTCCTGTTCTATTTAACTATTGCGTGATTAGCCCAGACCTGAAGAAGAGCTCTGTGTAGCTCAAAAGCTTCTCTCTCTTACCAAGTGAAGTTGGTCCTATAAAAGATATTAACTTACTCACCTTATCTCGCATAGTTAACTTGACAATTTAAAGGCAACCACTGTATTTCCTTTACATCTCTGTTAACTTTTTCTTTAGGAAAGTGTTCGCTGGTATCTTAAGATTCCCCCTACCTGCTTTTAAAAATAAGTATTTTCACACTGTAAATGCTCACTCAAACTCTCTCTCTTCTAGCATCTCTGCTTTGCTTTCTCAGAGCCCTCTCTGTATACTCCCCAGGAAGTCTTCCCTAATGCACAAAAACAAGACAAAAATCCTTCTCTGAATAGGCCTAACTGGGGAATGCTCCCTGCCTCATCAGAAAATAATCAAACTGCAAAATCCTTGAGATAATTAATGCTTCCAAGGCTTAGCTAGCTATTCTTAATTAAACAGCTCTTCTATGGGAGATCTCTTCCTACAACAAATCTCTCTTTGGAAAGTACAGGAGAACCAAAATCTTTTAAAATGACATTTTCCTTCACTGATCTCTAAAAATCACACTGACTGAGACCTCACTCTACCCCAAAATGCTGGATAGACAAAAAGGATTGTTCTTGATAATTTTGTTAAAATATCACACTGATGAAGAACGTTGAATCCAATAAGCATTTAGCAGCCTAGCATGTTTTGATGAAGCAATTAATCTAATACTGACTGTACAGAGCATTATTGTCACAATGAAGCTGGAAGGCGACATATCTCAATTGACAAAAATTATTTACAATCCGCTGAATTAAAAGGGTGAACATTATACAGGAAGGTAATAAGCTGACGCTATACTCGCTAAATCATAGAAAAATATTGATACTCAAATTTTGAATCAGCCCGTTCATTTGCTAATTTGGGGACTGCTGTCTCCTGGATTTGATAGGTGCAGTCATATGTGAGGGATGCCTTTTATTATGTTAGATGTTAATGTTTGTTCTTATGTTCCGGCAAATGATTGTATGTGCAGTTTAAAAAAAAAAAAAAAAAAAAAAGTGAGGGCAAAAACAAAGGCCGTTCACAAAATATTACCAATAAAGGGTGCTTTTGCATTCTCCATTTTCTATGTTTTGCAGTGAGAACCTGCTATCTGAACTGAAGACTCCTAATATATATATTCTGTCCTTGCTTGTGGAACTCACATCAACGGACATTCAGTCTGCAAAATGAATGTAAAATATACAGAGCTCTGCAGTGTGGATAAGAGAGTTGCAGTGAGGATCGGAGAGGAGAATTTTGCCTCAAGGATAACACAGAAAAGAACAGAAGAAAATATATGTAAAGTTCAGAACAGATGTTAGAAAGCTTATCAGGAGATTATACTTGTGAAATAGCCCACTACACAATGCATTTCTACATCTTGTAAGATGTTTAGCAAGAGGCATCATCAGTTGAGTACTAAAGGGGAGGGCGAAGTTTCCTTCATTATTTCCAATTCCTATATTCCTGCTAAACCTACCCAAGGTACTTCTGCTTCACAAGTAGGAAGACATTTCTTGAAATATTCCAGGTCAGTTTCTCTTCTGTTTCACTGGTACAATACCTGCATATTAATGATCGTTGCACCAATGTATTTTAAAAAAAGAGGAAGTTGGCCTCTTGTTTTTTTCTTCTCCTCCTTGGTAAACTTCTCCCCCTGGAACTATTTATTTGTCTTCTTCAAGAATTCAAAATTTATGGAGAGGAGCAGGGAGGAGGAGTAGCCTTGGCACTAACCTCCTTCCACACCAGTCAACATTGATGCTTGGCCATTAAAGGGAGCATTTTTCAGCAGCTCTTTGTGTTGCAAAGTGTTCTTGGGAGCACTAGGGATTACTGCAGCTCCTGACTCCCCACCCACTACCCCAAACTGGGTCTTTTTACCTGAAAAGGCATAATTCGGGCCTTTACCTCAGAGCTTGGTACTCAGATGCCATGGTTACCATGTAAGAATAGAGATAGATAGATATGTTTACCCGCATCATTCATAAATTAGCAGCAACTAGTATTCCATTAATCCCTGTTCAACTAGTGAAGAGCTGCTAAATCAACTGCCGATCACTCTCCCGTCGACTCCTGTACTCCAACAGATCGAGAAGAGTAAGGGGAGTCGACGGGAGAGTGAATCCCATTGACATCGCAGTGTGGACCCCACAGTAAGTAGATCTAAGCTATGTCGATTTGAGTTACGCTATTCACGTAACTCAAATTGCGTACCTTCGACCGACTTTTCCCTTTAGTGTAGACAAGGCTTAAGTCTATCATCTCCGGTTGGCTAGGAAGTTTTGTCCCATTCTGACGCATAGTGACCTCACTTCAGTTATTCACACCTTCATCACCTCTCAGCTGGATAATGTAATATAACTGGATAAGACGCTTTTGGCACTTCAAAAACTCCAACTGGTATGCAATACAGTGAGTCTCCTCAGAAATACAGGCTACCATCAACCTATCTTCTGCTCTATACACTGTCTTCCCACAGAATATTGAATCAAATCAAGGTCTCTATTCTTATGTTCAAGGTGGCCGTGGTATGGGCTTAGAACATCTGAATGTTTGAGTAAAGCTTCAGGACAAGGACAGTGTTTGACAACTTTGCTTCTCTGGCACAGTGAAATTCTCTCTACAATAAGGATAAAGCTCATCTGTTTTGGAGACAGAACTCTGTGCAGGGGGTCTGAGACTGTAGAGTAAGCCAGGACCTCAGGACCATCACAGACCTCACCACCTTCTGCTGCAAGTGCATTTTTTACCTTGCTTTTTCTAACAGTACATAGCAACATACATATTAAAAACAACACACACACAAACACTGCACTGCATACACTTGTTACCTGGGGAGAAGATGAGAGAACAAACAACACATGAGAGATGCAAAGTTATGTTACTTACTGGACTACTGCAAGGTGTTCAGGTACATCTGTAATGAGCGCAGTATAAGAACTTGTATAGAATAGAATAGACGATGATAGGACTTGAGGTTATCCTGGACACAAATGAAGTTTGCATAATCTGGCCCCCAGGTATAGCAATTTCTGGTGTAGATCTAGAGGAATGGATGAAGAAGGTCAGTATATTGCCATTTTAGCAAACTTTGAACTACCTGCCTCTAACTAAGAGTAGTAGTACTATATCTACTGTACCAACCTAATCAAATTGACCGTAAATGTGATCTTCCATTAATCATGTTCTATATTTGTTCATAAATTATAAATTAATGACAATAAAGTGATACAAATTAAGTGACAGATCTGGCAGTAATCACTCAGGAATATGTACCACTCACTAGTTACAATGGGATTTTTGCCCGAGTCAAGGCTCCATACTTTCACAGACCCTTATAGTTTATCAGTTACTTAAGAATCATACAAGATTATGGAAAATTAGACTTTTCCCTCCATCTTCCACAGATGTAGTGTTTATTTTTAAAGAGTACCTCAAATTTATGATTACACATTTATCTTATCTACCATATTTTCATATATACTTTATTCCTAAGAGCATATCACATGTATGCTCTTCACAATAAGCAAAATACTTTCATTCACATATCAAAATAAGACAATTTACAACAGAGATTGCTGAACAGTCTTTTGACACTAAATCTCATGGCAATTTAACTGTAAAAGAAAAGAAAACAGTTGCTAGATAAGTCAGTAATGCACTCTCTACAGGAATATTAACATTCTCAGTTTTGAACTCTGCCTAATAGGTGACATTTTCTTATTCAGCCATTTGTTGAAAGTTCAGAGTTTTGGATACCACAAAACTCAGTTTTGAATTAGAATAGGATCCCTGGAGATTTTAATAGTGCACTTCCCATACTTTAGAATCCCTGAACAAAGTCAGCTTTTATCAGCAATAATTGAAGTTGCAAAAATCAAGACAAGAACTGATGTGGCTACACACTGTGAAGCCATTCAGTAACAGCACAAATAATGTGCACTGCAATTAGGTAGCTAACCATGGTTACGAAAAGAATCACATTCTGTACTACCACCTCTTCATAACCACCAAAGAAAAACATATATGTTTGATGCAGTATATTTACTTCCAGGCGGATAAGTGCTTTGCGTTGTTTGGCAGTAATATGAAGAAATATTTATAACTCTATAGCTGGACATATAGGTTCTAAAAACACTATATCAAAAGAAAAACATCATGTGTCGTCCTTAAAAAGATCAGCATCTGAGATAGGCAAAATTCCTATTGTTCTAAATTTGTGACTTTTATTACACAAATACATTTTCCTAGTGTAAAACATTTTGGTGGACTATCTAGAGAATTCTTAAAAAGTAATTTTATTTTCCATCAAATAAATGTGGCTGCCTTTTTAAGCCACTTTAAAGTCACGTTGAATTAATGATTTTTTTTTTTACTTCAAAGTACTGAGGTTACACAGGATTCTCCCCTCCCCCCTCCCTTGGAGCAAGTTAACTGTTGCAACAGTCGGAAGAAATGAGACACTAACAATGTGAAGAATAAAATAGAACATCTTGTAGGCAAAGCTCTACAGCAGGAGGATTATGACTATAGTCATTTGTACTTTAACTTTTTCCTTGCACATAAAACTCAAAATATGTAGAGAAGCGTAAGGAAAGTGAAAAACATGCACATATATTTTAGTAGTTTTAAGAAATTTGTGTGCTGGCCATATGGTCGTGTTGGCATGCAGAAGCTCATCGTTTTGCATGAAACGACACTGCTCCTGCATGCACACCTCTACAGCCGAGAAGCTAGAAAGGCAAGTTTGTCTGGCATTATGCTCAGCTACCAACCTTCATCAACCCAAATTCTTCTACTACAATTTATTGAAGAGTGGTGAAAATTATCATCAGTAATGGAAGTTGCAGAGAAAAAAATAAGCTGATGGGAATCCGTCCACCTTGTTTTCTCTACTTGTTAATACTGAAGGTCCAGAAATGTGGATGTTCTATTCAAGTTACTTGATACTTTCATTTGCAAATCTCATGAATATGTATTTGCTGATTTACATAGTGAACAGAGTGTAACTAAAGTTCAGAACACACCACCCACTAGCTGCCTTTCATCAGCTCTTTCTCTCTCTCTCTCTCTCTCTCTGAGTTGTAAATCCCCTATGATTTTCCTTAAAAGAATTGAAGGCCATGAAGTGACCTGAAGGCCCTGAGGAGGTGACGGGGGGGGGGGGGGGGGGAAACAGTTCAGTCCCATGGTCTCTATTGCACCTGAATATCTTTATAGCAGAAGTCATGGCTTGTACTAAGCACAATGAAGTTTAATCAAAAGCTGATGGCATGTTAAAAATGATGGGGGAATGGATGTTACATATCCATGGGTCTTTTGATCTCCTCTGTACAAGGACTGCGGTGAAACCCAGGCTTTTGGGCAAATCTCAGCCAGAAATATAGCCGCATCACTTTAACAATTCCCTCCGCAATTTCAGCAGTAATTGCACGTCTCCCACCCAGCTCCCTGTGACCCTGTTGTTCAATCTCACCTTCTCTGAGGTTAACTATCCTCTCCAGCAACCTTCTACTCAGGATCCCCAGTTGCACACCAGCTACCTCTATTCATAATTGCTGAATTGCATTGCCTCAGATGCAGCTGCCACGGTCTGCTTTCCCTGCTGCCTTCGGCTCTTTCCTGGAGTAGGGACTTTAGCGTGGCTGCTCTCTGCACACTCAGAGACTCTCTCTGGTCCTCATGCTCTCCACTGCATAAGCCTTCTCTTAGGACTGTCTAAATAACTGTAACTAAGTAACAGGAGATTCGGGAATCTACTCCCTATGCACTGAAAATCAGGAGTATTCAGGGGAAAATCTGGAGACTCACTACGCTTGTTTCCCAAAGTCAATTTAATCTCAGTTTGTCTTTCCATAATATGAGTGTAAAATATTCTTAACCTTTTTTGTGAATTTAGCACTCATAAAAAAAAATTAGAACCCCAGAAAACATTAGAGGGGATAAGAATTCACGTGAAATCAGTTTTGTGCCATTTGTGTCAATGTGAGAGAGATTTGAATTGCTTAGGGAATTGGTGCGAATCATGTGACACTGCTTCCCTCAAAATCATTCATTAAAACACAGGGTGTGCCTTCAAAGCCTTTAATTTATTTAAAAAAAAAAAAAAAAAAAACACACACCACTCCAAAGGATTTTTTTTAAACCAGCCTGAAATCTTAGCACCTTATTTTAAAGAGAGAAGGTGCACAAATGCACATCTAATTCACTTGAAACTGTGGTAACTGCCTGTGGAAATAGATCTGTGTTGTCTGTTGCCGGGATCATGCCTACATATCAGTAACACTATTGCGAGGGAAAAGAATGAGGAGTACTTGTGACACCTTAGAGACTAACAAATCTTGTTATAAATTTGTTAGTCTCTAAAGTGCCACAAGTACTCCTCATTCTTTTTGCTGATACAGACCAACACGGCTACCACTCTGAAATTATTGCTAGGGCATTTTATAAAAGCAAATATGTAACTAACTTTAAAAAGGAAGTGTGTAGTGTTTGTGTCTGTAACACAGTGAAAGCTCCCTGAGGCAGAGAAGTTATGTCCTTATATGTTTGTACCGTGCCAGTCACCAGGGCCGCCCAGAGGATTCTGGGGACCAGGGGCAGAGCAATTTTGGGGGCCCCTTCCATAAAAAAAAGTGGCAATATTATAGTAACATGTATTTGGAAATGTAAAATATAACCGGTGAAATACATTCAAAATTTAATTTTTAATAATTTGAAAATACACAAAATACATTATTTAAAAACATTAAATGCTTGAATGCTATGTATACATTTGCAATTACATAATGGGGTGTCACTGGGTGATCGTGATCATTGGTGCCAATGAGCTGTTGCTGCCTGGGGGTGGTGCTGCTGTTGACCAGGACTGGGTGGGGAGCTGGGCTCTGGGTCGGGGGGTACCCAGCTCAGAGGGGCTGGGCTCAGAGTTAGGGGTCAGGGCTGTGGGGGGGCTGGGGTCAGGGGGCTGTCTGGCTCAGAGGGACTGGGCTCGGAGATGGGGGTCAGGGCTGTGGGGGGGGGGAATGGGGTGTCCAGCTCAGAGGGGCTGGGCTCGGACCCTAGGGGTCAGGGCTGTGGGGGGATGGGGTTGGGGGGTGTCTGGCTCATAAGGGCTGGGCTTGGAGCTGGGGGTCAGGGCTGTGGAGGGGGGTCCGGCTCAGAGGGGCTTACTATGCTGCTTACCCTCACCTCCCCTCTCCCGGAGCCTCAGCGTGCCGCGTCCAGAAGCGGCCCTGGACAGCGGGGCCTGAGCTCCCGCCGCTCGGCTGCAGCTCACAACCCCACCCCCTTACCATGTGGCTCTGAGCAGGAGGATCTCAGGCCCCACTGGAGCCAGGCCGCTGCAGCGCTGTCCAGGGCCGCTCCTGGATGCAGCACGCTGAGGCTCCGGGAGAGGTTGAGGCGGAGGCTGGGGGGAGCTTCTGACATTCTTGTGGGGGCCCCTGCGGGGCCCGGGGCCTTGGGCAAATTGCCCCATTTGCCTTCCCCCCCGGGCAGCCCTGCCAATCACACAAGCGTTAGAAGTCCTCAACTAATTGACTTCCCAGAGGCTAAGAATCTGGAACACTCAAAACAGTTGGGTCATTCTAACAGAAGCATCCTGTCCAATTTCTCATGCTAAATCAGCCTCATTATTTGGTGCAGAAGAAAGCTTCATGAATCAGAGATTTGTCAAAGTAGGTCTTGCCTGAACTCACCATGAAACAGCAAAAAACCCTTTCCCTGCAATCAGAGTCCGATTTTGCAGACTGAGAAGATTCAGATAGTTTGCATAAAGGAAAAATAAGCATCAAACACTTAATTAAACTCTTCCCATCACTATTCATAATGCATAAAATGACACACTCTTCAGATAAGTGCAATGCAGCTCTTATGGTAGAACTGGGCTCTAAATCAGTAATGAATGGCTTCACATCATTAAAAACTTGTTAAACATTAAAAAAAAAAAAAAGCAAGCTTTGGAAAGCTGACCACCAGGGAAGTTGTGTAGATACACATATGGTGCTAACTACAGATGGCATAATGTCAATACTCAAGTAAATGAGGTCCTTAATAATTATATGGTATCTATTTTCTTTCAGAAAGCATGGAAAACAATTTCTATCTTTAGCTCTAAAACAAAGAACTGATAAAAAAAAACTACTCATGCAAAGTCAGAATTACAAAGTTAGTAAGATCTTTGCATTTGCAAAAGTGCCTAATTCATTGTAATAACTGCTGTAAATTAGCTGTCACTTGATAGATCTTCCTCTTTTATAAAGGGCCAAATCTTTTTCATTTCACTGACACAATGCTTTAAGACTTCAGTGGCTGTTTTGCGTCAGCAAAGTAAGCAAAATCTGGCCCACAAATCTAGAAGATATTCTCTGGGTTATATGCTACTAAAATTAGAAAACTTGTTACAGTGTACAATTCTTTCTATTAAAACACTAATGCATAAAATCATTGTGCCAAACTGAAGCCAACTGCATGACTCCCATGAACAAAGTAAGCAGGATGAAGTCAGGAATTAGAATCCTCACACAATGTACACCACAGCACAATGTATAGCTCATAAGGTAACAGGTATATTACTAAGAGAATTTAGCTGAATGCTACTGATTAACATTTGTATCAAACACCAAGATAAGAAAAATATTGAACCAAATCATTTTTGCACTTATAGTTTGGAGAATGTATATATATTTTTAGTGTTGTATTTTTATTTTTTGCATATAGATATTCTGCAGAATTCTCTAGAAATTTAGTGAGAGAATTGCATTAGAATCAACTATCCAAAATGTAAGCTGCATTACACTGTTAACTACACATTGTTGCCTGTATTACTGTGGTTTAGCTTATAGAGGAACAGATGGTTCTCCTGTACTCCAGATCAAATATTGTCAACGGTTTATTTGATCATCTGCATTGGTTTTTTGGTTTAAATAATTGAGCTTTAGCATTCTCTGCTCCTTAAATCTGACCTGCTTCTTGCAGCTCTTTTGACTTGTGGCAATTGTTGTTGGCTGACAGCCAGCAGGTTTTTATGCTGACTTTTTGAGTGAAGTTAATTCAGCAATGAATTAAAAACAGATTCTCTGTGTTCCTTAGGACAATGCAGTCTACATTCTGTTCTTCAAATAATTACTGTGCGAAGCAAACAAGTCCAATTAATAATTCAACTATTATCCACAAAGGAAAGATGTGTTTATCTCATTTACGATTGGACAGTCTTACACCAAATACACAAGTGACTATAACTTGCTGCTTATGCAATTCTTTAAAGTGCAGACATTTAAAATATAAATACACCATTTATACAGTGACACATAACATTTAAAATGTGCATTCTGTTTCTCCTAGCCATTTGTTTTTGTGCCATATTTATTGCAAAATCTTGACATTGCACTCTGTTGGTATTAACACTAACAGATATTCATTTCATCTTTCCCAATCATATCCCACACTATCTTTCACTACATTGCATCACAGATTGATTAACTGAACCAAAAACATGTCCAGAAGTAAGTTACTGAATCCTTTGATCGTTAGTCATAAGGAGGAAAAAGAAGCAGATGGTTTCACTTGGGGTTTTGATTCTCTTCTACCACTGAAACTAGACGTAATGACAAGATTATATAAATTCCTTCACATAGCAAGTGCAAGGAAATGAATGAGCTAATTTTCTGACTGAAATACTTTGCAACAGAAATTGGAAGTTATAATCAGCTGAAACAAACAAATGTGGTTATTAATCCTTGTTTAGAAGAGGTTTAATTTTTAAACAAAGCAAAAAAAGGAAAATTTTACATCTATAAATATTGTTAATTTTTAGTAACCAACACATTTTATGAAAACATCACACAGAGCAAAATAACACAATGTTATGTTTCTAATCACATGAAGTACAACACCTCACTTGAAGCAAGTTATATCAAAAGAATAGATTTCTATTAATGTGTTTGTTGGACAAAATTTGCATCTATAAGGTCTGGAATGCGAAATGGACCAAGATCAGAAACAGGGTAAAGAACAGCAAGATTGTTGGACTCAAGATATGGTGAATTGTGCAGTTTGAAACCCCAAAATGTCTCAGATCCATAGGATCTCAGTGAGGGAAATTAATCAAAATTAATGCTTTTCTGGAAGATATGCTTTACTCAAATGCAAGTTATAGGACTCAAAACAGGAATAACTGGATGAAATTATATTGCTAAATTATTCAGAAAATCAGTACAAATAGTGCTTTGCGGATTTCAATTTTTTTAATCTAGAACTTGTCAAAAATTTTCACATGAATTATTTTCCTGCCAAAACCACAATTTAATCAAAACTAATATTTTTTTCTACAGGAAAATGTCAGTTTTGTTTTCCAACAGTAATTTTTCAAAAACATTTTTAGTTCAAATCAACATGAAATTAACTTTTTGTCTGTATTTTGATTAAAATATAATTTTGTGTCAGTTTTTAGTTAAAAAAAAAACAAACAATCCTGGCATTTTCTGTCAAAACAAACAGAAAATTTTCATTTCAGAAAATCAATTTGAAACAAAATTCAGTTTGAAACTTCACAAGGGAAAGCAGAAATTTTTGAACCACAAAGCTTTGAATAAGATTTGGGGGTGGGGGGAGGGATGTGTGTAATTTCACAGAAGAAAAAAAAAATCAGTTTTTTCAGCCAACTCTAATCAAAACTCGGCCAGACTTTGCATTTGCTTTCCTACACCATGAATACCAATCTGCTATTGTAAAGCCAGTCAATTCAATCAGTCTTAATTAGGATGTAAATTAAAAATTGCTCATGGTAACATTCAGCTGTGTTTCTGACTAAAGACAGCCAAGATCTACCCGGCTGTTTACCACCTACAACAATTCCTCTGGTTTAGAGTTCAAAAGCTATTATGATTGAAAGAAAATGTCTAACTATGGAGTGGAACTTTTTAAATTTTCTCATGATTAGGAGTGTGATTTTTTCTACTTACCTTTGCACTTTCTTTGGCACAGATCACCAGGATTACCTATGGAGACAGAATTTATGGATGTGGTATTAGAAACAATCTTGGCCAAGATTTAATATTGTACCTAAACACACAAAAAATTTCCTCTAAAATCAGTGGGCATTTAGGCACGTCTGAAAATCAGCCTACTTATTCAGGAGCCTACATTTGAGCTCCTATTTTTGAAAATCCTGGCCAGTATCAATAGCTGAAGCCAAGAGAGGAGTACAGAATCTTACCAAACAACTGGCAGAGTTGCACACTAACTAGGTAATAAGATCTTTAGGATCTGAGACATCTAAACCAGGCCCATTAATCTCCAAAAGCTAACCAATACTATGTTTTAATGTATGCATTGTTTCAACAAAACCCAGGCCAGGAAAGTAGTGACTAATAAACTGCTCCACCATTCACCTGCAGAAATTACTCCAAAAAAGGACAAGAACAGCTAAGTAAGGACAGAAATTTTTTTGAAGGTGAAAACAAGAAGGTTAAATTTGATGTGGTGGAAAACAGAGTTAATGGAGAACTTCAAATAAGGTGAGGGGTCAGAGCAATAGGCAAGCAAGATAATCTCAGCAGCTGCATTTTGTATGACCTGGAAATGGGTAACATGTGTGGGTGAGGTAGCCAGAGAGAAGAAGGTTGCAATAAATAAGACAGGAGACTCTGAGGTCCTGAACTAGAGTTTCAACAGTAAGGAAACAGACAGACAGACACAGAGTCAGTTTTTGGATGTGATCAGTAGTGGTGAAAGTAATAGGTTGAAAATGAGGATGGAATAGAAGTCATAAGACTTAGGGCCAGATTTTCAAAGGTATATAGATGCATGAAGATTGAGATATGTGTACCAGTGGGATTTACAAAAGCACTTAAATGCATTAGGTTTGATTTCAATGAGAGTTAGGCACTAAACTCCTTTCATTCTCTTGAAAATCCCAACAGGTGCCTATCTGCATCTTTAGATACTAAATAGATTTGGAACATGGCTCTTTGTCAAAAGAATATAATTAGAGACTTTTGTATGAACAGTCTCAGTTCAACTAGAAGGACAAAATCCAACTGGAGAAAATGCAGGATGGAATTCAAGGGAAGTAACTCTAGGTTTTAGACAATTCATTCAATGAGTTTAGACAGGGGTCGGCAACCTTTCAGAAGTGGTGTGCCGAGTCTTCATTTATTCACTCTAATTTAAGGTTTCGCGTGCCAGTCATACATTTGAACGTTTTTAGAAGGTCTCTTTCTATAAGTCTATAATATATAACTAAACTATTGTTGTATGTAAAGTAAATAAGGTTTTCAAAATGTTTAAGAAGCTTCATTTAAAATTAAATTAAACTGCAGAGCCCCCTGGACCGGTGGCCAGGACCCGGGCAGTGTGAGTGCCACTAAAAATCAGCTTGCGTGCCGCCTTCGGCACACGTGTCTACCCCTGGTTTAGAGGTTATGTGGTTATGGCTAGTTGTTGGAGCAATAAGTGGATTCAAGGATATATATATTTAGGATGGCTAACACACTTTCTCTCAAGCACAAATTTTGCTTATGTAAGAAAATCCACTGACTTCAAAGTTACACACTCACTTTAAGTGCTTTGTAAGAGAAAGGCCTAGCCCCATGGGGAAAATAAATTCTTTGAGATTATTACCAGAAGGATTTGTATATTCAATGTTACTTCATCTCATAAATACTTAATCATAATTAAAGTCACTAGATTGATTTTTAAAAGTAGTTAGTTGTTAATGTGATTGGCAGTTTTCCTTGCTGTTGACAACATCTAATGATACATTCCAGGGTGGTATGCTACATTAAGAAATCCAAAAATACATCCTATGTGATCACCACATGTGATTATGCTCAGGCATTCTTTTCACAAAGACACATTATTGGTACCTCTCATTTAAAGAAGGTTGATGGATGTCAAAGACCCTCAAAGTATAATTTACTGATTGTTTATTCTGTTAAAAATTCTTCATATGCTTTTTTATATAAAGACATACTAGCAAGCTTTCAAGTTGTTAACCAGATTGCTCCAAACTTTGACTTTTTAAAATTTATCTCAATATGAAACGTTGATTGAAGACCACCTACACCACCTAAGTCTGTTGATAGACTATGCAGAGACCCATGAACAAACTAGATGTGTGGAGAAAGCTCTGGCACCTCTGTATGCTCTTTAGATAACCTGCATATAGATTCTTAAAAGACCAACAGAGAGAGTAGGGGATTGGGATGGCCTTGGTGAAGGGCCAGAGGATTCATAACAATATGGGTACCTCTATCATATCCCCCCTTGTCTCCTCTTTTCCAAGCTGAAAAGTCCTAGCTTGTTTAATCTCTCCTCATATAGGACCCATTCCAAACCCCTAATAATTTTAGTTGCCCTTCTCTGAACCTTTTCTAATGTCAGTATACCTTTTTTGAGATGAGGAGACCACATCTGTACGCAGTATTCAAGATATGGGCGTACCAGGGATTTATAAAGGACAATAAGATATTCTCCATCTTATTTTCTATCCCTTTTAAAATGATTCCTGACATCCTGTTTGCTTTTTTGACTGCTGCTGCACACTGGGTGGACATCTTCAGAGAACTATCCATGATGACTCCAAGATCTCTTGCCTGATTAATTGTAGCTAAATTAGCCCCCATCATATTGTATGTATAGTTGGGGTTATTTTTTCCAATGTGCATTACTTTACATTTATCCACATTACATTTCATTTGCCATTTTGTTGCCCAATCACTTAGTTTTTTGAGATCGTTTTGAAGTTCTTCTTTGGTCTTAACTATCTTGAGCAGTTTAGTATCATCTGCAAACTTTGCCACCTTACTATTTACCCCTTTCTCCAGATCATTTATGAATAAGTTGAATAGGATTGGTCCTAAGACTGACCCTTGGGGAACACCACTAGTACCCCTCTCCATTCTGAAAATTTACCATTTATTCCTACCCTTTATTCCCTGTCTTTTAACCAGTTCTCAATCCATGAAAGCTGGAGTGGCAAGCACAAAGTAGCTGCACTGTGGCCCTGCAGCCTGTTCATGGGGGGGGAGGTGGATCAATCCACTACTTACTCCAGAAAATACCTATTAATTTAAATGACAACTTTGCTTTGCTAAGAACTGCAAGATTTGGCTCTTAGCATTTGTATTCTGTATGAATGTAGATCAGGGGTCGGCAACGTTTGGCACACGGCTCACCAGGGTAAGCACCCTGGCAGGCTGGGCCCATTTATTTACCTGCTGACGCGGCAGGTTCAGCTGATCGCGGCCCCCACTGGCTGTGGTTCGCCGTCCCGGGCCAATGGGGGCGGCGGGAAGCCGCGGCCAGCACATCCCTCGCCTGCGCCGCTTCTCGTCATTGGCCTGGGACAGCGAACCGCGGCGAGTGGGGGCCGCGATCAGCCGAACCTGCCGCGTCAGCAGGTAAATAAACTGGCCCGGCCCGCCAGGGTGCTTTCCCTGGCGAGCCGCATGCCAAACGTTGCCGACCCCTGATATAGATAGAGAGCAACAGTTAAAAAGGAAACAGTGTTTAAAGTTAGGCTCTTAAATCCATATCTAGGCTACTAAATAAGTGATCTTATTTTCAGAACCACAAAGCTCATATGGACTTCAAGAAGAACTGCTGGGTGCTCAGCACTGTTGGAAACTAAGCCATTTATTTAGGTCCCAAAATATGGATTTAGAAGCCAAAGTTTAGGCATCCATTTTTGAAAATCTTCCTTTAGAAGTGCACTGCAAAATTTTATAAACTGGCAAGGAACTGTGTGAGAGTAACTCTTTTCTCAGCTGACTTTATTCTGTTTGGGGAAGTTGAATGCCGGAACTATCATAGAATTATAGAATATTAGGGTTGGAAGAGGCCTCAGGAGGTCATCTAGTCTGAGTTCTTCACAGAAAACTAGCAATCAGGGCAGGTGCAAACTGTGATGAACATGCCAGTTTCTATACATTTTGTAGTGTTATTACCTCAACCAACTTGTCTCTCCAATATTGTGGGACTATTTTTTATTGGACCATCTTCTGTTGGTGAAAAAGACAAGCTTTTGAGTTTACCCAGACCTGAAGACGAGCTCTGTGTAAGGACCAAAGCTTGACTTTCACCAACAGAAGTTGGTCCAATAAAAGAGTCTTTAATATACTTCTCAATAAATTTGCTATCATGCCAGTTGGGCAGAATCCATGGAACTTTCTGTAGGTGAAGACTTCATAGTGAGAGGAGGGCTCAAGGAACTACTTTGAGCATGTGTTTATAACATGAGAAAGGATACTACAGTATGGTAATGAATGTTGAAAGGAAAGGCCATGAATATGCAATATATCATTTGGGTGGTGTTAATGAGATGTAATTGTGGTTAGGCAGAGTTTAAAAAAAATGTGGGACTATTCAACGAGCAGCCAGGTCTTTGAGGTGCTCAGCTCCCTCAGCTCCCATGACTTAACTCCCAATGACTGTGCTGACTTACTATTTAAAATGTCAATAACCTTTAAAAATAGGAATCTAAACATTCTGGGAGTTTTTCCATTGACTTCAAGAGGATCAGGATTCCATCCCTTATGCATTTGTTCTGTGCAGTAAATGTTAACCAGATCAGTCCAGCATACCAGACTTTCTTTCTCTAATCCTATCAGAGGTGTCTTTAGCAACAACAACAACAAAAGTGGCTAAAAAGCATAAGAAGATTTTTTTGAATTCCTAAATCTCCCTTCCTTTTGGAGGTCATAATTCATTAATACCTTGTCCAAATAACCTCCATTTCTACCTAAGTCACTAGATTTCCAGTTTTGTGTCTTATTTTTTTTTTTAATTTTGTTTGGTTTTGTTTTGTTTTTCATTTGGTACAAATTTTAAAATGAAACTCATTTACTACCACCCATAATTTAAAAACCATTCTCCAGTATGGTGATTGTCATTTAGCTATTATGCTTAAATTTAAAATTTGTTTTTTTTATTTTTGTTATTTTTGATCAAAATACGTGAAACCCATAACCATATAACCCATAACCTCTGTTAATCACAATATTAATTTGAAGACTAAACTATGTTTTAACTCCTACTTGTTAAAAAAACGTTGTAATTTGAAATAAGACTTTTCTGTGTGGGTAAAATTCCTAATACATTCAAATTATCATGGCTAGGATATAAATACTACATATTTCAATGGTGTAAATAGAAATTGGAGTAAGAAAGTATTTTAAAAATACTACATACCACAGTAATTTATTTGAGAATAAGAGTGTCCACACATGGAGTTATTCAGGAATAGTTAATGCTCTTTAAATTCTAAATTCTATCTTAAATCTGCATTATCTTTCAAGTTTAGACAAGTTCTACAGCTACTGCTAATACTTTGCATGTAGGATCTCAGATTTCTGGCAACCATTAGCAAAGCCTCACTTTATCACTGTGCTTGTTCTACAGAGGGTTTAAATAGGCATAGCCAGTTTATGGACCCAATTTGTGAGGTATGTCTACCTAGATACCTATATTCTCCTCCACACATACTGAGGCCCTGATTCATCATGGTACTCATTGACTTCAGTGGGATTACAAATTTGCTTAAAAGTTATGCACATGTTTAAGTATCTTGCTGAATCAGGGCCTTAATCATTAAAGTAACTCATCTCATATGTTTATAGACTTATTTTCACACCTGCCTTTAAGGCAAGCAAGCAAGCATTATTCCCATTTTTGCACATAGGAACTAAAGCAGAGTACCTGATCTGGAGTCCATTTAAATCAACTGATAATTAATCAGGGACTTCAGTTAGCTTTTGGATTAGTCCCAGTCAGTAAGTGACATACTCCAGGAAGTCGACAAAAGTTCAGAACTGAATTCAGATCTCAGTAGTCCCAGTCTGATGTCTTAACTGCAAGACCATCCTTCCTCCAAAGCAAAACTCTCAGCTTTATCACTTCCCAGTGATATCAGTGGAAGCCAAACTTCTTTGGCACCTCTCAGGACTTATATTTTGCTCAAGGTCATCTCTCAAGAGGTACTAACTACCATCAATCCTAACTCACTTCAGTGCAAGCTGAATGCTGAGGGTGCTTATGGCATCATTGGACCATTAAAAGTCAAATATTCTGATTCCTACATCCACAGGAGATGCATTATAGGTGAATTGCAGCAATTTTTTCTTTTTTGGTCAAACCATCAAAGATCAAAGTATGCATATTACATAGCACATGCAGTCAATATCTGTGAGTGTCGCTAATTCACCATTTTGTATGGTGTAACTATGTAAAATAGATTTATTAATTCTTGTGCTGGAATATTTTTCTAACAAGACTAAAGGAACAACTGCATCCTGTTCTTAAAATAAACAAACCATTTTGCTTTTCCTGTAACCTCTGACAGTGCAAAGCAAAATTATTCATTAAGTGACTACTTTATGGTTATTTATGAGATGCTAACTAGGTGTATGATGTGCTAATTATTAAGAAAATTCACATTTGGAACATCTCCAGGTGTCTTTCCATTTTTCCCCCCCAGGTGCAGTTGTTTTCCATCTCTTTTCATTTGAATTAACATTAGGACATTTCTCAGCTTCTGCACTTCACTGAAGAAAGTTGAATCACTAAGAATGAAAAAAGCAAAGTTGGTTTAAAAATATCAATCCATCATGAAAGGCATAGAATGCCCTTTATTGTATACCCCAGAGCACTATCAAATAAACTAAAATAACTGTGAGAATACCACAAAAACTGTTGGAGCTCAAGAAAAAGACTTAAGAATTAGCTTTCTTCTTAACTTTTAAAATATCTAAGAACAAGAACCCTGAAGCTTTCATTTAACTGTAGAACAATACAATGTAATGCACACCTCCCAAACAGAGACAGTGATATTTATGGGATATTTAATAACCTAACAACAAGAGATCATTGAGGCCTAGCATGAAAAGAAAAAAGGGGGATACAGAGGAACTTTGAAAGGATACTGTGATTTCAAAATACACCTGGATTTTTACAGGTAGCCAATGGAATGGTTTAAGTAAAAGGTTAATGTCTGTGTACTGAAGTTGATGGAGTTATGCTGATTTACACTTACTAATAGTCCGACCCTAGTGGTGTCATCGAAAACTGCTAAATAGCACAGAAGTATATTAAAGAGCAAGTTGTAACCTAACCTAGAGTTAACAAAATCATGAATGAACATGACCATACCCACTCTGACCAAGATGTATTTATTTTACTTTGCTTTAGCGTTAGGGGGACAGTCCTGGTCTCTCTGCATCTTTCCGCAGAAACTACTGTAGTCTTGGGGCTTAAGTTCTCTGGCATCAGAAACTGGGATGCAAAGGAACGGACTAGACTCCAAGAGGGAGCTGATCAGAAAAATGGGGGATAGGGAAATGGTTGGACTTCTCTAGTAGCAACATTTTCATTTTGTCAGCTGAAAGTTTCCAGTGCCCTGTAACCCACTGATGAATATTTGTGGTGGTGAAAGCTCAATTGCCTGAGTGTTCTCTGTTCCCAAGCAGCTTTGTACCTGATTCTCAAGAAGCGGGTATAGGTCTTATCCAGTACTTTGTATGCCCGCTCCAACTATGTGTCCCTTACACAGAACTTAGGATTTGTTAACAGGACTTGGGCTTGGTTGTATTTTAACTACTGAAGTTCTTGCATTTCTCTTGGAAATGGACTCAATGTACTTTATATCTAAAGAGAAAGTCATGTAGTGAATTCTCAACCTTCTGCACTATACTTTTACATGAGATGTATTTTGAAGCAATCAAAATACATCTCATGTAAAAGTATAGTGCAGAAGATTGAGAATTTTCTTCCCCAGAAACAAGTTTGAAAATAATGAATGATCTGACAAGCACAGAAATAAGTGCACTAGAATTAGAAAGACCAGGCATTTCTTTCTCCGCATGGAAAACAGATGCACTTAAAAATCAAAAGCTTCAAAATACCAAGAAACTAGCTGAGCTTTGGTAATGTCACATGAGTGTAAATGCAGATAAATAACCACCTAGACAGGATCCACTGATTCAATAGCAGGATTGTTTTACCAATAAGAAACAAGATAACTAAAGGTGAAGTTCACCTTCCTGCTCCCATGCAAAGGTATAGTATAAGAAAATATCTTATATCTTGCTTAAGCTGGACCTTAGCATTGCAGAGGCTTTGTACACAGGGTTCAGATGAATTTCACCCTAACTGAAAATACAGTGAATAAAGGTAAAGTAAGCCTACAGTTTTACCTAATTCATTGAGTTTGAAAGGACTCAAATAAATAAGTGTTAACTGGAAGAACATCCAGTTGTGAAATATATAGATCCACAGGATGGATTTATGAAAGAACCTTCTCTAGGGAAAAGGAGAATTAGAGACACAAAACGCCATAAAGTACATACATGACTAAATGCAGCATGTGACCTTTAATATATTATCCCTGGCTTTTTCTTTTGATATTCATCTAAACCAGTGGCTCTCAACCAAGGGTATGCGTACTGCTATGGGTACACAGAGGTCTTCCAGTGGGTACATCAATGCATATAGATATTTGCCTAGTTTTACAACAGGCCACATAAAAATCAATAGCAAAGTCAGTACAAACTAAAATTTCATACAATGACTCGTTTATTCTGTTCTATATACTATACATTGAAATGTAAGTACAATATTTATATTCCAATTGATTTATTTTATAATTACATGGTAAACATAAGAAAGTAAGCAAATTTTCAGTAATAGTGTGCTGTGACACTCATGCATTTTATGTCTAATTTTGTAAGTAAGTAATTTT
This sequence comes from Trachemys scripta elegans, assembly GCF_013100865.1. NCBI lineage: Eukaryota > Metazoa > Chordata > Testudines > Emydidae > Trachemys > Trachemys scripta. The sequence goes on from NC_048310.1 coordinate 15,742,809, forward strand.
TTAGTGAGGTCAAACTTGGGGTATGTAAGCAAATCAAACTCCAGCAAGGGGTCCAGTAGTCTGGAACGGTGAGAGCCACTGATCTAAATACAATGCGTGTCTGCACATGACATGAGGGAACCACAACTTTTTGCTTCAGATAAAAACAGACTGAAACTTGATTTTCAAATGAAGTTAAGATGCATATTAAAATTCTCTAATTTAAACAATATTTGTTTATGAAAAGAACCTCAAAGAATATTTTAATAAAACAAGGAATAGGATTTTATTTATTGCACACCAAGCTTAAGTCTCACTAAAACAATATAAAACCAAACCAAACAAAACCTGTGAATCCTGGCTTAAAGGACAGACTTTAACATTTTGAGTATGAAGTTCTGCATAATTCTGGCAAACTGAAACTTCTGTAATGCTACATGTTGAATTTGTATTTGTTTTTTTAATTACTTATTCAAATGCTGCCCCTATTTCTAGACATGGGGAAAACAAAACAATATATACCAACCATTTTTTTTTAAAAGCAGATTCTTTGTAGTAACTTCTGATGAGTTAAAAAATGTAATTATTAAAAACTAAGTTCTTGTGCAATACATTATTCCTTAGATTAAGCAAAGCATGGGGGCAGGGGAAGAGAATGTTTTGTGAAAAATTCAAAAACATACAAATAAAAAAAAGTTTGAGATTTTGTAAACACTTGGCTGATCCGTTGGTAAATAAAACACATTTCTTCCTTGGTTGGTAGTAAATATACATCAGAATAATTGAAGGTGGTATATTAAAAGTGGATAAATAAATTCTAATGTAGAAAATGACAGTGTGAGCCTGTTCAGTTGATATAGATAATTATAGCCGGAACTCATTGGTTCATTCAAAGGGATTGTGTCATCTTCTATCTGCCTGCCCCCCGCCCCTTCCACTTCCAAGACATAGAAACATGTCTCAATGAACCCAGCATTTAAAAAAAAAAAAATCTTGATAGCCAGCTGCCATCCCAAAACATGTTTCCAGTTTGGGATTATACATTAAACTAGGGGTCGGCAACGTTTGGCACACGGCTTGCCAGGGTAAGCACCCTGGCGGGCCGGGTCAGTTTATTTACCTGCTGACGCGGCAGGTTTGGCTGATCGTGGCCTCCACTGGTCGCGGTTCGCTGTCCCGGGCCAATGGGGGCGGCGGGAAGCCGCGGCCAGCACATCCCTCGCCCGCGTCGCTTCTTGCCACCCCCATTGGCCTGGGACGGTGAACTGCGGCGAGTGGGGGCCGCGATCGGCTGAACCTGCTGTGTCAGCAGGTAAATAAACTGGCCCGGCCCGCCAGCGTGCTTATCCTGGCGAGCCGCGTGCCAAACATTGCCAACCCCTGCATTAAACATTGTTGCCAGTCTCACAGAAGAAGAAGGGCCAGTATTTAGAACAGAACGGTCATGAGAACATCTTAGCAGTTTTTTTTTCCTTGTGGGGTTAGGAGAAGAAGCAGTAATAATAATAATTTTAAAAAATTGACTTGTTTTCATCCAACTATTGCAGCACTCCATGAGATATCATAACTTTTTGTGAAATTCAAGATTTATTCAAAATCAAAACCAAGATGTGAAAAACCTCAGTCTCTGAGGTCTATTAATTCCATTGTAAATACTTTGAAAAGATGTAGAAGTCCAGTAAATATAATGGATCTCAGTGAAAGTAAAGTAAAGCACCAAATGAATCTGCAATAGAGCTTAATGATGTTGCAATGCACAAAATACCCTGCTCTTTCAGGGTCTGATCCTGCAAATAATTATGCATATAATTAAATTCACTCATCTGAGTAGTTCCTCTAGTTTCAATAGGTAAGTATAAGTGTTTGCAGAACCAGACCCTCAGTCTGGCTGTTCCAGCACCAGCTGTAAACCATTGACTAGCAATCCAGATCAAAGCTAGACAAATAATCAATATGCTAAACTCCTTTCTTTGGACATTTCAGTCTGTGTGGTGATGGGTTTAGGTTTGGTGAGCTCATTCAGTCATTCACTAGCACTACTGCTCTGATTATTCTCTGTAGCTCAGTGGCCTCAGTCACACAGCTCCACTTCAATCACACAACACCTGTTTCACATGCACACCGTTACCAGTTGCAAAGTCTAAGCTCACACACATTTTCTCACCATCAAATATGAAGAATCCTTTGTTCAACACACTTGCAATAGGCAAACAGGAAGATAAAAATCCTTTTCCTAATATTAATGAATGATAACTGCTGGAAGCTTCACCTTCCCCTCAAAGGGAAAAATGAGCAGAGCCTTTCAAAGACATTTTCTTGACAAGGTTTCCATGCTGTTGTCCATCAATTTGCACACCTTGCTGCCTATATTTTCCATGAGTGCTTTAGTGGAGGGAAACTTTCCGCAAATCCCTGAGTACAGATCCTCATCCGGTGTGAATTAGCACAGCTCTATATCAGGGGTCGGCAACGTTTGGCACGCGGCTCGCTAGGGTAAGCACCCTGGCGGGCCGGGCCAGTTTATTTACCTGCTGACGCGGCAGGTTCGGCCGATCGCGGCCCCCACTGGCCACGGTTCACTGTCCCGGGCCAATGGGGGCGGCGGGAAGTGGCACGGGCGAGGGATGTGCTGGCCACGGCTTCCCGCCACCCCCATTGGCCCGGGACAGTGAACTGTGGCCAGTGGGGGCCGCGATCGGCCGAACCTGCCGCGTCAACAGGTAAATAAACTGGCCTGGCCCACCAGGGTGCTTACCCTGGCGAGCCGCGTGCCAAACGTTGCCGACCCCTGTTCTATTGACTTCAACCAGAGCTAAATAAACTTACATCAGCTGAAGAGCTGATCCCTGGGGCCTGATTATCCACTGACTCTTGAAGTCGTTTACACCTGTGTAAAGTGGGTGAGGCGAGAGTGTAAAGCATTAGCAAATCAGAAAGGTGCTGGTTCCCGACCACACTGTACTCACTGTATTCAGATTTAAATGACTGCATTAGAGAATTTGTCTCAAGATGTTGTTTTGTGCTTGTCTATATTGAATCTATAAAATGTGTAGAAGATAGAAATACTGTTATATAAAAATAAGCATTTGTCATAAACTGTTATATAGTGCTACATATTTAGATAATTTGTTAAGACTTGGAAATGAAGGCAGGTTCCAACCCTCTCTGCAAGTGCAGGGGTTGGCCTGTGTGGGACAAATTATAGGATTAGAACCTAAACAGCAGGGCCTGATTAACTCTCCTGTGGGCCCAGGGCTATTAGATTTTGTGGGGCCCCTGGGGGTTTGAAGTGGGCTCAGGGCTGGAGCAGGTGATTGGAGTGCAGAAGAAGGTGCAGCTCCAGCTGCGGGGGAGGAGGAGGGTTGAACTCTGGGGTGGGGCCAGGGATAGAACAGGGGGTTGGGGTGCAGCAGGAGATTTGAGGTGCGGGCTCTGGTTGGGAGTTTGGGTGCAGGAGAAGGCTCAGGGCTGGGACAGGGGTTGGGGTGCAGGGGGTGTGTGGGGTCTGGGAGGGAGTCTGGGTGCAGGAGGGGCCTCCAGGCTGGGGTAGGGGGTTAGGGTGCAGGATGGGGTGCGGGGTGCTGGCTCCAGCCAGGAGGCACTTACCTCGGGTGGTGCAGCAGGGCTAAGGCAAGATCCCTGCCTGCCCTGGCTCCGTGCTTCTCTGCTTCCAGAGGTGACCAGCATGTCCGGCCCCTAAGCATGCCAGTCTGCGTAGTGCCCGCTGCCTAGGGGCCGCAGGGACACATTGGCAAGTCGGTGCTTGCAGCTCCAGCCCTGGGGGGGGCACCGAGGCTCGGGGACTGGTGTCCAACCCGCGGCACGAAGTCTTACCACAGGCCAGATGAAAAGCAGCAGCGGGTCGCATCGGCTTGCGGGGAACCCCTTAGCCTGAGGCCCTGGGCTGCAGGCCTTAAAGCCCCTGCATTAATCCAGCCCTGCTAAACAGGATATTCATTCATCTCTTCTGAAGGAAGAGTTTTGGTTATAATCTTTGTTCCTCCACCAGATTGTTGTTACTTTGAGAGTTGACACCTGAAGGCTGTGTGATTAAATCCAAAACCAGTTGGAAAGGGATCATTTTTTCCAGACATAGTCCATAAGTGGTAAGCACAGAAATGTACTTTGAGAGGCATTAGTAATTAGCACTGCTAGTAAATCTGGAGAGAAATCATGTTTATACCAATGAAGGACTTTCAAGTTGCATTTCAATTTTTTGATTCTATTCTACCCGCTGGCGCTCACCTCACCCATAACTGGAAGGGTAATTTTTTTCAGGCTTTTACAGGGGTCCCAGGCCATTCTCCCTGACCATGCAGCTCCATTGATTTCAGTGGCATTTGTCATGGGAGCAGAAGTTCCATATACATAGAACAGTTTGCAGGATTGGGACCTAGAACCAGGAGCAAAAGATGTGAACATTTTGGTACTTTCTGAAGCGTAATTTAGTCAGTCTTCACACCATAATTGTAGGCTTTAACTTAATTTTCCTTATCTTGTAAATATCACATTTTCACATCATAAAGGATACTTATGCATAGCTTTGTCTACCAGTACTAATTGCAACCACTGATAACATTGTACCAGATCTTATTCCTCCATCAGTGGGGTCTACCCACAGATGCTAGGATTAACATGATTTCTAAAAGTTTGACCTTAACTTTTTACACAAAACACCAGGATTCAGAGCACAAATCCTTGCCTAATATAGACAAGAAAGACAAAACCAATACCAAGTAATCTGCAGCAGCTTGATGTAAGGGTTACTGCACTGGAAAATACCTCGTCAAGGCTTAGGAGCATGACAGCTGCTCTTAGAAAACACTATATGCCAGGGTGGATGAACAGAAAATAAAGCCCTTGTTAAAAATGTAAGCTTCATTGATGAGAAATGATAAACAAAATGGGCATTTTTTTTTCCCTCAGAAAGACTTTCTGAGCTTTAATGGAATGACTTAGCCTCCAGACTGCAGTTTACCTCTTGTCCTCACCACCAAGGGGACTTGCAGCTTCTAGCTGCTAAAACCAGGGACATCAAATGTAAATATTCTATCTTGGTATACTTCAACGAGGTCTGTTTTCTGCCACCCTTACTCTGACTGAGCAGTTCCATTGATTTCAATTTGATTAGTAATCAATCATTACTCATAGAGTAAGGTACTATGCAGTGGGAGTAAGAACAGCTGAAAATAGCTCTCAGTGGCTTTAACATAGCATTCTTAAAGGAAATATTAGACTCTATCCTGTTACCATTGAAATCAATGGGAGATTTGCCAAGAATTTCAATGGATTGGACCTCTAATGAGAAATTCTAAAGAAATATGATAAATCTTTGACATAAAAGGTGCCAGATTCTGCCTTTGGAAGCTAATGCACAACTATGTTTAAAATCACTTAGAACTGAGCGAGTACATCCAAGACCAGAATGTTGTTTATATGACTAGCTTAATTAAGGGCTTGATCCTGTGGCCACTGTGCATGTGTAATTAACAATGGAGGTGGTTACCACTGAATAATGCACAGAGGAGTTTATATGCCTAAAACCTAAAAATATATTAATCAGGAAAGTCTTTCAAATAATACATAAATTGATGCGTTTAATGTTTTATATTGTAATTTTATTTATGAAAGGGTGTGGGGCCAGATTAGGATCTCAAAGAACCCCAAAGAGGTAAGGGCTATAATCTGATATTTTAAAGTACCTTGATATCAGCAGAAATTTTGGATATGTAGGGAACAGAGCCTTAAAACAATGTGCATTGATTAGGGCTAGTCAAAAATACCAGGTTGTTGTCTGTGGGAAATTTTGGGAAAATATATTTTAAAACAAAATCTAGCAAAAAATAATAAACCATAAATACATGTTTTCAAAAACTTTTTGAGAAAAACACAAAATTCTCCATTTCTATTAAGAGATTTCAATTTTCATTTAAAAAAATGTATTTTGTTTATTGAAACACACATATATGTGTTTGGGCTGTTTTTTCAACAACAAAAATTCAGGCAAACTTTCCCATTAAAAATGGCTTTTCAACCAAGATTAAAATGTTAATTGAAAAAAAAATTATGTTAGAAAAAATGCAGGTCTGGGCTATAGCTGGTAGAAAGAAATCTTCTCCACATGCTTAATTTTAAGCACATGTGTAGTCCTAATGAAGTTAAGCACAGGCATATATCTTTCCAAGATCAGAGTCATAGTGAATCCCTACAGGATACTCTAACCAAACTTCTTAGCATGATCAGAAGAAAAGTGTTACAATAGAAACTACATGGAATTTTTTTTTTGGGGGGGGAAGTATGTAAGGTATGGAGATAAAGTAAGCAAAAGTTCTGAGAAATACTTGGCAATTATCATAAAACGACAGTGCTGAAAGGAGGCCAAGGTGGGCGAGAATGCAAATCCATGATTAGTCAGAATGTGGATATTATATCACTCTAGTGTAATACAACAGAAAAGCTTATAGGTGATGTTACATCTTATTACAATTTTCCTCATTCTACTAATAATATGCATTAATATGAGAAATAAAAGGCACATTACTATGACAGTGACATGATGTGAGCAATTTTATTGAAGTAGAAAGCAAAGAATGATAATATACAATAATTATTTTATTGATGTGCAGGAAATGAATTATTCATGACTTCAAAGTATCTGTAGATAATTCTAATTACCTGCTTTTAAAGTATATGAGATCCACTGAAAATACATTAACAACTTTGATTGAACACCTGCTATCTTATAGCAGCTAGCAGGTACCATACTCCAAACCATTTGACACTGAGGTCAATGGGATTGGGCCTTCTGTGCATATATTTTTAATTTACTGTTGGACTATGAACTCATAATGTGATGTAATCAAACTAATACAATAATGTAGAGTAAGCAATACTCATAAAAGTTCAGGCTGGGATTTTCAAATGATCCTAAGGGCAGTTAAGCTCTTACTTTCATTGTCTGGCTATGCTGGAAAGAAGGCTGGGGATACTGGATGTGGTTTAATTAGGCTTCGACTTTATTAACTCTCTGGGAGTACGTGGCACAGGTAACTCCACGATCATTTCAATATCTACCCAGAGTCTCTATCAACCCCCTTTTCCATCCTGGTCCCCAGCCAACACTGTCACAGTCAGGTCGTGGGCAGCCAGGCCTAGTGGTCAGAGATAGGGTCCACAGTCACAGGACAGGAGTCAAGAGTCAGCTGGGTCAGGATACCGGGAGATCAGAAGCAGGAGACAAACTGGAGATCAGAACCACAAGAAGTCACTAGAAGTCAAGCTGGGTTGGGATGCCAAAAAGTCAAGCCACAGGAGCAGGGTGGATCCCAGGTGCATGGGCAACTTCCTCTTCCAGTACTGGGTTTATATAGAAGCCATGGACCCCCAGCATTCTGCCAATCAGGTTTCAGAACTGGAGTCTTTTGCCAGGGTTCAGCTTGTGCCCTTGCAACTGTTAGCAGGTCCCTGGGTGACAGGTTGGCGCTTACTAACTCCTATGAGTCCTATAGATCAAAGTTGAAGAACTGTGATTCCTGACAAACCTGATTCTGGGACCTTATCATCTTCACCCACTCAAAATGATAGTTAAGGAGGAGATTGATTCCCTGGCATGTCAGAGGAGCCTCAACCTTCCCTGTTTCTGCTCCTTTAAATTCTTTATCAAACAATTTATCTGATCACTGTATCCCTTCCCTATGGAATACCTGCACTGGACACCCACCTCACTTGCATAATGAGTTGCAACATCATGGCCTTGTTCAATGCTCCCCCAGCTAAGCCTCTCCTCCCAAATCCACTGTGGGGAAGACAAAAAAAAACATGCTACCAATCTGGCAGTGAGGGAAAAATTCCTTTCCCCCTGCACCATTCTTATTTTCTGCTGACTCTTAAACCTTTGCTCCTCCTTCTTTTCTTCCTCCTGCACCTCATTTGACTACCACCATGTTTCCCTGCCAGGACAGTTCCCATCTTTTGTTTCCACACAGGCATTTTGTGCACTTTCTGAAGTATGTTTTCCCCAATTTTTTCCTCCAAATTTCATTAGTATCATCATGGTTGGCTTGGTCCAAGCCCCATTTAACCTTGTCCTTAAATCTCAGGCTAACTTCCCTACCTGTGAGGCTCCACTACTTTATTATTTGTTCCACAACCCATATTTTGTCCCCACATTGGACTTTTCACCCAGATGTCTATTACAAGCAAACTACGTTGTTACGCAATCTGCTCTCCCGGGATCACTTTACAGTCTCTTCCTTTTTTAGATCTCTTCCTCTTGTCAGGAAGTAATTGATCTGGGACCTGTTAACACAGCTCTTGTATATAATTAAGTGCTCCTCGCTCTTTACAAAAGTATATGTTAGTCAGAGTCCATGGCCCGATAGTAGATAACTAAAATATCTTCACCAGCCTAATTTCTGGTTTCAAAGCCGCACCCTCTATGACAATTATCATAGCCCTCACCTTGTTCTCCCACATCTTTATTCAAATCTGCTCTGATAATATAGTACTCAGCTTGTGTTACTTCACTTATTACTGGAATTCCCCCTTCTCAATCGTACAACCAACTTGTGGCATGTATTCACATATAACTTCAAATATTTGTTCTCTGCTCAATACTATTCTAAGTTTCATCAGCTGGTCACTCTTCCCTTGGATGTCCACTATCTTATCTGGTAATATTTCTGCTATGATTATTCCTAATCCATCCCTCATTTCTACTGAGCCATGATATATTATCTTGCAACTCTTCCTTATGTTCATGAATTTTGATCCCTTTTATTTTGTTTATGTATCTAGTCAATGTGCACTCTTTCTTTTCAGTGTCTCACCCCCCTCTCTTGATTTCCCAGTCATTGTTCCCACTTTCAGGGACACTAAACCTAGTTCGTGGGCTTGCTTCTTTAGCCGCATTCACCTAGAACACAGTAGCCTTTTCCCATTTTCCACAGCGGTCAGACAAATTAGTCACATGTCACTTCCGGGGGAATACCCTGGCACTGTAGTGGTATACTCCCTAAAGATGAAGACCCATAAAGCATGTGTGACTGGCACACTTTTACAAACTAGCTGGCCAGGCCTGATGTTCTTGGTTTGAAATCGGAGATCTTTCTCCTATATGGACTGCATACCATGGCTAATGAGCCCCATCTGCCCAGGATAATCTGGTTATAAGGCACCAGACAACCACTTTTTACACTTCCACTTTCAGTTAAAGAAACCTCTACCACAAGAAGGCAAGTGGTAGTTTGTCTATCAGAGGCTATATATTATGCTGGCCACATAATGAGGCATTTTCTAGGGTGTGAGATCTCTTCCTCAAACCCGCCTTGTCCATGACACTTTTATAGGAGGCCACATTGAAGTTATCCATTTTCTTTTTAAAGTATCTTACGGGCTTCACAGGGGATAGAGAAAACCGCAGGACTCCTTGCCCACTGAAAAGGGATGGAATAAAAGGATCAGACCCCAGGGTAGGAAATTGCAGTTTGCAAGCAGGTCTTCAGCTCTTCAGCATGGAGCCAGTTTGTTTGCTTTGGCTTTGTGCAGAAGACTGCTTTTTTTCTTTCTTGTGCAGTGGGAATATATGGGCTGTCAGGGCTCATTTATGTTCCACACTTAATAATAAATATTGACAGCATCTCTTCTCAAGAAGCAGAAGCTTTCTACCTCCTGTCTCGATCCAAAATTCTTAAATTTGAAATCGTTATAATTAAAGAGATTTTCAAGCCACCAGCCTCTGCTATTATGTGACTGCCATGGAGGAAAAAAGTTCCCCCTTGTTCTCTGGTGTTATTTATTCTGTTTCTCTCTCTTTGTTTGTGTTCCTTACAGGAGAACTTCACAGTTAAAAACATTTTAAATGACTCATTTATGCTTACTCTAACTTTTTTGTATGCAGAACTGAGAAGTTAAATCCATGCTTGAAAACAAGATGCTTTTTTCCCATCTGCCTCTTAGCACTGCTTGCTTAATGGTCTAAAAACACCTTCCTGGGCCTGATTCTCCACTCAGTTCTACCAGCGTAAATCAGAATTAAACACCATTTTAATGAATGGGAGCTGTGGGCGCTCCATCCCTGAGAATCCAGCCACCTGATTCTGAGCACAGTTTTCAAAGTGCACCCTGTTAAGACCTGATGGGAAAAATATTTGCCAGAGAATGTCATTTGCACTGCACAGCAAGAAGTTTAATTTGTCCTAAAAAACCCCATAATTATACTATATATTCTTGAGAAGCAACTACTGACACTCTATTAACTATTTGCATATACAGAATCTAACTTTCCAGACTCATAGAGTTAACCAAGTTGCATTCTCATCAGTCATACATCCCCATTATTAACATCTTTAACTTGAATTGGTATTTTCATTTCCCCAAGCTATTACATATGCTCAAGAAGACACATACTCTTTGTTTCTAGATTGATCGTTTGTTTCCTGCGCATCCTGAAAATTCCAGTCTAGGGCTGCTCTATATTGGACATAAACATCTAATCATAAATTACCATTAAAGAAGCAACACACTATGGCTATGACAGTCTAAATCAGACAACACTTGCTGTTCCTACAGTATGTTCAATCTCCACTAAATCAAATAATTTTAGTTTTATAGGGAACGGTTTCATTTATCATTTTATTTGGTTAATTAAATATTGGCTTCCTTGTGAAGGTACCTTTAAAAGTATTTGCTAAGCCAGATGGTAATAGCTCAAAATATGGTAAATGTCAAGAGATACTAAAGCTTTTGAACGAAAGGTCAGATAACTTTTCTGTGTATACTTCCTTTATTCAATGATTGTTTAACCATTCAGTAATGAAGCTGAACTCAATCTTCTCTTTTATTTACGTGTTTAATCAAGCAGGCAAAATAGAATTATTAAACAAACATAAAACTATCCAAGAGTTTTGATACAGAGACAACAAAATTATAGTTTAAAAAATACCAAATCAAGTTAATATTTGCAACACTCGATGGAGTAACCTTGAAAATTGAAGTCTTCTACATTAGTGCCATCTCAGTACAGCTCTAGCAGTAACAATTCAAGCTTCCATACATCCACACTCAGATATACTTGAGAGGGTTAAAGACATTTCCGTCTTTAAAACCAGTTCTTGGTCTTTCTGTTCCCAAACAAGAGTGAACTTTAGTGTGAATTGTGATAGAGGAGCTTTTGGAATACGGATATTAATCCACTAGAAAATAGGCTGAGACCATCAATCCATGTCATCTAAACCATCAAGAAGCCATCAGGAGATAATTATTTTCTCCACTACCTATCAGTGCTGTATTTCAACTGATGACCCAGACATAGAAAATTATATATCTTATCAATCCATGAGCAATACACTCACCCACTCTTTAAAAAAAAACACAGTTGACAAATATGCTTCCTTACCTAATTTACTAAATGTAAAAGTTAAGGAGAGGGTTAAATCTTACCCTTTTTTCTAAAAAACACACTTACCCAAAAATACATACAGCTTTTGAGAAGCTCTTCTTTACTTAAGGGACCACCAGCAATCTGAAAACATTATATAGGAAAGGGGGAGCAACAGGAACATGAAACAGGTGTGCATATGCTTGGCAAATAATGACCAAGCATTTTAGCACACATAACCATAATAGTGATTACGGCCCGTTCAGTGGGGCTCAAGGCCAGAAGTCTACTTGCACACAGCCAATTGCAGACCAGGGCCTAATTCCATAGCTCAACAGAGTGATGTTAGAGTCTATAAACAAAAGACGACTCATGCCACCTGCCTTCCATCAGCAATTACTGACTAATATTTGTTATGTGTAATCAGAAAAATGGTGTGATTTTTGTGGCAAAAAAGAAAAGAAAAGAAAAAAAAATATTAAAAAACAGCCTTCCTTTCTAAAGCTGGAATATCTTAAGTGATATTTTCAAATGCTTAATATAACCATCTGTTTTTTGGAATGGAAGAGGGTTCACAAATTAAATTACTATCAACTTTGTACACACACACATCAGTATTAAAAAAAGAGAGATACATAAATTGTATTGCTACAGGAATTATACCTTTCCTTTGATTAGAGTCCAGAACATATAAAGGGGTTGAATGGGCAGACTGAGGGAAGCCCCAGGCTGTACTAATAAAAGGGTTATGGTGATTGCCTTAGTTCATATGAGCTAAAGCAAATGAATTATATTACAGAAGCCATACAGCTGAGAGATGACAATTAATCTATAGCAGCTATTTGCTTAACACAACCTGTAGCTTGGTATAACTCATTGAAAATTATATTTCAGCAGCATAAAATGTCAGAGAAATATAATTTAGCCACCTTCTGTAAACATTCTTTATTGCCTGTGGGCTCTAAACTGCATTTGTAAGTCCAACTGTTTTTTTCTATACAATTCTCATAGTTCAGTTAATGTGAAAATATAAACATTTACTCATTTATGGGATTCAGAATTGAATAGAACAAGTTTCCAAATATTACAGATGGAACATTACAGAGGAGGTAGTACCCCTGGAAGTGACCATTCAGAATACAGTGGGGGAATACAGGCAGATTGTCCTCGCGGTCATGTTCCAGTGACCTGCACATCTGTATTAACAGGTATATAGAGTGTACCAGTTTGCATCTTTTGCACATGGTTTCTATTGCTTCTGTCTAGTTTATCCACATTTTGTTTTGCAGGAGTCTTTAATTTATTATTACAGGCCAGTCTTATCTTATGCTGGGGTTACGTTCCGCTGTCAGCGCGTAAAGCAAAAATCGCGTATAGTCATTGAGTGTAATGGCGGGTGAAATCGCCCGCACTAAAGGTACAATATTTAAATTGTTCTTTTTCTCTGTTTGTTTTTTGTTGCCGACCGTTCAAAGCTGAATTTGTGCATGTTAAATGCGCGTAAGATGAGACTCACCTGTATAATAGTTAAAGATAGTGGTTTGGGTATTTTTGTGTGTATATGGACCATAGGGGAAGGACAGCTAAAGTCTGAAAACAAAAATTTTGATAGATGGTAGGCATTAAAGCTTAGCTTTACAAGAACGTTAAAATCTATTTCATCTTCCTGACACTGAATTAAAAATGAGGTTGGAGCAGGACCATAAGTGTTGAGAGGAGTGAAGCAATTTAATGTGGCAGAGTTCAAAGGAAGTGGTTATGCATTTATAAATTGGCACAGAATATCCTTTGGAGATATTTTGCACTTAGTAAGGTGGATATCATAAATTAGCTCTGTTTCTTTATTGAGGGTATGTTCCATGTGAATGGACCTGCTAGTTTACTAAAATGTATATATACACTATTATAAAGGCATTCTGACTACAACTTCCATTCATAAATTGACCATTCGGCTTAATTTTGGATATGACACGTGATACCTTTGTTAAAACGGAAATAACCCAGCCGATTGTACAATATTCCATTAGAGTAAAATACATATGTTGGTTGAGCAGAAAGGAAATTCTACTCAGGAATTGCACAACAAATTCTTCTAATCTAATTGCAGTGGCATAAAACTGAATATAGATTAAATGGAAAATGCTCAACTCTTAATATCAGCATAGTCTGATAGTGTAGGACTGTTTTTGTTAATTTTTCCCCATCTTTCAATTTTGCAGGTTCTGGAAAGATATCTGGAAAAATAATAGAAGAAAATAATACCAAAGGAATAAATTGTCCCAAACAACTTGTCATGTTGTGGTGACTAGAATGTGGTGACTGCAAAAACTTTGGGATCTATGAACTCCCCAAAAGTAGGTGACTCATTTAAACACTTTATTCTGCAGTTACCCTGATTTGGAAAAGTCTATCAGAAGCCCCAATGGAGATTTCCTTTTAGTGCAAGAGCTATAGCATCACCCACATTTTTGGAGCATGAGTTCTATCCCTCCTTGAGACTGAAGTCCTAGAGGTTTATTACAGTGGCAAACACAAAGTCCTATATTGACATAGATATGTTACAATAAGGGGAAATGAAATGAGAGTGAAGTTGGTAGAGGCCAGAGTGAAGTTTCATTGTGCATAGAGGACAGTTCAGTTGGAGCCAACACATGGGAGTTCCAGCATGAAGCTGTGCTTCATGATACCCCATCTGCAATGATGTGAAGTAAATTTGGGCAGGCACTAGGGAAGGGTCTAGTCAGTGTACTATGACTATTACAAGTGGTTGACATATTTTAAAATTGAAAACATAAATGGGAAAATAAAATCTCCATCTTTTAACCAACTGTAGCGCTGGTCATTTTTTTTCTAAAATTGGAATTTTGATTTTAAAAAACAAACAAACATAAAAACAACAACAAAATTTGAAGGAAGTGTAAGTTTCATCTTTTTTTCCCCTTGTATACAGCTCTAGAAACTATGGCAATCAACAGGTCAATCCCAATGAGAGTTGGGACAGCAAAGTACTAATATAGCCTATGTTTGCAATAAAGATTGCACGGGCATCAATAAATACCTCAACTGTGTTCTTTTGTCAAGTGGTCATACCAGGCTGAGGTTTTCATTGTCCCAACCTCTATGGAGAATGGCTACCAAAAACTAATTTACTCAGATTTCCTGGAGGATTTGGACATTAGAGAATAAAGACACAAGTATTTTCTATTGTAGTCTATATCATGGACCAAACTGTTTTCCCATATACCTGGACAACACCACAGAAATCACAGAGGTTGCCTGCAGGTAACTGAGGACAAAAATTGGCCCCATGTCTCTCTCTATAATATATCCAATCATATATATAATGTGGACTGGTAAATCTTATTGTGCAGAGGACTAAAAAATATACATCTGTGATATGCCCAAGATTAGAAAACTCTTTCATGTATGTGGCCCTTCACACATTACACCACTGCTCTGGTATCTGCACTAGCTTCCCGTTATGTTCCAAGTGGAAATAAGTGTTAGTTTTGACTGTGAAAGTCCTTTTATGGTACCAGAGCAGTTGCACTCTGCAGAAAACAAGATGTTTAAGCTAACAGACCCAGGGTTTACAATGGAAAGGGCAGCTGGCAAATAATTTTCATGATGAGTCTTTGACAGGATCCATCACAGCCACATTTGTTGACCTTCGGTGACCACTCGCTTTTTCAGGCTTTTCTTGGAACGGTAGGTTGAGGGAGAATTTTAATTTATTTTTTGGTGGAATTTTAATTGTCAAATATCCTTTATATGATAAATTAGCACTGGGAAATAAATATTTACGCTTCTTTATGACCTCAATAGAACATAGATGGATATCTTCAATAAACACAATTTATATATATATATGGATAGAAATGAAAAAAAAGTATTACTATAGATCTTTAAAGGCATCCCCCTGTACATGCTATCTCCCTAAAGAGGACATATCAACTATTTGACAGTAAAACAGATTATATTAATCTATGCACTACAGAAATTAGATTTAAATCAAATTTTTGGAAAATATTGAAGTCAATCATACTCATATCTGGATCAAGAATCAAGCATCTGGGACATAAATTAAGGCAACAAAAAGATAAAAATATAGAACTACAGTTTAGAACTGGTGGAATTACTTTATATATCTATACCTCTAAAACCTTCTACCAAGGGACTGACAGAGCATCATTTTCTCTGATTCAGGAAGTGAGTCAAATGGCCTTCTAGGAGAATGATATTCCTGGTTCATGGATTAGACAGCAGGTGGCATCTCTAGACACAACTAGGGTTACCTTTCCTTTCAGAACCCGACCATATCACCGTCTTGATATAAACTCCACAGCTCATGGAGTGAAAGAATCCCCCAATGTGGCAGCACATTGCACTACAACCAAATCCTGCTTACAGAAAAGCTATGGCTAAATAAAGGAACACATTATTGCTTTGTGCACATTAGATTACAGAACAACTTTCTCAATTTAAAAGATATATATAATTATAGAATAGAATCCAAGATATCTATTTCCCTTGTTATCTTAATAAATAGCACAAAAAGGTATCTTCTACATTTAACCTCAAAGATAGACCACAATTACCTTAATTCTGTAGAGGAAAAAATGGTGCCTGTGTGTGCATATTATATAATGTGTGTGCATATCTCACACACACACCAGTATCAAAGCTAATACAGATCACCTTGAGAACTGTAATGGAAATCCTAATTATTTAACTTTGGTTGAAGAATAACTTTAAATTTCAATCTGAACAATGTACGGTTCATTTTAGAAAACAGAGAGTAAGTGATTTTTTTATATACACAGATTTATCATCAATTGCATTATGAAACTGCCACCCCTGGAGTTTATTTGTTCTAAAATTGAAGATGTTTGTTTTGTAAGAAGCACTAGGAAGTATTGTTTTCTGAAAATATTGTTAAGGGAAAATATGTATCAAATATGTAGAATGTGCAAAATATATACACACATATATACAAGAATAATATACTAATTAACAATAAATCTAAATTTGTTTAACATGAAATGAAGGCCTGCTCCAGAAGTCATTTCCAAGACCAGCTTCTGAACAGAGGGAGTTTTTCCTGAATGAGTGCAGTTTTAGCTAAGTGAATGCCTTAAACATTCTGGTACCCACTAACCCACAGGCAGATTGTATACCTTCATGTCTTTGCAGTACTTATGCCAGAGGATGACTTTATTGTTTCAGAATCACTGATACGTTGCTGATACTACATCATTCCCAAGACTACCACCCCTTGAGGCAGACATTTTAGGAATTAAATGAACACATGTGAAAATCAGCAGATCTGGGAGATTTACCTGGCTAAGTGTGGGGGAGTAGCCACAATGGGGATGTAATATTGGGTATCATCAACCTCCTGAGGACAACTTTCCCATTTAATTCATATGTTACACAAGTATAAACAGTAGTGGCAACAAAATTGAAGTCTGCAGTACCCCACATGAAAAAGCTGATAGGTGAGATGAGCAATTGTACAAATCTACCTCATATCTCTCACACAAAAAGCAACTCCAACCACTCCCCATCATTAGTTACTGCCAAAGGATTCCATAACACATCATGGTACCAAAACCACAGAGATCTAAAATAATTTTCATGGAGCTTTTATCCTCATCTGTTGGCAAGAGGTGTTCATCAACCAATGCAGTTGCTGTCACTGTACCCTTCTTAACTCAGGGAGGGTTCCACAAACGCTTCCACAGTTAACCTGTCATAACCTTTTGAAGCAGCTTACCCCCCAAAATGGGAAGATCTTAGACATGGGATGGTAACTAGTGACATAATGCACATCAAGAGTACATTCTTGAGCAGAGACCTCACAAACCCTTTAAGAATTGGTGGTGCTCTTCCCCACACAGGGAAATGTTGACAATCCCAGCTAGCAATGTACATGGTGCCTCTTCACTGACTGTCACAAGCCTATCATCAGGACATAGGTTGAATCCCCATGTTTCAGCTTGAAGCAACCACTGCACTTCCAGAACCTCAGTGATCAACACCAGCCAAAACTTACACACAAAAGACTTGGTGTTTGTCAGGAGTTATATATTTATGATCTAACAACTAGAGCTTTATGTTCTGCTTTGCCATCTAAAACGAGTCATTTTGAAATAAGAATTTATAGCCCTTGCAAGTAATGCAACCAGAAAATGTCATACCATAATCATGATAGATTATTTTGTTCAAAAGATGATCTTGAGAATTATTAGTACTCTTATAGTCCTATGCCTATCTATACCTTGTTTCTTTCAGTGCCCAATTATAACAAAAGTTGAAGGAGTATGGAGCATTTTTTTTCTCTCCCCCCATTGTTTGGCCTTCTGAATCTATATTTAGCAGGATTATTCTTCATTCAGATAATTCAAATGATACTTAAGATTGTTCTCATAAATTATATGAAGTTTAAAGCTGATATTTCCTCTAGGTAGACAACAAAATATATGTTTGCATGCATTTGGTATTCTCCTAGCATATTCTCCTTGATAATGGCTTCTTTTTACTATTGAAAATCATTAATATCAATCTTCTGCAAAATCAGCAGACAGTTTATCAATTTTTCCCCATTGAATTTCATTCAATTTTAGTAGTTCCCAATTAAATCTCAATTAAATCCAATTTATTTCCATTAATTTAATTACTTCTCATCTCTATCAATAGCCTTTGTTAATTTCAATTACTTTCAATAAACCTTCAATTAAATCCTTTTACCTCTAATTCATTTCCATAAATTTCAATCAGCTTTTTCTGAATTCATTTGATAGCCATAAAACCAATGTCACAGATATGGTGTCAGACAGACTCTTTTCACTCAACTATGTAGATATTTAAACTTATTGAAAAAGTTGCAAAGAATAGAATTTAATGGGTCCATGAAATGTAATAGGGTTCTCTAGAATGACTTGCAACATCTGTAGAACGTAATAACGAATATTTGTTATCTCTTTTTGAACGATCAGTTAGAATTCTAGGTGGAAAGGTCATGCCCCTCCAGATTTACACATCGAGAGTACCAACTACTTGTGGATTTCTCCATCTCATTCAAACAGTTGTCTCAGTGGCACAGTCCCATCTCCCAACCTCAGTGTCAGGAACTCAGTTGGCTCTGGCAGCAGTTTCCTAGCAACCCAGTGAGCTTGACTGGGCCCATTCCCCTCACTAAGTGACTGTGCTCTCTGATTGGATAGAAGGGCCACCCGATCCCTATTTAAGACTAGCAGCAACAGCAGCACTGTGGCTGCTCAGTGTGGTCTATGCCTGCAGCTGTGCCAGACTTGCTTCCTCTCCAGGCTTTGCTCCATTCTTTGCCTGCTCTGCTCCAGTCCTAGCCATCCCTGCCTCCTCTAAACCCCTGATTCCTAACTCCTGGCTCTGACTTTTGGCTTGCCTCCTGACCATGCCTCCAGTTCTGCCCTCTGATTCTGTTCCTACTGCTAGGCCAGACTCCCACTCCAACCACTAGGTTGCATCACCTACACCTTGTTGTGTGACACCCAGATGCCATGCAGACTCGCCCATGTGTCCAGGGACCTGTTATGGGAAAAGAGCAGGGACTGGGTGGGCTGAGAAGGATAGACAGATTGGTACTGTATTGGATGGGGTATATATTTGTCCCGCCACACCCCTGGCCCTGTAGTAATTAGGGAAAGATAACACATGGTGATTTAAGGATCCACTCCCCCTCCCCACCCCTGAGAGCAATTGGAATTAAGATTCCCTGAAAAGGCACATTCCCAGGGTGCAGTGATCACAGTGCAGCAACAAAAGTCCTTTGTGCTAGGTTCTACATCCCTGGGATCTAGGCAAATCATCTGAGCCTTGGATGCTATGTTGACAGCAACTCTTTCCCTCAGCCTCCCCCTCTGAAACTATGGAGGGAGTCCATAGTCACCCCTACTTCCATGAGACTTATCCACAAGTTACAATAGGGAGGGTGATCTAATAACAGGCTTATCATGCTCAATTCAATTCTATTGAATGGAGAGGAGAAAAAAAAACTAAACAAATCTGAAACTCTTCAAAGGATATAATTTTCTAATAAATAACATAGGATGTCTCCAGAAAAGTAATTTATCCCATTCAAATCAATGGGAAACTGTGCACCTTACATCACTAGGCAATTGGACAAATCAACAACCATAAATACACATTAAGAATTGTATCTCCTTTGAAGTGATGTATAATTTAGGGATCCTGCTTCCTCCTCTCCAACCCCCCTACGCCCCATTGAACTTTTTATAATTTACCTTGATGGTGTTTTGGAAATTTTGGCCTCACCCTTATGGAAAAAGCCTCATCAATTTTA
The DNA here is from genome assembly GCF_013100865.1 of Trachemys scripta elegans. Classification (NCBI taxonomy): domain Eukaryota; kingdom Metazoa; phylum Chordata; order Testudines; family Emydidae; genus Trachemys; species Trachemys scripta. The sequence continues at coordinate 15,762,509 of NC_048310.1, forward strand.
AAAGAAAGTGTTAAATCTTCTATAGAAACATCACATAAAATTAAATAGAAAATTATATTCCTTGTACAGAGTAATATGGAACACAATTCTAGAAAGATGCTCTTTCTCTATTAAATTGTGTAAGTTTTTAGAGTCATTTCTATAACCACCCTACTGAGTCCCACCAGACCCCCACCAAACCCTGAGTTCCACAGGTATTCTATAGAAGGGGGCAGGTGGCCTTGTGGATCATGTTAGAAAATACTTTGGGTAGAAAACTTTTCCTTCCTGCAGGATCTCCCCATGGTTTTCTCTACGGCTTTCCTTCTTTCCAGAGAGAGAATACAAACCTATGGATTTTAAGATGGCAAGATCTACCACATTTCCATATTAAGATGAGGAATTTGCATTTCATTTGTTAATTTTCTGCACTGAAAGAGATTTCTTATGCTCTGTATTTCAGGGAAAGTATCATTTGAACTAGGAATAACATGTATAACAAAATGTGCTCCAGGCAAAGTGTCACATGACATAAGAACATGTATACCATATGCAGCCCCTGGGAGAGACTGAGATGTGATGGTCTATGATACCTTCAGCATATGAATGACATCCAGAACTATGTCACCTTCTAAATAATATGCACAAAGCACATCTCCTTGCTGAGCACAACACTTGGGTGAATTTGCATGAAAAGCAGTTGGCTCAAGGTCAGCCCAGGTAAGAGCAAGGTAGTAGAGGGAGAAGCACTTAGACCAGTGGTTCCCAAACTTGTTCCGCTGCTTGTGCAGGGAAAGCCCCTGGCGGGCCGGGCCGGTTTGTTTACCTGCCGCGTCCGCAGGTTTGGCTTATCGCGGGGTCTCAGTGGCCGCTGTTCGCTGCTCCAGGCCAATGGGAGCTGCTGGAAGCAGCGCGGGCTGTGGGACGTACTGGCCACTGCTTCCAGCAGCTCCCATTGGCCTAGGGCAGCAAACTGCGGCCATTGGGAGCTGTGATCAGCCAAACCTGCAGATGCGGCAGGTAAACAAACCGGGGCTTTCCTTGCACAAGCAGCGGAACAAGTTTGGGAACCACTGATTTAGACAAATTCCCCCATTGAAAGTCTCTCTCCTTTAGTGGTCAAAGGGTTGGGCAATCTCAGGGTCCTATTGAATTATTTGGTATTGCTGTTATTAGATGCTTAAATTGCCAGAAAAAAAAAACCTTTATCTATCTCTGCCTAGCTGCATAACCATTCCCTTTCTCTACGGATGTCACCAATAGCCATGATGTTCCATGTGTTGGTCATCTTCTGGCTAGACTATCACAGTGGTGCAAACTATGGTGATCACCTAAAAATTAAAGCTGGTATAACTTACATTAACCTGCTTCCTATATGTATAAGGTTGAGGAGAATGTATTACAGCAGTGCTCTCCACTACCAGTTCCAGGTCTATTTCAAGATCTCAGTTCTTACATGTACTAGGGCCTAGTTATCTCAGAGGTTGTGTCTTTCATAGCTTCTTCTATGACCAAGAAGGGATCCATTGCTAATAAAACCCAGATTTGAATATATATGGTGCTAAGAGCGGGTGTCCTCTCCTCAGAAGACCCATGACTATGGAATTCATTAATATACCAGTGTCTTCCAATTTTTAGAGTGCAATGAAATCTTCACCTATGTACAGTCTGAGAATCTTAAAAATTCATCTGTTCTGCTGGGGAATTCTTACCCATAAATGATTTCCTGAAAACCCTTTTTTCCTGCCAGACATCTGGAAATTTAAAGCTCCAAGACATATGCAGGAGTTTCCCAAATAACTGTAGTGAGTCTCCTGAGGACACACTGTTAGGCTATATTAAAAGTCTGTTGAAGCCAGTGAATATTTTTTCCACTGACTTGAATGGGAGTTGGATTGTACCCTCCTCAATTATACACTGGGATTTGTCAACTATAAAAATCAGACTTTAATTGAGGTTGGCGGTGGTTGCAGGACAATTCTTCCTTTCAGAAGAATGATATATTTCTTAATTTTTAGGGTGCCCAAATACTACAACGAGGGACTTATTAGAAACCATTTATAACACTAATAATGAACTGAGGTAAAGCAGTAATAGGATTGTGAATCATGAGGTCTGGGTTCTTTTCCTGGCTCTGCTCCAGACTTCCTGATTGGCCTTACACAGGGAAACTATATTTTTGGGTGCCCAACTTTTTAAAGAGGCACCCAAAATTGCTGTCCTCTTTTTAAAATGGCATCTTTAATCTCTGTTAACTTTCATTTTCCCATCTGTAAAATAAGGACAATCATTCTTTGATACCTCACAGGGATGTTTTGAGGCTTATTCATCAATGTTTGTGAAGCCCTCTGATAGAACAGTGATAAATAAATAGAGAAGTATAACAAATTGTGTTCCAGTAAATGTTCCCCGTGATTTAGGCCATATACCATAGTACTAGTGCACTCTCCCAGATTTTTTAAAATGGTGCTTGTAAGCTATGCTTTTAATCTGTGAGCCTCCTCATATTATAATTTAGCTACAAATAGTGTGGGTGATAAAGTTTTAAATAAGAACATTAACCATGACAAAGAAAGAAATGAAAAAGAAACAAAGACATTGCCCCATGTGTACTGTATAATGAGTTGCTGTCCTCATTTTTCACCTGAAACTAATCGTTACAGTGCTGCAGTGAACAGTGCCTCATCTATACATATATATCATTTCTCCAAAGGATGCTCTAGAGAGGATGTAGATCAATATGAATTCATTTTTTCTGGTAATGGAAAATATTTGAACTGTTCAGTTATCAGATGCCAAAGAGGACTACAGGGGGTATCATGCTTGTGTTTCTCCCTATTGCCCTGACAATTTCAGGTGCATGTAAACCTCCAGCTTCACATACACTCTTGACAGGTGTGCTAAAGAGACCTGAATTATTTACACTGTTGAGAAGGTAAAATGATATGTGATTAGCAAGTGAGCAAAAATTCTCATTAAATACAACCCGCTCCTGCCAAAAAGCATTCTACTGAACGTAGTGCATGTATCTGAAAACACCCACAACTCTGAGACAAGGAAATAAAGCTAAAAAAATATGAAGTTTAAAATGTTCTCTCTCCTTTATTTCACATTATAAACATATCAGAAATGTTCTCATGATTACATAGGAATCAATGGTAAAATAATCCACACTATTTTATTTTAAACATTATCAAGCACCCAAGGTAGATAACTTGCCAGCAGAATTATTAAAAATGGCTAGTAACCACACTATTGATCTCCTGTGGAAAATTAGCAGTGATGTACGAATGACTAGAAATTGACTAAACAACTGGATGAAAGGAATCTTTCTTCCCTTACCAAAGAAAGGAGACATAACAGAGTGTAATAATAGTCATATCATCTTGCTGATATCACATGTGGGCAAAGTTTGCTCTACATAATCCAGGATTGCATGAAGTGAATGATAGAAGCAGAACTACCAACACAACAAGTAGGTTTCAGAGCAGGATGAGGTCCTTGCGATTAATTTAGTAATGACCATCCATCACATCATTCAAAAATGCAGAGTATAATCACCTGTTTCACTGACTACTCCAAAACGTTTGATACCATCCAACATGACTATCTTTGGAGGATGCTGTCAGACACGGGGATTCCAAAGTACCTCATTTAATTCATTGCAAATCTCTACCATCAACAGCAGACCCAGATGCAAGCAACAGCAGGTGACAGTGAGTGGTTTGTCACTGGGCAGGGTGAGACAAGACAACTGTATTCTCTCCCCTAAGCCTTTTCAATATTCACACAGAATTTAGTATGAGACAAACTCTGGAAGGTTTTGACAAAGTGGAAGGAGTTGAGATTTCCATAGATTGATGCCTCTTAACTGACCACACATACATTGATGACACAACACTTTTTGCTACAAACACTGGTGCAATGCAACAAATATTAGAGTCTGTAAAAAACATTAGTAAGAAATACGGACTGTCCCTCACTGTGGCTAAAACTAAGTGCATGCTTGTTGACACCGTTAAAAATATGATACAAGTAGTCATCATGATTCATGGTCAAGCTGTAGAGGCAGTAGATTAGTTTAATTATCTGGGTTTATACCTAGCCTAGCTGTTCCAAAGAAATCTGAAGAACACTAGGAATGGCTCACTCACCCATGGCCTGTCTTTCAAAAGTTTGGGAAAAACGTGGAATCTCATAATGTATGAAGGTTTGACAGGTGAAAAGCTTAATTTTTTCCATAGTGATTTATGGATGTGTATCATAGGAAATGAATGCTGCTGATAAGAAAATTGAAGCATTTGAGATGTGGTGCTGGCAAAGAATCTTGCCCATCCCCTGGATGGAAAATTAGATGAATGTTTATATTAGAAATATTATAGGAAAGAGGCAGACCATGCTGTCAGAAATCAACAGGAGCAAACTTAGGTACCTCAGGGATATCAGTTGCAGGGGTGGACATAACCTCAAGAAAATTATCATGGAAGGAATGGTGGCAGGTCATCATAGTGGAAGATGACCAGGGAGGAGATGGATTGATGGTGTGTGGCAGATAATAGGACATCAGAAGCTGAGTGCTTCAACCTAGTGATGGGCCAAGAAGGCTTCCAAAAATTCTGCTATGATATCACCAATAATCAATATATGTATTTTACTTCTCAGGAATCAGATTGTTAATAAGAACTTATAAGTGCCTTAATAAATTTGGGAAAGGTTGAGTTCTAATCATATCATATGTTATTTGCTAACTCACAATATTATCTTATTAATTATAAATATCCAGAAATAGACACATTTACTGGAAAATATTTCTCTTTGTGAGACACTTTCAAGACTTTAAAACCATCATAATAGGGAATGAAGCAATAATACAATATTTATACAAATGGAAACGCCAAGAAAATCTGCAGTACATTAAAGTAGCACTAACATTTGCCACAACTATGAGCCACAAATATCAGCTGTATTGCTATTAGAAGGCTTAGACAATTAGAATACTGAATGAGAAACAAAAACAGGATAGAATAGAATTAAGTACCTTTCTGTTCCCAGTATCATGTACATACTTTATGAAACAAATCAGTAGTGCAACTCCAGCATAGACATATGAAAGAGTAGTCTACAGAGTTGCACACACTAATCTCATTAGAAGTCAATGGGAATTAGGGTGGGGTGTCCAAGTCTCTTAAGTCCCTTTGAAAATTCCAGAAAAGAATAACTCAGACATATGTCTATGCCATATACAAATGGCTGTTACATATCCTATTGACATTCATTTACACCATTTTGAACACACAGTCCTGGATGCAGGAATGTTTTAAAGGAAGAAAGAGTATTGGCCATAACACTTTTTTTGGTCTAAACTTCTTCTGGGACACGAACAGCAGGAGTAGACAAACTCCTCAAAAGATTTTCATGACAAACAGCCTGTAGTAAAGTCTGAGCCAAAAGGCTGGGTTCAAATACCCTCAGTTTTGAATGTGTTAATATCTAGACCCAAACTCTGATTTTAGTAATGAAATAGGGGGGGTAGAATAATTATATGGCATATATTTAATGGGAGCAGAATTGTCTGCAAATAGGATTTTATGGGGCATATTTATGGTTTAAATTGTAATCATTTTAATCTGTTCATATATATTTTATTCCTAACTAATACTCTGCATTCATGTACCTCCTTCAGCAAATCAGAAATAATTATCTGTGATTTCCAAAAGTCTATTTTATACACCTGGACTCATCTTCTCTATAGCAGAGCTTAAAATATGAAGATATGTTTATGAAATGACAATTTATTGGATTTGAATCATTGAAGTTGAAAATTAGCTTGGACCTACCTCAATGCAATGTCATATGGTAGAGGGGGCTACTTATTAAATGTTGGAGTACTTCAGATTCAGTTTTGGCAACTTGAATATCAGTTTTAAATTATCTAAATGAAAGGAAAGGTTGGTAACTCAATTTGAATAGTAACATTTCACTTCCCTTGGGGAAAGACCTATGGAAATGTATAGAGATGAAACAAAAAATGGTTTCTAGAAATTATTGTAAAAGCTTGAGGAATGTTTTACCCATAGTTGTTGGGTTTTGTTGTTGTTGTTGTTGTTGTGTTGTGGGGGTTTGTTTTGTTTTGTTAATCATCCCAGAGAAATTCTGTAGAGGCATACAATACTCTACTAGTTACATGCTATGTTTGGTTCAAAAAGCCCAAAGGGGAGATATCAATATCATTCTATGTTAAATTCTACAGGATTTTTCCATACATTGGGAAAAGAAAAACAAATCTTGTTTTTGAACAACAGATGTTTTATCAAAAAATGCTTAGTCTCAAAAATGGCTAAATTCTTGCTTCATTTACATGCATGCAACAAGCCAGAAAGGACTCTGGGGCATTTAGGGCCTAATCCAAACCCTAATAGAAAGAATCCCTTATTGCCTAATTATCAGTAGTTCTAAGCACCCAGAGTTCCCACTGAAGTCCATAGATTTGTATTCCTATGGAAGGAAAGCTGCAGAGAAAACCATGGGGAGATCCTGCAGGAAGGAAAAGTTTTCTACACAAAATATTTTCTAACATGATCCACAAGGCCACCTGCCCCCTTCTATAGAATACCTGTGGAACTCAGGGTTTGGCAGGAGTAATGTTGTGCAGGAGGAGCTACGTTAAATGGTATCTCCCCTTCAAAACTGCAGTGGAGTGTTAGTGTTGTCTAAGGCAACATTAACCCCCCGCAAATTGCTCCCCTCCACAGAGTCTGAGTGCAGTAGATTCAGCAAGCCAGCATCAGTACATCAGTACATCCAACCAGGCTCATGGTGGGATCTGCAGGGCAATGTGGAAAGAAGGCATCTCTCCCCAGCTGGGCACGCTTCATGGGATTTGGGAGTAGGAACCCCTCAGAAACTTTATGGCCCTACTCCCCTTCCCCATGGTAATCTTGGTAATCCCCCATGTATATAAATTTAACTAACACTATATGCATTTTTAATGGCAATGTGGAGTCATATCAGAAGCAGGCACCATTGTATTTAAAATAAACGGTAAGTACAATAGAATTATAAAACAAATTAGAATAATTTACAAGGAATGTAGGGGGAATAAGCAAGGTGAAAAACTCTCTGAAGAGAGGGACTGGATTACAGTTTAGAAAAGGTAGCTGTGTAATCAGTAAAAAATGTTTTATTTGCATTGTACAGTCTTTTGGTTTCTTTTGATCACAAACTCCAAAGTAAAAGCACGAGTCTCATCACGTTGCTTTGTTTTAGCAATCAGGATTGTAGGTCAATGAAGAACGAAGTAGAACAACATTATGTGACAAATGTAATGCGACAGGAAAATTTTAAAGGAGAACCTACTAATTTGGAATCACTAATTGCTACCATTCAAAAAGCCCCATTACTTTAATAGTGGATTTTCAAATCTGAATTTTAGGCATATTTTTTAACCAGATTGAGTGTCAACTTCAAATGAGTAATTTGCATTTTTAAAAAATATTTCTCATCAACATAGAGTACTATTTATCACCTGGCAGGTAATAATTTATTACCCCTACCTTTAGTACTGCTGAATATTGTATCCCAAAGAATATATTAAATCAAAAGAACACAACATTTTATGTTAATGCAATCTTTGTAAGGCTTTAGCTAAAATTTCAAGTGCTGATAATTACAAACAAACGTCTGCAACAGGATTCCTGAAAATTTGGATTTTATTTATTTAGTTACATTTTCCCCCCAGGGTCTGAACTTGTCCCAGTGAACAGAAGGATGTTCAGCGGCATGTAACACTTGGGGTATTTTGACTATATGAGCTAAATCACTAGCCTGGATTCTTGAAAATACCTCTGGAAAAAAATGGTCAATATGCATATGCACCAAATGCAAACGTTTTACAAAACGTTTCCATTTGCAGGTAACTTTAAACTCAAACTCTCTAGTTTATAGACTAAAGTGGTCACTTTTCAATCACGCAGTTTTTTAATAAAACATTAGTATTTTAAAATGAGAAGAAGCAAAAGTTTTATAGGGTCACAGAAATTGCTCTGTGAAAGTTAATGCAAGGTGCTAATAAGCTCATTCTCTCTGTGTCAGCCCTGGAAGGGCTCTTGGAATGGGAATGATTAGAATGTTTGGATGAAGCAGTAGCATGTGCATACAATAAGTGGAATAGGAAGTGCAAATGGAACTGACTATGAAGCAGTACGAATTCACAAAACCACAGAGATAACAGAAAATAGTATCAGACAGGGGCTGGCAGTGAGGAACAATTAATTTAGAAAGGACTTTATGAAATATATTACTTTATCATCAGAGCCGTTAAAAACATGGAATTTTTAAGTTACCATCTTGTCCTGCGATGCTCAGCGACCTCTCATACGTGCTCAACTTCCACATACAAATAATGTGTGCCTGTATACATACTCCTCCCAGAATATTAATGTCAAAGTTCATATGACATTGCTAACAATGCATAGAGGACATATTTGTGTAAGTAACAAAAAAAAAGATGTTAACACTCATCTTTCTCATTCTGATCCCTGTGGAAATGGAAACCATTGAAGAATCATATTTCTCTATTTTTTGTTATCTAAAAGGAGAACACATGCTCAGGAGACATGGGAAATTTATGTTTTTGTCTTGGCAGTCCTTCAGAAAACAGAGTGATTATTATACACAATTCAAACTGGATTTGTTATAAGCTACATTTTTTTGACTCCTCCAAACTTACCGAAACTCTCTATCATTAATAACTGTGATTTAAAATATGGACATTCTATGGCTCTCGTTTGCTGCTAGGACAAGTGCATACATTTAATACAATGAACACTTAAATAGTCAGAATTATATGTACAAATTAATTGTTTTTTTTCCCAATGATATTTGTTCAGTTTTGAGTTTGTGAAAAATCATGACATAGTAGTATCAGCCCACAGCGGCCCAACCACTTGGCATAGTTTGTAGCAGTCCTGTGAGTCTGAACTATATTGGGGACTGAGATGATACTGAAACTGGATCAAGTTATCACAAGTGGCCAGTGCTGAACACATTGTGGTCAAAACTGAGAATCTGTACCCTGGTCTTACTTTTAGATGTCCTTTCTTCATTGTGTGTGTTACAGATGTCGGTCTAACAAACTAAAAATTAGCACTTCGGTTATTTTTTTAAAGTGTGTGTCAGTACTATGACACTGGCTGTATATATGCAGCACCTTCAAAGAAACACTCAAAGATAACCTCATAAAAACATGATTAACACACAAACATATTCTGCACTTTTTTCAAATTGTTATCATAGTTTTAATTGGAAAGAAGATAACTGAACACCAGTCAGCAATGGCTGACAGTCATCTTCTTTCCAATTAAAACTGAAAAAATCACTTGGAAAAGATGATTGATACAACACTTATGGATGTTACACATTCATATGAAATTGATTTTTTCTTCTTTTTTAGTAGAACATTTTCCTTGGGGGATATGGGGAAATCATTTCCTGATCAGCTCCGCTCTCAGGTAGTAATGAACTTGGACTCACAATACCCTTTGTGAGTTAGTTGAATCTTATCTCCATTTACAGAAAGACCAAGTGAGGAACAGGGGAGCTGCAACCAATATTTTCAAAAGTTGTCTCTGAATTTGGTTGCTTATGTTTCTGGATGCCCCCAAAGGTGTCTCAAGTTGTGAAACAAACAAAAAAATAAAAATGAGGGACCAAACTCAGCACATGGCTGATTGTGACTTGCCAAAGTCATTCAACTGGACTATGGTAGAACCACAGAGGATGCAAATTCCATGACTCTAAGCAGTTCTGTACCTTTCCCATGACACTATCCGCTCTATTAGATGGTGTATTATGTCTTTTCCATCTTCAATTTATATAATGACAATCCTAAAACAGAAAAAGGATATTCAGTCTCACTTCAGTTAAGAACAGTCCAAAACAGGAGGTCAAATCAAAACACTGTTAAAGTGTGCATATTTTTCTGGTAATCACATATTTCCCCACCTCCTAACTTTACCTTCCCCTGTACAATCAATTATGCCAAGAGCTGGATTAATCCATACCGGGGTGTGCACACACATGTATGTTTTGGACCCATTGCCAGATCATTGCGTGCCTGTTTAAAAACATAGAACTTATGCCCCTTGACCTTGGTTTAGGTTTCCAGGCAGAAGCCTACACACACACAGTGCACTGACAATTTTGGTTATGTGTATATATATTACTTAAGCACATTTTCCCCCTTAAATCCAACTCTTCTCCCCCCTCCCCCCGAAGAGATTTCCTAAAGGATTTAGTCACAATTCAAGTACCATCACAATCCAAGTACCTTCACTATGTATAATTTTCATTTTCTTTTTGCCCTGAACTTTGAATGATAAATAGATTCTGAGAATTTTATTTTTTGTGGATAGTTGGTTTGGAACATTTTTAAAGCTAGAAATATTAGAAGCCCTCAAATCCCTCCCTTCAACACCACCGTATGTTATCAGCTCTATTTTTCAGAACATCATACAGCGGCTTTCAATTCTCTGGGCTGATGTGCTAATGTTATCATGCATCACCCAGCTTCCGTGGAGTACATAACCATTTCTAATCTCGCACATCTTTAGGTTTGTCATAGTCAATATATGTGATGTTTGCTTCAATATTAATTGCACAAATTTCAGGCAGGATTAGGCAGCATAAGAAAAAAAAAACAGACAAACCAAGAGGAAAAGGTTTCTTAAGCTCTTTTAGCAGCTTAGAAGTAAATCATAAAATGTCAAGCTACAGAAATTGGCTCAGATAAATATGATTTTTCCTGAATTAGTTCACTAAGCTTTTATCCTTCCTGAACATTTTCAGTCAATCCTAAATGCTTTAAGTGCCTGCTTTAATATTGAACAGTTATGCTACGACACATACAAAAGATTGAAGGTAGCAGTTATTCTAGATGTGAAAGAGGTTTTGTTTGTCTTCGTTTAGACTAGGAAAGTAAAGAATTTATCTGGCATTTGGAAGGAAAAAAAGCTAGAGAATTATTTTATGAATTTGTTCCATTCAGACCCTTAAGTGATTGCATTAGATGCAGTCTTCTGTTATTTACATATTTCTAGAGCTTCATATCTTAAATATCATGGCTATTTAATTGTACATTTTTGCATTTTACAACAATATAGTTAAGTTTATGTTAGGAATTTAATTATACACCCATGTTTTCAGGGGGTTAGAACTTACAGCAGCTTCAAAAATTCCACACCAGCTGTCACTTGGCATTCAAAAAGGAATTTTTTTCCTCTTGATGCACATGGGTAAGTCACATTAATGCTTAGGTGAGCTATGCACATACATCTAGAGGAGACTATATCCCTGAGACTTAGAAGGCAAGTGTTACAAACCAAATAGTCAAAAAATAATAACAATTAAAAAAAAATCCTAATAGAAAATACAAAGTTAATTGACAACTTTCCTTCAGTGTTCTGATTTTTTAAAAATAAATGTTAAAATAAATGTCATATTTGTCTCATCCTTACTCAGGCAAAATGCCCATAGACTTTTGCATTCACTGGAAGTTTGATCTAAATAAGGACTGCAAGTCTGGGCTCCAAATTTGGAAACTCAGTTCAGTCCCCTGGGGATAAAGGTCCACATCACAGAAACCTCTTCCACAATTGGCCCTGATGCTGCATGCTGGCCCATATAGAATGCTGTGCCGAGCATTGCTGAATTGGGGCCTTAGAGGGCAATCTCAGCAAGGAAATCAAGGATTGAAGGGCATGGGGACAGAGTTCTTCTTTCTTCAAGAAGAGGTCAAGCCAAGGTTAAGGTTGTTGGAAGGATATGTGAGGAAAGTTATTTCGCTCATTGGTAGGGTACTCCAGCTTATGTTCTCTAACCCTGCATGTTCATCATCATCTGCAGCACCACAAATGCTCTCAGAGATCAAGGCCTCTTAGGGTATGTCTACACTACGGGATTAATCCGAATTTATATAATTCGAATTTGGGAAACGGATTGTATAAAGTCAAATGTATGTGACCACACTAAGCACATTAATTCGGCGGTGTGCGTCCATGTACCGGGGCTAGCATCAATTTCTGGAGCGTTGCACTGTGGGTAGCTATCCCATAGTTCCCGCAGTCTCCCCCGCCCATTGGAATTCTGGGTTGAGATCCCAGTGCCTGATGGGACAAAAAACATTGTCGCAGGTGGTTCTGGGTACAGCCTCACCCCTCCCTCCCTCCCTCCCTCCCTGCATGAAAGCAACGGACGGCAGACAACCATTTCGCGCTTTTTTTCCTGGGTGAACACTGCAGACTCCATACCACGGCAAGCATGGAGCCCGCTCAGCTCAAGACAGCAGTCATGAACATTGTAAACACCTCGCGCGTTCTCATGGAGTTTATGCTGAGCCAGGACCAGAAAAACAAGGCGAGGAGGCAGCGGCGGCGGCAGCGCAGCGACAAGCGTGATGAGGACATGGACATGGACACAGAATTCTGTCAAACCGCGGGCCCCGGTGCTTTGGAGATCATGTTGTTAATGGGGCAGGTTCTATCCATGGAACGCCGATTCTGGGCAAGGGAAACAAACACAGACTGGTGGGACCGCATAGTGTTGCAGGTGTGGGATGATTCCCAGTGGCTGCGGAACCTTCGCATGCATAAGGGCACTTTCATGGAACTTTGTGACTTGCTGTCCCCTGCTCTGAAACGCCTGAATACCAAGATGAGAGCAGCCCTCACAGTTGAGAAGCGAGTGGTGATAGCCCTGTGGAAGCTTGCAACGCCAGACAGCTACCGGTCAGTCGGGAATCAATTTGGAGTGGGCAAATCTACTGTGGGGGCTGCTGTGATGCAAGTAGCCAAAGCAATCACTCAGGTGCTGCTACGAAAGGTAGTGACTCTGGGAAATGTGCAGGTCATAGTGGATGGCTTTGCTGCAATGGGATTCCCTAACTGTGGTGGGGCGATAGATGGAACCCATATCCCTATCTTGGCACCGGAGCACCAGAGTACCCAGTACATAAACCGCAAGGGGTACTTTTCAACGGTGCTGCAAGCACTTGTGGATCACAAGGGACGTTTCACCAACATCAACGTGGGCTGGCCAGGAAGGGTTCATGATGCTCGCGTCTTCAGGAACACTACTCTGTTTAAAGGGCTGCAGCAAGGGACTTACTTTCCGGACCAGAAAATAACCATTGGGGATGTTGAAATGCCAATAGTTATTCTTGGGGACCCAGCCTACCCCTTAATGCCATGGCTCATGAAGCCATACACAGGCAGCCTGGACAGCTGTTCAACTACAGGCTGAGCAAGTGCAGAATGGTGGTAGAATGTGCATTTGGCCGTTTAAAAGGTTGCTGGCGATCGTTACTGACTCGCTCAGACCTCAGCCAAACCAATCTCCCCATTGTTATTTTTGCTTGCTGTGTGCTCCACAATCTCTGTGAAAGTAAGGGGGAGACCTTTATGGCAGGGTGGGAGGCTGAGGCAAATCGCCTGGCTGCTGATTACGTGCAGCCAGACACCGGGGCGATTGGAAGAGCACACCAGGAAGCGCTGTACATCAGAGAAGCTTTGAAAACCAGTTTCATGACTGGCCAAGCTACAGTGTGAAATATCTGTTTGTTTCTCCTTCATGAAAACCCGCCCCCTTTATTGACTCATTCTCTGTAAGGAACCCACCCTCCTCCTTCCCCCAGCTTGCTTTCAAACCAAATAAAGTCACTATCATTTAAAAATCATTTATTCTTTATTAATAGATTATAAAAAGAGGGAGGGAACCCTGGTAGGGTTTGGGAGGAGGATTGGCGGGAAGGAAAAGGCCACTAAAAAAACATTAAAAAACGTACAGCCTTTTGCTTGGGCTGTCCACTGGGGTGGAATGGGAAGGTGTACGGAGCCTCCCCCCACCGTGTTCTTACACGTCTGGGTGAGGAGGCTATGGAACATGGTGAGGGGGGAGGGGGGTTATACAGGGGCTGTAGCGGCACTTGTTATCCTGCTGCCGTTCCTGAAGCTCCACCAGACGCCGGAGCATGTCTGTTTGCTCATGCAGCAGCCCCAGCGTTGCATCCTGCCTTCTCTGATCTTCCTGCCACCACCTCTCATCTCGAGCGTCTCTCCTCTCCTCACGTTGGTCCCTCCTGTCCGCACGTTCACTGGCTTCTTTCCTATACTTTGAAACCGTGTCCTTCCACTCATTCAGATGAGCTCTGTCACTGCGGGTGGATTCCATGATTTCTGCAAACATCTCGTCTCGTGTCTTCTTTTTCTGACACCTTATCTGTGATAGCCTTCGGGACGGAGGAGAGAGGCTTGAAGAATTTGCAACTGCTGGAGGGAGGGAAAAAAGGAGAGAATTTTTTAAAAAGATACATTTTGCAGAACAATGCTTATACTCTTTCACGGTGACCAACACTATTCTCATTACATAGAACATGTGATTTCTGTGCAAGGTCGCATTTTGCCTCTTAATATTGAGTGCCTGTGGCTTTGCTGCTAGAGATCACAGACGCAGGTCCGGGCAACAGAATTCGTCTTGCATGCGGCCATGGTAAGCCATTGTCTTTCGGCTTCTGCGCCCTCCTTTCCCACATACCAAGCAAAGCCCGTTGAGTGCTGCGGTTTTCCTGTTAACATTCAGCAACAGAAAACAAACTAACCACCCCCCCATCCAATTCTCTGGATGATCGCTTTATCCCCCCCCCACACACACACACACACACATACCGTGTGGCTGGTATCAGGGAAGATCCCTGCAGGAACCAAACTAACACCCCTCACCCCGCCATGAATTCTCTGCGATGATCGCTTTACCCCTCCCCCCACCACGTGGCTGGTATCAGGGAAGATCCCTGCTAGCCAAACGCGAAAAGCTCTGGGCCAATTCCCCCCTCCCTGCACTTGGCTAACTGCAGGGAAGGATTTCTTTTCAGCCACAGGCAAACAGCCCAGTAGGAACTGCCACCTCTGTCCCCTTAATTAAATTCCCATATTTCAACCAGGTTACCATAAGCGATATCACTCTCCTGAGGATTACACAGCAAGATAAAGAATGGATGTTGCTTGAATGCCAACAAACACCGGGACCGTGCCAGGCTTTGTCATGCAATAATACCAGATTACTTGCTGCAAGCATGGCGCAGTCAAGTGTCCTACCATGGAGGACGGAATAAGGCTGCACTGCCTAGAAACCTTGTGGCAAGGCTTTTGGAGTACCTCCAGGAGAGCTTCATGGAGATGTCCCTGGAGGATTTCCGCTCCATCCCCAGACACGTTAACAGACTTTTCCAGTAGCTGTACTGGCTGCGAATGCATCCCAAGTCCTCAGGGCAAAGTAATCATTAAAAACCCTTGCTTTTAAAACAAGTTTTATATTTTAAAAGGTAAACTCACCTGAGGTCCCTTCCATGGGGTCGTGGTCTTGGATACTGGGTTAGGAGGGTTGGGAGGGTACTTCAGTCAGGCTGAGAAAAAGATCCTGGCTGTTGGGGAGAATGGAGTGCTGGGTGCTCTCTGCAAGCTCGTCTTCCTCCTCCTCCTCTTCCCCGTCCGCAGAATCCTCAGGTGTAGCTGATGAGATTATCCCCGCCTCGGAATCCACGGTCAGTGGTAGGGTAATGGTGGCGGCCCCCCCTAGAACTGCATGCAGCTCGTCGTAGAAGCGGCATGTCCGTGGCTCTGACCCGGAGCGACCGTTTGCCTCCTTTGTTTTTTGATAGGCTTGTCTGAGCTCCTTGACTTTCACGTGGCACTGATCTGAGTCCCTATTGTGGCCTCTCTCCATCATGCCTTTGGAGATTTTTTCAAAAGTTTTTGCATTTCGTCTTTTTGAATGAAGTTCTGCTAGCACTGAATCCTCTCCCCATATAGCGATCAGATCCAGTACCTCCCGTACGGTCCATGCTGGTGCTCTTTTTCGATTATCAGCCTGCATGGTTACCTGTGCTGATGAGCTATCTGTGGTCACCTGTGCTCTCCACGCTGGGCAAACAGGAAATGAAATTCAAATGTTCGCGGGGCTTTTCCTGTCTACCTGGCCAGTGCATCCGAGTTCAGATTGCTGTCCAGAGCGGTCACAATGGTGCACTGTGGGATAGCTCCCGGAGGCCAATACCATCGAATTGCAGCCACACAAACCCTAATTCAAAATGATAAAATCGATTTTGGCGCTACTCCGCTCGGAGTAGAGTACAGAAATCGATTTAAAGAGCCCTTTATTTCGAATTAAATGGCTTCGTTGTGTGGACGGGTGCAGGGTTAATTTGATTTAACACTGCTAAATCCGAATTAAAGTCGTAGTGTAGATCAGGCCTCAGTCATGTTTGCCTCCCTCTGCTAAGGCCTACCACCAAGGGTAACTAGTGCAGGGTCAGTGCCTCCTATATCTCTACTCTCAACTGTCAGATCCTTTCCACAGCTCTGAATAAAGTCTGGAGCTGACAGTGGGGAGAGAAGCCATTGATTAGGCCAATAGATTCATACTATTCATAATATGTATGTTCAATCCTGCCTTGGTTCAATGGGTGTATATGTGAATCACTGTACATGACATGATGTGTGTGTGTAGGATGGGGATCCCACTTCTATTTAGTGCTTTGAGGCCCATCCAAAAGTCATTATTCCTCAACTAAATTTACCCATATTGTGCTTGCAGTGTGAAAAGATTTCCATGGCTGGTAGCCCATTACTACACCCTTCACCAGCAATACATTCATACAGAGAAAAACAACTATAGTAGCAAAGTAGTCGTTACACACAGATATAAAACTCTGGTGCCACCCACAGAAATATTAGTTATACTGTATAGGTATTTGAAGTGGGAAGCCAGTCATCTTACTCAACATGGTCTGCTTTGCAGCTCTGTTTGTTTTTATGGAGTACAGAGGTCTCTAAGAGGTGGGGCCCAGGGAGCTTTCCCCTCCTCCCCTATCCCCTGGCTCCTCTAATAGTGACCAAATATAACCCCAGTCCTTTTGTTTTTATGGAGTCAATGGCAGGTCCAGGCTACCCTCTTTAATGGCTACAGACTCTCAGAAGAAATTGAGGCAAGTCCATAGCCCTGCTCCTTTTCTGTACAATTAGCAGAGCTTGGCCCATTGCCATACCCGATTAAAGATGTATCTAGGTCCTTTGAGGCACTACAATCCCCCAGAACTCATGGGGGCATTGCATCTCAGGTATGTCGTCTCCAGGAGCTTGTACAGGGTCAGTGTGCTTCCAATATCCCACACTACAGGGCTGTTTTAAAGTCACAACCTAGATCTGTGTTACAAATTTAGCCCAAATTGTAATCATTTGTGAAATTCTGAAATCAAACAAAAATGGAAAGGCTAAGATATTAAACTATGAATGAGAATGTGTTACTTGTACATGTGGATTATATTTATAATCCCATACACGTCTTTTCATGTGTACATGAGTACTCCATTTGTATTTCTCCAAAAAGCTGAACTCCTCATTGGAGACAAAATATTAAGGGTATTAAAATTTTTATTTAATGGTCAAACCCCTGTTTAGCGTTCCTAAGAATAAAATTTAAGATCTGTAGAAAATGGAATGTTTTCTTCAAACTTCAAATGCTCAGTTTAAAATTCCTGGATTTAATTTGTAATCCAAACCCATTTTTTTCTAAAACTTAAAAGAAAAATAAACACAAGCCCCCTGGATTAAAACCTTTTGTATTCAAAATACATCTTGCTTTGTTTTGTGGATTCTAATAGTCCCTGGATTCTCTTTCTGGAACTTTGAAATGATCTATTTTTCATAGGTATTTAGTGAACATTCCATCACATGTCAACTTATTTTCTTGAACAGGTTTTCTTTCTTAAAAATAAAATCTCTTCCAAAATTTAATGAAAAAAATAAGAAAAAATAATATTTAAAGAAATGCTTAACCCCGTATATCTAACATGTTCTGGTGTCTCCTTTTGCTAACAAATGAAAAAACAGCCCTGATCCAAAGTCCATTTGAGTCAATAAAAAGACTCTCATTGAATCAGGCTCAGGGGGAAAACATATGAGACTCTAAGAAACTACATTTCACATAACATAGTAATTTACTCACTGGACCAAACATAATGAATATAATGGGCAAAATCAGAAGCAAGCTAAATCTAAAGCTGATCCCGTAAGTTTGAATTTCTATTCTTTTTTAGCATTTTAGCAGTTTATCACTCAACATGAATGTCATTATACTGAATATAATAGAAATAGATCCCTTTTCAAGCGCATAAGGAGAGGATGGAAAAATATAGTATTTTTTCTGACAGGTTTAGAAACAAGGGTTCTCAACTGTTTTATTGTACTTTAACAATAAAATTGTTAGCAATAAATCACTTTTTAGAAATCATAGATAGATAGACTTTTTGAAATAATATATAATATTTTGCTGTAGATCATTCCTTTGGGAAGATGCCTTTGCCATTAGCTATCAACTAGAATAAAGTTCAAGAATCAATTTGCGTAGATCTCCAAGATACTCTATTATCATTCCCTGCATTGCTAACAGTTTTATAGAAGAAAAGGCATGAGATTCATAAACAGAAAATCCCTTGTGATGTCATAAGAATTTCATTTATTTTGTGGCAGAAATATTCTATTGAGTGTGCTTTGGAACTCATCCACTGGGATGTGCAGATAAACATTCATATAATGCTTCGAGAAGAGACTTGTTGTGATTAGCCTTTACCATGATAATACTGAATCAACATGGTCTATTATGTTTGTGAACTACAGAATAAAAACTCCTGAGTCATCTTGTGCTATGAGGAGATTAATGGAAGTATTGGCCCAGCTAACTTGATGGGCTGCTTTTTTCTGCTTATATTTCTAATAGGAGAAAGCACACATTAAAGAAATGGAATAAGTCAGCAGTGAGCAAACCGTTTTTTCCAGATGCCTCAGAATTTCAGAAACATGCCTCTCCCCTAAACATCTGGACAATCACAGATGTTAAATGAATGGATGCCTTCTGAGCATTAATGAAAGAAACAAGATTTTTTTTCTGATCCTACCTCAAAATGAAACACGTTGCAGATAATAAGGCAGAAATGTCAAGTAGAGGGGACAACCATGCAATATTTGCAGTTTGCTGGGACTAGGACAAGAAACAAAAATAACTGGGTGAGTGGTGGGGAGAATGAGTCATAAAAGACACAAGCTCCAAAAGCGTAGCTCAGTAATTGCAGCACTCCAGGGCTAGAAGGGGAAGAATTTACCTCTATCGGAACCACACCACAAGTAGTATCCTGGTGTGTGCTATTAAGATACACATCTAGGACCTCCTCCTGTTGAAGTCAGTGGGAGTTTTGTAATGGATTTAAAATGAAGAAAGACAAGGTTCCTAAACAAGGGGCCTGCTCCAATTTCTCCAAATCCCTTGTATAAGATACTGTTTTCAGTACACATAATGTAAAAAGTGATTTGAATATAGAAGACTATTAGGAAACATCAAATACATGGTGATTATAAAAAGGACAATATCTGCCAATAGTTGCTACAAATAGTATTTACTATTGTTATAGATACCTGTGTAAATCATCTTCTTGCAACTGCTTGCAAGTTCTGTCTTTCATAAAAGCAAGCCAATAGACTTTTTCAAAATCAAGTCTGGAGAGTAGACTGACTTTATGACATGGAATGTAATACTTTTCTTTGCCATTTTTCATATTGTTCTATGTTCTTTGGAAGATATGGACACAGTGACAACTCACTTTAGTCACAATCAGATAAAATGTCATAAAAATAAAAAATCATGATACAAATTTAAAGAGAAGATGGGTGAGGTAATATCTTTGAGCTGAAGAAGAGCTCTGTGTAAGCTTGAAAGCTTGTCTCGTTCACCAACAAAAGTTGGTCCAACTAAAGATATGACCCACCTTGTCTCCATCCTGGGACCAACATGGCTACAACAATGCTGCATAATACAAATTTGACACAACTATGTGACAGACCAGGAAATGGAACTCAGAATCCTGAACCCCATTCTCTTGTTGTGACCACTTATTGAAAAGAATTGCATTGGTGGCTTTCTGATGAAGGAAGGGTAAGACAATTTGGGAATCTGTCCTTACAACTTATGTATTGTAGTTGATATCATAAAGATATCATGAAGTGTTACTATCTTAACTACTTCATCATGAAAGCCTCTTTGTATGTATCTCCCCCTCACACACCCCATCTCAGACTGGGGACAATAGGAAGGTACTTAACTTTTAATGATGGTACTTGGTCAAAATAACATGCTAAAGAGTAGCTGCATGCTTGGAAATCAGTTTTATCTTACCCCTCTGAAGAGAGGGAGGGAAAGGGTTTTTTTTTAGTTAGTTTGTGTCACAACATGAATGTGATCGTATTAAATAAAATAGAAATGGATCTCTCTTTCAAGTGCGTAAGAAGAGGATGGATAAAATATAGGGTGTTTTTTTCTGATTTACTTGACAGATTTAAAGACCAGGGTTCTCAAGGCAGCCCTGTTTTATTGTACTTTAACAGCAATGAAAATGTTAGCAATAAATCATCTATCACTTGTTATAAATAATCATGTATATGTTAAGTAAAATAACTTTAGTTTTCATTTCAAAAGGGGTTAACTATTTCACTGTAGATCAGCCCTGTTGGAAGGGCTTGATCCAGACAGACTGAACAAAGGTAGCCAGATGTTGGAAAGGGAAGCCTATAAACCCAAGAAAGTCAGATAGGAAAAGGAAGCACTGGGCAAGAGCTGAATAAGAGAAGTCCATGAAGGCCAAACAACCTAGTATGTAGCAGCTGCATGAGGCAGGAGACCCTGCCCAAGAGGAGGATGAGCTAATGAGAGGCATTGGGTTTAGATTGTGTTTTATGTTCTATATGATCTGTATTCTCTTGTGATTTATATAATTATGTAAAAGAACAGTTGTTGGACCATGGGTAAAGTGTGTCATGTGTTAAATGCTTCTGCCTCTGGAAATAGTTCAACTATTAACCAGAAGTTTCACACCTTTAGGGTGGAGTTGTGGGAGAGGGTGTTTTTAAATACAGTGAAGACTGAAGGGTCAGCAATGTGTCCAGAGGGGCGAGGCAGCTGGACAATGGGTAACACTTCTCAA
Organism: Trachemys scripta elegans; assembly: GCF_013100865.1. Classification (NCBI taxonomy): domain Eukaryota; kingdom Metazoa; phylum Chordata; order Testudines; family Emydidae; genus Trachemys; species Trachemys scripta. Next base: position 15,783,567 of record NC_048310.1, read on the forward strand.
AAGGGAGTGCAAGACAGAAAGTCTGTGCCCCGAGCGTGTGCCTAGGGACGCCAAGTCTGAACTCGGTTCGGGTTCTGGTGGCTTAAAACACCCAGCGATCCAGGGACTCAGAGGCTTGGGTTCCCCTTACAGCAGTCTGGTGGGGAGTGAGCAAGGGGGTGTCCTCTCCGATCTGTGATCCTTTCCTACTTCCTCTTCTAATCTCCACATTGCTACTCTGCTTCACAATTCCTAGCACTTGCTCTGAAGGTATTTCAAAAGATCGTTTCAAATATATGACTTTTAATACTGCAGACTTTTGGATGTCTTTTGGAAAGAAAATGAGAACTCTGAAAAGTTCATCAAATGGTACAAAAAACAGCCACCAAAACAATTATCTATACGTATTCTAATTCTACAGATCAATCCATGATGTCCTTGTAAAGATCATCCTAGTCTTCTATCCTTCTTTCAGATTTGTGTAATAGAATGAAACAGTAGCTCACATTGCTTTTCAAGCACAACCATGCCAATTAAGGTATCTAAATTACTGGATAATTGATTGCATTTTGACCTTTGAGAACTAATTTAGGGAATAAAATGGCAGCTCATTAAGGGCTCAAGAAAAACAATCCTTGTCTAAAAGTTACATTAATCCTTCACACAGAACAAGTATAAAAATTTCCATATAATTGCAGACATCACACTTTACTTATCAACATTTGTTCATTTTTCAAATCTTAAATTCAAAAATGTAAAATCCTAAAACATTCTTTTAACTGAAGATAGACATTTTAATATCAGCCTAATTTACTATGATATTCAGGGGTCCTCCAAGGCAAAGGTATATTTATATACCTTTTAGACGATCAATTTATATGATCCAAATTAGATATACCAAGAATATTGAATAACAAAAGTTACAGACAGAAAAGACCAACTCAGTCACTTTAAATATCATTACATTGTCCAAAGGCAGTGTTGATTCCTAAAGTATATTTTTGGGTCTTTTGTCCTATCTGGTTTTAAAAGACCCCAAAATGGAGCTTCCACTATTTTCAATGGGGGCAGTATTCTACAATCTCATATTTAGCCACATTCCATCCCATAGCTTTCAGTTATTTCCCCCTTGATGCAAACAAAATGGTTATCATTCCTTGAAGTTTGCAGTCTTCACATTCTAGGTGGGCAGAAATTCTGCAGTCAGTATAGTGTGATTCAAGACTAGCTGCTGACGGACCCCCATACGTTCAAGTGCTATCTCAGAACCCCCAAAACATACCATACTCAGCATCCAGTGCAAACAATTAGAGAGGTAGTAACACCGTGTTTAGAAGTAGAACTAGGCAAACTATTTGCAAACAGTGTATTCAATAATTTATATATCTATGATAAACAGATAGGAAAGAGGTTGCAAATGCCAGTAAAGTGAGTGTGAGTGTTATTTAGAAGAAAGCAACAGAGGGTCCTGTGGCACCTTTAAGACTAACAGAAGTATTGGGAGCATAAGCTTTCGTGGGTAAGAACCTCACTTCTTCAGATGCAAGTGAGGTTCTTACCAACGAAAGCTTATGCTCCCAATACTTCTGTTAGTCTTAAAGGTGCCACAGGACCCTCTGTTGCTTTTTACAGATTCAGACTAACACGGCTTCCCCTCTGATACTTTATTTAGAAGACTGTTTATATCAAATTCACCCCAGAATAAAGGACACAGAAAAGCTGTATGCGCCAAAACAGGTTACCGTGCAAGGATTCTGCAAGTAGTGAATTTCACTAGTTGTGAATTCTGTGCTGCTGCATTCATCCATCTCTGTTTAGAAGCACACAATGTTTTCTGAAATGTCTGAAACTTTCAAAAGTGAATAAATACTGTCCACTGAAGCTAATTCTGGTTAAGTCCATGTGTCATCTAGCACATTCATGTATTCTTCAAATGAGTGCTGAAATAATTTTGAACATCTGAGAAAGATTTAAAATGGAACCTATCATGTGCATACAGTGCATCATGAGGTGTGGTATGATTTTTATAGAATATAATTTCAATACAACTAATTTATTACAGCTTCATATTATAAAATCCTCAAGTGGAAAAAAAAAACTTTTTTTTTTAAGCAAAGGCAAAGGCCATTTAGGTGCCATACAATACACTTCAGGCAGATACATTTTAAATCACAGATAATGAAAAACAAAAGTGTTCTAGTGTCTAATATCTACAAGCCATTGAAAGCCTCATTTCACATCTGTTAAATTAAAACAATATTTTCCTCTCTTACCATTAAATAATACTGTAGATCTTTAACATGCACATTCTTGTAATGCATTGGCTTTTGGCCACTGTAGCTTTTTGGTATATACTTAATGCTTTCAGCTATATTGAATCTGAAATGTACATAGACTGCTGTGATTGACCAAACACGTGTATATTGCGGTTGTGTGAAAAGTAAATGACATTGTCCGTTATATTACCTCCTACTCAGTTTCCTTACATTTTGAAATATAAAAAACCCAGAACCTCATTAATAATAAAGACAGTGAAAACAGCCCATGAATATCTGAATAACTGATATGAAGTAAAAACTCCAAAAGGAGGAAAACTTGGGAGAAGATAGATTTCCCTCCCCTTATGTGGGCAGGGATTTGGTCCTCAGAATTTGAATATCTTAGGGGATCTTCTGAAAGCAAATGACCATCTGTGTGGATTTCAGAGGGGTAGCCGTGTTACTCTGTATCAGCAAAAACAACGAGAAGTCCTTGTGGCACCTTAGAGACTAACGCATTTATTTGGGCATAAGCTTTTGTGGGCTATAACCCACTTTATCAGATGCAGGGAGTAGAAAATACAGTAGGCAGGTACATATACACAGCACATGAAAAGATGGGAATTGCCTTACCAAGTGTGTGTGGGGGGTCAGTGCTAACAAGGCCAATTCAATTAGGGTGGATGTGGCCCATTTCCAACAGTTGACAAGTTGATATTCACCCCTTCTTATCAACTGTTGGAAATGGGCCACATCCACTCTAATTGAATTGGCCTCATAAGCACTGACCATCCCCACACACACACACTTGGTAAGGCAGCTCCCATCTTTTCATGTGCTGTGTATATATACCTGCCTACTGTATTTTCCATTCCATGCATCTGATGAAGTGGGTTATAGCCCATGAAAGCTTATGTCCAAACAAATGTGTTAGTCTCTAAGGTGCCACAAGGACTCGTTGTTTCATCTGTGCAGAGGCAGCATTCATCCAACAAGCTCTAGAATCCTCTGTGTCCCCTCAACTGCAGCTTCTTGGGAGTTCGACTCCAATATGCTGTGGTCCAGGGACTAAACAACCGGAGTCTGCTTCTGGAATCACCTTTAAGGCTGTAGTAACTTACTGGAATATTCTCTGTGGAGCTGATGGGGTAGGAGGGGATGATGCAAGGCCCCTCCTGTTACATGAATTTTCCATGTCTGTATATATGTAGTTAATGGGCAAGGTGCCAGTAGATGGTACTGAAGAATATGCAAAATATCTGTGTCCTGAGTTTTGTAGTAACAGTTAAACTTTGTGGTTGTATACTGCAGATGGCTTCCACTGTGGAGTTCTTTGCCTGTCTGACCCATCCCACACTAGAATTTTGCAGTGTCTTTCATCTTGGCACTCTCCCATATTTACACAAACACACAGAGGTAGGCAGGGTCAGATTCATGTACAACAGGTCCCATCTGCACATGAATCCCGAGGATATTGTCCAGTCCAAAATAATTGACCTTAACACTTTCATTTTCAGCCAATAATAGCAAACACTTTCATGTTTATCAAGTATAACAGAATTCATACAGCTCATGAACTCCAATGACATACATCAAGTGATGGAAAATTTTACAAGAGTCTGAGACATTTCAGTATTGCTGTAGTGTTTCCTGTCACAGAGCCAAACTTTATAAATGATTACCAGAATTGTAAAATATTCACCTTCCAGATTCAATGCAAACAGAATTAATGTTGTAAACTCAGAAGGATGAAGAATGTTGTAAACTCTCTTAGGGGTGAGAAGAGAACTTCTTGGTACAGAAGATGCCTGCAGAGCATGTTTGTTAGATTGTAACAATTTATCATAGCTGTTTATTTTATGCTTACCAAAACTAGCATGATCATGAGATATTCACCACATCAACTCCGCAAATATAAAAGATTCCACTTGTACTGGACAGTAAGCATCTCTTCACCTTGTTAGAAATTTATGGTATGTTACAAGCAGAGATTTCAACACAATAAAACCCATTTTGACAATTTCAACTCCATCTTCCTTCTTTCTTTTTTTTTTAAACTATTTTCTTCAGTCTTCATCATCTCATGAAATGAAGTTCTTTAAATGTATTTCTATACTTTGCTTCAATGGACCTTCCAGGTCTGATCCTGCTCCCATGGAAGCCAGTGTTAAAACTCTCATTGATTTCAAAGCAGCAGGAATAAGTTCCTCATTCAATTTAGCCATTCCTCCCATCCTTAAGTTCCTGTACCAATTGGTAAATGGGGAATTTTTTAATCTTTCTCAATTCATTCCATATTGCTGCAAATTTTTGTAGTCACATTTAACTTATTTTCTTTCCCCCATAAATGGGGAAAAAATCAGCATTTACTGTATTAAAATCTCCAGGAGTTAGGGGTTCCTTTAGGGTTCAGTATGCTAGACCTTTCCCAAGGCAATAATATCCTTCCTGTGTTAGGACGACTAGTAACTGCACTTCAGAAGGGGACATACATAGGCCTTCAACAGTACAACTAAAATCCCTCTATGTGAAATTCCTTCCCATTTGCAGAGCTTCCTAAGTCTTCAAAATATCTGAGGAATCTGCAATCTTCTTGAGGACATGCAATAAGCAGAGACAGAGGATAAAGTGGAAGTTAAGTGGCAAATAAGCATCAGGGACTGTTGGGTTCTTAGTACTTCTGAAAAGCTGATACTTTAGGTGCTTTAGTAAGAATTTGAGTCTAAGGCCTTGGCTACACTTGCAGATGTACAGCGCTGTGAGTTAAACCTGACTTCGTGCAGCTGAGTAGTGAGAGCGCTGCAGTCTGTCCACACTGACAGCAGCCCAGCGCACTATCGTGGCCACATTTGCAGCAATTGCAGCGCTATTGGGAGCAGTGCATTATGGGCAGCTATCCCACAGAGCACCTTTTCCCATTCTGACGCCGTGGGCTGTGGGAAGGGGGCGTGGGTGTGGGGGATTCTGGGTCCTGTCCCAATGCCCCATGATGCATCGCTTCGCATCCCAGAAATCCCTTTGTTTCCGTCCACCTTTGGCGCCATCTTTCAACGGTTTCTGTGCAGCGCGATCTGGCTGCGGGAAATGGAGTCCGAACTGCTGAGGCGTATGCTGATGAGTCTTGCCAGCACGTCATGTTTGGCTATCAAACTATTCCTTAAGATCCAAAGTGACAGTGAGAGTGAGGGTGAGGATTCTGACGATGCTATCGAGACGCGTAAAGCATACGACACGAAATTGCTTGTGGCATTCACGGACATGCTTAGCACCATGGAACGCCGCTTTTGGGTTCGGGAAACAAGCACCGAGTGGTGGGATCACATCGTCATGGAAGTCTGGGATGAGGAGCAGTGGCTGAAGAACTTTCGGATGAGAAAAGCCAATTTTGGGACTGTGTGAGGAGCTTGCCCCCACCCTGCGGTGCAAGGACACGAGATTGAGAGCTGCCCTGCCAGTGGAGAAGCGGGTGGCTATTGCAATCTGGAAGCTGGCAACTCCAGACAACTACCGGTCAGTCGCAAACCAGTTTGGAGTGGGAAAGTCGACCATTGGAATCGTGTTGATGCAAGTTTGCAAGGCCATTAATCGCATCCTACTCAGAAGAACCGTGACTCTGGGTAACGTGCAGGAAATAGTGGATGGCTTTGCACAAATGCGGTTCCCTAACTGTGGAGGGGCGATAGATGGGACGCACATTCCTATTCTGGCACCATCCCACCTAGGATCCGAGTACATTAATCGGAAGGAGTATTTCTCTATGGTTCTCCAGGTGCTTGTGGATCACCGTGGGCGTTTCATTGACATTAACACAGGCTGGCCTGGAAAGATGCATGATGCATGCATCTTTCAGAACACTTGGCTGCTCAGGAAGATGCAGGCCGGGACTTTTTTTTCCAGAGCGGAAGATCACGGTAGGGAAAGTTGAAAGGCCCATTGTGATCCTTGGAGATCCCGCTTACCTGTTAATGCCGTGGCTCATGAAACCCTACACAGGGAGCCTTGACAGCAGCAAGGAATAGTTCAACTACAGGCTGAGCCGGTGCCGAATGACTGTGGAGTGTGCCTTTGGCCGTTTAAAGGCCCGCTGGCGATCTCTGTATGGGAAGCTGGACTTGGCTGAAAGCAGCATCCCCGCGGTTACATCCATGTGCTGTGCCCTCCATAATATTTGTGAAGTGAGGGGTGAAAGCTTCACTCAGGCATAGACCTCCGAGGTTCAACACCTGGAGGCTGAATTTGCACAGCCAGAGAGCAGGGCTATTACAGGGGCCCAGCGCGGGGCTGCAAGGATTAGGGAGGCCTTGAGGGAGCAATTTGAGGCTGAAAACCAGCAGTGATATCTGGTGCCCTGCACGGGAGTGAAGTGCAGTAGTTCCAATCTTTAGGAATCAGTGTCTGCTTAGCAGACAAGCAGTGCCTGTTTATTTTCTGGGCTAAGGAGTCTTTTACTTTATGCAATAATAAAGAATGTTTTCAAAGCCAAAGAATCCATTTATTGAAAAGAAAAATAATTATTTATTGAAAAGAAAAAAGGGATGAAGTGGGGAACAGTGCAATCACAGATTCGTGTATGTCCTGTCTGGTGTGCTGTGCAGTGAGTGCTGAACTTCAGGGCAGCTATACTGCATAGTGATGATGGTTGAGTGCAGAGGGTAAGTGTCGTGGTCTTCAGGGTTGGGTGGTGAAGATACTGGTGTTGGAGGCAGCGGGTGGCGTGAAGAACATGGAAGTTGGGGAAAGTGGGTTGGAGGTGACAGTGGGGCACAACGGAAAGAGTTTTGGGACAAGGGCTGTAGGGGGCGGTGGCGTTTGCGTTTTCGGTACTGCTCCTCTTTCTGCATGGCTACCAGCTCCTGGATAGCATCTGCTTGGCGCTCCAGGATGCTGATGAGCCTATCAGTGCTTTGCTGCCGGTGCGCAGTGCTTTACCGCCGTTGCGCTGCGTTTTCCTGGTGGATCCTGCTTTCTGTCTCCCTCCAGTCCTGTGTCTTCTCGTTCTCTTTAATAGATTGCCGCATCACTTCTTGCAGCATATCTTCTTTGCTTTTTTGCAGTCTCTTTCTGAGTCTTTGCAGTCTCTGAGCAGGCGATAAGAGGGATGGCTGAAGTCTCAAGGTTGATGCAGCTGTATAGGCAAAACGTAACATTTAACAGAGGCAGCATTGTTTATACCAGACAGAGTAATGATTCCCCCCGCACTTACGGAGTAGAAAACACACAGGGTCTACACAATAGCGTAATTTTCCCGTCCGAAACAGAGCACACATATCCCACGGGAGTCTCAAATGGTGAGTAATGGGGACTGATTGTTTCAGGGCTGCACTGTCCTCTGGGTTTCTGTGCCTTGGGGAGAGCCAACAGCTTCAGGGGGCACCTACACTGAACACTGTCCCAACATTTTCCATAGGAGTTCTTCCTGGACAATATCTCGCTGCTGAGGGTGATTTGGTAAGCAAGGGAGGGTCTTCTACTGCAATGTGGCTTCCGCCCTGGCCCACATGCAGCTTGCCTGTGTGCAGCAATGGTCCCCCCACCCCTCGCGGCACAGTGGCATGGACACATTAGCCTGGCTGGGACAAGGATCACGGTGGCTCTCCCTATAAACCTGCGCAAGCGCATTGCACACGTTCTGGATGAGACATTCGAAGAGATTACCGAGGCTGATTACCGCGATGTGATAAACCACATCAATGCACTGTTCCGCATCTAGGCATGCATGCTTAACCCTCCTCTCCCAAAGAGCCCACACTGAAAAAATTCCTTCCCGAAAAAAACAAAAACCCGCTTACCGGGAATCTGCTCTTCTGTTTGTCCTTCACCAAGTACCGGCCACTGCGACTGGTTACCATCCTCCTGGCTTGAGAAGAGCTCCTGGCTGCATGGCTCCGGCCCACCACCATCACTCCTGTTTTCCTCCTCCTCCTCCTCTTCCTCCCCCCCCCCCACCGGCTCTGAAGTGTCCATGGTGGTGCTTGGAGTGGAGGTGGGGTTAATCCCAAGTATCGCATCCAGCTCCTTGTAGAATCTGCAGGTTGCAGGGGGAGCACCCGAGCGGCCGTTTGCGTTGCGGGCTTGGCGGTAGGCACTCCACAGCTCCTTGACTTTAATCCTGCACTGCAGGGCGTCACGGTCATGGCCCCTTTCCATCATGTCCTTTGATACCTTCCCGAAGGTATCGTAATTCCTACGGCTAGAGCGCAGCTGGGACTGGACAGTTTCCTCCCCCCAAACACTGATGAGGTCCAGCAACTCGCCATTGCTCCATGCTGGGGCTCGCTTGGTGCGTGGAGGCATGGTCACCTGGAAAGATTTGCTGATAGCACTCCACGCCACGCCGGGCTGAGCAAACAGGAAGGGGATTTTTAAAATTCCCGGGGAATGTAAAGGGTCAGTCACGTGGTTGGTTACCGGAGGCCAGGGCAGTAGAGTTTGAACTGATGACCAGAGTGGCTAGAACAGGCATTGTGGGATACTGTCGAATAATTCTGGAGGCCATTCACAGCGCATTGGGTGGCCACAGTGGCGCTGCAGCGGCAGCGCTGCACTCGCCATTCCTTTCGGAGAGGTGGAGTACATGCAGCGCTGCAAACAAGGAGATACAGTGCTGCAAATGCCTTGCCAGTGTGGACGGGGAGTGAGTTACAGCGCTGGGGGCGGCTTTAGAACACTGCAACTCGCAAGTGTAGCCAAGGCCTAAATCTATGCTCCAGGTTTTTTTTTAAATCTTGGTAAATGTTTTGAAAAACATCCATATAGATACTTTCTGCCACTGACAGACCAATAAATGCAACTTGGTGGTTTTTTGTTTTGTTTTTTTATGGGTTGGTCCACTGATTGTGAACATAGCTAGGGGACAGCATTCCCCAAATATTCATGTAAATCTTAACATAAAAGCAAATTAAGAGAGCCAGAGAGAAAGCCAGACACCCTTCACAACCAGAAGTGAACACGAACACACACTTTGTGAGGAAACTTAAATGTTGCTAATAAAACTAGCATGATCTTGTGATTTTGAGGAATGATGTCTGAGAAGACAAGGTCAGCATAGCTCAAGAAGGAAAAGATTCACAATTTTCTAGCATCGCTTATCTGCTATAATCCCCTAATTGCTGTGCCTTGATCAAGGCCAGCTCCAGCATTTCATCCAAGCAATCGTGATCAACAGCGGCAATTGGAAAAAATAAAAAGCCATGATCGGCAGCGGCAGTTCAGCGGCAGGTCCTTCGCTCCTAGAGGGAGTGATGGACCTGCTGCCCCCAAATTGCCGCAGGTGCCGCCCCTCTCTCTTGGCCGCCCCAAGCACCTGCTTGTTAAGCTGGTGCCTGGAGCTGGCCTGGCCTTGATGTGAGGTTCAGAGGCCCTGTGGCTTCTTTAGTCCCCTTCTTGATTACAAGAGTTATGCTCATCCAATTAGGGAACAGAAACTTCATATTACATGACCAATCACAACTAAACTAACACAATTTGAAGTTTAATCAAGTCCTGACAGATACTGCATCCCCATGCAATATCTTTGGGGACCATATTGTATTAAGTTTATGCATCACTCTATGCCAGGGACTGTAGGCAAGGTTACCACAGCTCCTCCAGGAACCCAAAACAGTATGGGGTGATTAAGGTGAATCACTTAAGTTGTAAACACTATAGATAGTTACTGCCTCTGGGGACACTTGTATATACTGGCTCAAAATAGGTTTTTCAGAGACCGACAGAAAAGGAAGGGGCTTTTGGCATGAAAAGGCTGTGTTTAGACTTATTCAGGGTCTTCCCGATCCAGCAAAAGTACAGGGCTATCTGACCAAAGGGGAACCCATCCCTTGTGGAAGGACTGGAAAGACTTTGGCCTACTAGGTTTCCATAAGGCTGATGTTCTTATACGCAGGTCTTTCATCGTTTTGAATACGTTTTCTCTATAATGCTTTTAGCTTAACAATAAAGGTGTTTGCACAGAAACAGCTGTGCAGTAATTTGTAATTACTGGCAACACACTGTTCATAGCCCTCAGAGAGAAAGCAAAGCACAGGTGCTGGACATTAAACTGGCTGGATTGCAGGGGATATTGGAGCATAAGAGTTGTGTAGCCTTAAAGCCCCCAGTCAGGAGAAAAAGAGATGTAGATCTCCACCCAAGAGAGGTGACGGCTGGGAACTATAAGTGGGTGCCCTCGAGGGACTATGGAGCAGGAATACTGGTACAGTTACTCTGATACAAGTAATAAAAACTTGCAAACTGTGAATATTCCAGAGAATAAAACATTCTAATTGGAAATTCAAACAATAAATATATCCGAAGAATCTGCAGTCTCCTCAGTAAAGTATTCACTACCAGTAATTCACTCTGATCTAATAGTTATATGCCACATATGATGAAGATAGCGAAGAACTAAGAATGAATACCATAGACAATGAAAGATACTGTACCTCCTGTATTTCAGGGCATGTTAGAAAAATCAGACACATTGGAAGAAGCCCAAACCACCCATTATGAGTAAGACAAGCTCTACAAATATCTACAAAGTCAGTACATTCTTCTCCTTTGGGACTCACCTCTGCCGTAGGGACTACAAAGTGCCACCAGCTTACAAAGACTGAGCAGGTTGTGAGCTGAGACCTCTTCCTTATTGTATATTGAGTTTTTTGTTTTACTATTAACTTGACCTTCTCTGCATCTCATCATGAATTAGAACGGGATCGGCAACGTTCGGCACGCGGTTCGCCAGGGTAAGCACCCTAGCGGGCCGGGCCAGTTTATTTACCTGTTGACACGGCAGGTTCAGCCGATCACGGCCCCCACTCGCCGAGGTTCGCCGTCCCGGGCCAATGGAGGCAGAGGGAAGCCGCGGCCAGCACCTCCCTCACCCGCGCCGCTTCCCGCCGCCCCCATTGACCCAGGACGGTGAACCGTGGCGAGTGGGGGCCGCGATTGGCCGAACCTGCCGTGTCAGCAGGTAAATAAACTGGCCCAGCCCGCTAGAGAGCTTACCCTGGCGAGCCGCGTGCCAAATGTTGCCGACCCCTGGCCTAAACCGTTGAAGTGTTAATAAGTTGAAGAAACAATTACTCTTTGGTCAGAAAATAAAATAAATGAAAATCAGAAAACCAATATTTATACACTCTAATGCTGGGTACGCCTAAGGCTAGCTCAGCCAGTATGGGAGAAAAGCTGCCAAGTTGATTCAGCAACTACATAGGTTTGTTATCTTCTATGGTTGAAATCAAAGGACACGTCAGCACCTGAAAAAGTATTACAGAGGCTTAAACAAATCTTTATTCACAACAAGAGACAAACAATCCTTTAGCAGAGTATTCTATAGGAACTGTAAATAATCTTATACCCATCATATAAGGGGAGCTTTTCTAACAAAGGATATTTTTTGTAAGGAGTAGACTCATGATACGTTTGTTTGAAGCCCAGCACAAAGAGAATGGCCCCTTAACCATTTGCTTCTAACTATATACAACCTGTAAGCTGGAAAGCTTCTCTTTCCATCCCAGAATGCAATACACGACTTTGATAGGCATTAGAGTATACATGCAAGGCCTCGTAATCTTAAATCCACAAACATTACAATACTGCCAGCCTTTTATCCACATTTGCTTACACAATATAGATAGAGAAAAATTAAAATGATCTGTTCTTCTCATGATACGCAGCTGCAGCTTCCCATCAGCATTATTTGCCATTATTAGTACACATTGGGGACAGGCTAAAGTCCCACTTCTGCTTCCATTGAAGTTTCTGAGAGTTTTGTCTTTGTTTTTAGTAGGATCTCAGTATGCCCCTTACATCCTCAAACTTCATTTTGAAACTCACATTAACCAGTTTGTCATTTATATTTTTGCATAGAATATATACTCTCTCCATATGCTATTCTGATAATAGTGCAAGTTCTTTGAATACCGATTCAGTCTATAGACGGGATTTAAATGAACTACAAGTGTTTTCTTGTGTGCAGCTGCCCAGATGCATGTTGCATATTACAAAATTTGGGAATCTCTAAAGCCAAATGTTATGGATAAAGAATCCATCCGAATGTTATAAAATCATGAACATAAAAGAGAAAAAAAATGTTATTTCTTGTGCCCAAACTTCAACACAATGGTTCTATAGAGTGGGGAGACAGTACAGTAACTGCTGTCAAACCTATAATGTTCTTTTTTTTAAAATTATTAAAGAACTATACCCTCTCCGCTAGCTGGGTTGCATAAAAGAGCAATACCAATTTTATAGCATTTCCATCAAAGGCTTATTTTAAGCACAGCAGTTCATATGATGTGTTACTAATCTAACTGCTAGCTTCACCAGTTGCAACAAGACTTTAAGTGGAAATTTGTAATAATTCACACACCCACACGTGCCTACCTTATTCCATCTATAAAAAAAACACTAACATGGCTTCGTTTTATATATATGTGACTATAATATCTCTTTTGTTTCCATTTTGAGTTATGAATGTCAAGGGACATAGTTGTTAGTGAGCTAGCCTCTGGGTCAGAGAAGCAAACACAATTGCTGACATGGTTTTGCAGTATTAAGTGGTGCTGCACTGCTATGGAGAGAACTGGGAAAAATCTACCAGAAAAACAAAACAAAACAAAACCAGACATAAACATTCACATTTACACTATTAACAAGATTTTTTCATTCACTTTCTACAAACAGATGCATGAGGGAACTTCAGTTTGGAAGAACTTGCTGAACATGCCTCCAAACTAAAGGTCTGAAAACTTGTGTGATTACATGTTAACATGAATATTGTGTTAGTAGTGTTTGGTGGCCATCTTGAAAACACTGCGTGTGTTTGGCAGTTATTGAATCAGAGATCAGAAACAATAACATTTCACCAACCATACAGCATATATAGTGAATGTGAAATAGCAAATACTCAAACCAATAGAGCTCCACACAAGAATCCATTTTCACTGCATAACAAGAAGCAATTTTACTGATCCTACAAAAAAGCTGCATATTGTTGAATGCAAACTACTGACATCTTATCTATTAACTATTTGCATATATACAGAAATTCCTTTTTCATGGAGTAGTCCTGTAACACTTCTAACAGTTCAAGGCTGAAATATGTTAATAAATTTTAATGCAGAAGGGATCCTTATGATCATTTAGTCTGACATCTTGCATAACACAGGCCAAAAAAACTCACCTAGTAATTTCAGCATTGAGCCCATAATTTCTGTTTGAGTATAGCATATTTAAAAAAAAAACAGATATCCAGTCTTGACTGAAAGTGATGGAGAATTCACCACACCCCTAGGTAAATTGTTCCAAAGATTACACATCCTCAGTGTTAAAAAAATGTGTTTTATTTCTAGTCTGAATTTGCCTAGTGCAGAGCATCCAACCATTGGATCTCATATTTATTCTGCCCTCTACTATCAGTAATCTCTTCCCTGTGTAGGTACTTGTAGACATCATTGACAAACTGTTTATTAAATCATTTCAAATAACAATTTAAAACCTGGAATCTATAAATGGTTAATTTGTTACCAGAAAAAGGGGGAACTTCCTAGAAGAAATTGTTCGTTACAGTCAATTCACCGAGATCCAGTTGGAGAGGCTATTCTTTGGATGAGAAGTTAAACTGAGATATCTTGGGTCCTGCTCTGGTAGCTGGAAACACACAGTCCCATGACATATTTAGAGAAGTTAAAAATTCAAGTATTCTGTAAAACTTGTTTTATAAGAGAAGGAACAAGAGTGTGAAGACTCAGCTGGCTTTATGCACAGTACCTCACCAGAAGTAAAGGAGATGCGTACTCCTGTTAGAGTAGGAACTGGTGTCAAGGTATGGCCAGCTCTTCCTAGTTGCACAACCGGTTAGCCTGAACTGGTCCTATGTATATGATCTGAGCATGGATTCTTAATGCATAGGACCTCCAGACATAGTGTCTATTGCTTTTGGCACTCTTTACATAGAGCCTTGTCTTCCAAAATCTCTCTCATCTCTGATACTGTAGCTTCGTTTTTTGAAACATGGGTGATGTCAAGCTGATAGTTGTGGATTTAAGAAAGGACTGCAATCCCTCCCCTTCATACCCATCTGCAGCATTGCACTATTGGATAGCTGCATTTTCTTTGACTTCCTGTTAAGATTTCAAAGTACGGCCAGAAACAGTCCATTGGTCATTCTAATGCTCCCTCCTAATTTAATATGGCAGCCCTTATGTGCCCAATGGGAGATTACTGGTAATTAAATTGAGAAGGTAATCGGAATTACTTTTGACGGCACACAAGTCACCATACTCCTCCTGAATAGGGAAGAATCCCTGTTGTTTGAAGATGTCCAATGGTTTTTGGCTTATCTTTACTAGAGTATTGTAAGCTTATGTTGACCCAAAACTGACTTTTGAATAGTTGTCATGTTTTTCAAGAAAATTATATGATTTTCATAAGGGGTTAAGCAGAAATGCTAGTCTGGGCTTCCTCTTTCAGTTTCTGTGTGATCCAAACGTTGAAAATTCTCATCAATATATGGTTGTCAGTGCCTAGAATAATCAGTGTTAGTTACCATATGATAATGGTAAAATAGAGTCAATAAAACTGACTGTAAAGTTCACTCAAGACTAGAGAACAGCTGTGGAACAATGACGTACACTGGGGATGGTGCAGAGCTGCTGGGGGAGCACGGGAAAGTACCATCGCTCCCCAGTCGGCCCACTTTCCAGAGGGATTATGTAGGCTGCCTTCAGGCTAGCGAAGCCTGCTCTCTCCAGTGCACCTAGGCCATTCCACAGGCTAGATCCAAAAGGGGGTGTGAAGCCATAACCCGGCAGACTTACCCCCACTGAGGAGATGTTCACCCTCCTGAGGCATTTTCCCAAACACAGTGGTGGCAATTATAAACTGTCCCTTTAACATGCACAAGGTAAGAGAGAGGCTCCTTGAGCCCTCCCCATCCCATACACCTAGACAAGCACCAATCGCAATCTAGCCAATTGTGAATGGCATGTGGAGGGAACATCTGGATAGCATATAAACTTGTATTTGCTGTGGGTACATTACAGCATGACACTGGTTCAAATACAGCAGAGTATTTTTAATATTCAGATTAATTTTCATAACTGCTATGTGTTTGTAATGCAATTAGGTGTGGAAGCAGAGAAAGAACTGACAGGAAGGGGATTGCAATGCATGACAGTTTGTTAGCAAGCATCAGGCTAATTGTAACCCTAATAACGCGAGATTTGTAGAAGCGAGTGTGTGAGGCGAGTGGGAAAGAACTGTGTGAGAAGTTGTTGCGACCTTGTGTAGATAATGTGTAGATAATATGGAATGTGGACTAAGAGTCTACATTAGTAAGCAAAACAAGATATCAGAATGACCTATGTATAAACAAAATGCAGCTGTTGCTCATTATTGTCTGTAACAAAAAGTATAAATGCTTGCTGTAATTGTTTACCTGTTGAGAGATCTCTATGCAATTAATAGAAAGAAAATAAAGTATCTGACTTGCTGTACCCAAACAAAAAGTGAGAACTCTGTTATTCTCCGACATAGGGATAGCTGAATTATTGGCTCCTCTCTTGGGTTTTGTTACTTTGCTTGAGGGGACCAACATAGCAGTAAGTGAGAATATAGGATATCTCAGCTCTAAGAAGAACAATGTTTTCTCTCATACACTGAGCTCAGAAGGATATAGGAGCACCAGAAACTCTAATCACTGTGGTTGTGCTTAGTGCAAAACACAGCGTGTCCCTTGTTTTTCTATCATCTTGAAGTTTGCCTAATAGTCTGAGAACAGAGTCTTATTAATGTAAATGAAGTTCAAATAGTATATTGCATGAAATTCTTTTTATTACTGCATTTCTTTGGAAAACAGCCTACAAACTGGATTAATCCACTGCACTGTATTTTCTGTAAGCATCTACCCAAAGTGACTTTTTAAACAGATTGCTGAGTAAACTTTAAATGAAAGCAGCCAATAAAGATACTTCTGCTGTAAAAAATGTGTTTCGTATGTAGTTAATTTCACACTTATTTGCACTGGAAAATTAAATTTTTACTTATCAACGTACCACAGAAATACTGGGGGAAACTCCACTCTGATGTTCAGAGAAGACTTTTTTGTGACTGCTTTAGGCAAACTATATTAAAATTAATTGATAATTAGGAAACTGGCATCCTAATTCCAGCAAAGTTGTCCATTATTGTATCTGTATGGTCCATCACAGGTCTGTTTCATCACAAAGGAACCAAGCAACTATTCCTTTTTTTAAAAAAAATTAGTCTTAGGAGCCTAAGTCACTTAGGCACTTTTCAAAATGTTACCTTAGTCTACTTTCCTGGAAGATCGAAAACTTCCTTTGACTGCAATGAGAAAGCGAGAATAATTTGTGGGTGCATAGAAAACAAAAAATGAATTATCTGTAATTTAAAACAAAATAATCAGGACTGTCTCTTGGAAGAATTAAATGGCTATAAGTATTGATATGAAATCTGCTTCATTTTTAGCTAGCTTTGAAACCAAGAGACACTCCTGATAATTCTGTTTTGAAATTCTAAGTGTGTTTTCAATTCTAAATATTACTGACAGGGATGCTATTCTACTTACTGTTTTCAGGACCTTCGCATAAAACATGTCTGATATTTAATACATAATAAATGAATTTTTGCTGGCATAACTTGAGGTTCATGTTGCAGATCAATTAGGTTTAAGCATTGCTGGCAGTCGTGCAAATTCTGATTAATTTTTAAATGCCGATCAACAACTTCTTGTGCATATCTTTTTCTGAATATGGTGGAATTTAATGTTGACATTGGCTTAATAGTTTTGCTCTTGATTCTCCTAAATACCCTATTGGTTTGAGGCCACAATGAGAATGTAATTATCAGTTCTTAAGGGACTGCCTCACAGGCCAACAGGAAGATTCTACCCCAGAAACATTCACTCAAAACTTAGTTTTTGGATTAAATTCTAGGTTTAAGGCCCTGGTTTTGTGTGTGGATACCTTTTCCTTTTGGATTTGTGTTGCCCTATGATTTTAAACTACTGTGGGAAGGAGGATGAGAATGCAGAGAGAGAGAGAGAGAGAGCGCATGTGTATTACAAAAATAAAAATAAAAAGCCCTGGTAGTGAAAAAATTATTTTGCTATGCCATACCACCTTTGATGAGATTGTGAGATGGGGACCACTTGTTTGCACAATACTTAGCACAAATAATAAGACATGGGAAATAAGAAAGCCAGAAAGTGCAGGCAAAGTGACATAAATTAAATAATGAATTAATTATTATACATGAACAGCCCTCCACAAAGACCTTTAAATACATAGTTCCATATATAGTCATCCCTATAACTAGTGGAGACTGAAAGACATTCTCAGATACATTCTGAAGATTCTCAGTCCTACATCAAATGCTTTGGTGTCATTACTCTCCCACTGCATGATAGAGATAAAAAATGTGGATGATGAACACCAAAAGCTGGATGAAGATCAAGTGGCTTGGGTGCAGTCCAGTTAAATAGAAAGCAATACTTGTTTACAAGGGAAGCATTTGTAGGAAAGGACAGAAGCAGCTTGGGTGCGCTCTCTCTATTGAGCATGTAGATGGAGCATTTTGGTGAAAGCTCAATGGTTTCAATATCCCAGGACATTCATCCTTGACCTGGGTGGCTTGTTCAGCCCCTCTTCTCCTTAGATGTCACATTCCCCAGCAATAGATAGAGGATGGGCTTTGCCTTAGCATATTTCTGAAGAACCCGTGTGTTCAGGGAATGACATATTCCTTGGGATCAGAGTACAGTATGTGGTCCGCTCACCTTATCCAATAATACTTAAAGCTTCTTCCTCCTCCACCTCTCCAGTGAAATTCAGGACATCATCAGCGAAAGAGAGGAAAGGTTCTTTACAAAGACTTCTCAACTAGAGATGGGTGAAATTATTTTTTAACAAAATACTAAATTAATCAAAAAGTGCTTGGGGGGGGGGCACAAAGCATTTGTGGATTTGGGTCGAATTTGACTAATAGTTTCAACCAGGTTTGTTTGTTTGTTTGTTTTTTTCCAGAAATGAAGAGTTTGAAATTTTCAAAATGATGATTTTGAATAAAAAAACCCATCATTTTAAATCAATATTTTGTTTCAGAAAAGTCATTTTGAATCAGTGCTTGAAGTGTTGAACCTAGCAAAAAAATTTTGTTTTGGCAAAAAAATTGAATCGATTCCGTTTCTGTTTGAAACTAATCATTTTTTCCCCCTGATTTTTCAGTTTGGCAACCAAAAATAAAAATAAAAATCCATTATACACTCTCTTCTTGATGCTTTTCAAAGAGGAAGCAGCATCTCCTTCCTTAAAGTCAGGTTTGACAAAGCCCTGGCTGGGATGATTTAGTTGGAGATTGGTCCTGCTTTGAGCAGGGGGTTGGACTAGATGACCTCCTGAGGTCCCTTCCATCCCTGATATTCTATGATTCTATGAATCTGATGAAATAGACAACCAGCCTGGAAGAGCCCATCACAGTGTTAAAAAGCTTAGCAGATCTCAACAACAAAGATGCAAGATTCTGTAAGCCTATAGTTATGCTGGCAAACCAGTTTGCTCTCTCGTTTCTTACCATTTATACATATATCTAATGGACTGCCTAAAGGATATATTATTCATTTTCATTTGTTACTGATGCCCGTATTGCTCCATAAGGGGCAGTGAAATGGAAGTTATGAAAGATAATCGATAACAAGCAACTAATGTACTCACAGTGTTGCCATTAGATATATTTCTTCTGCAACATCAGTTCTCTTATATAATTTAAAGAATTTTTTGTTGTTGTTTTGCTAAGCAGAGCTGCTGACCTAACCACAGCACTCAATATCACTTTACTAGCAAGTGGTCAGGTTTGATTATTTATTATTACTTTATATTTAGGGCCTTACCAAGTTCACGGTCCATTTTGGTCAATTTCATGGTCATAAGATTTTTAAAATTCTAAATGTCATGATTTCAGATATTTAAATCTGAAATTTCATGGTGTTGTAATTCTAGGGGTCCTGACCCAAAAAAGGAGTTGTTCAGGGGTCACAAGTTTACTGTAGGGAGATTGTGGTACTGCTACCCTGACTTCTGCGCAGCTGCTGGCATCAGTGCTGCCTCCAGAACTGGGTGCCCGGCCAACGGATGCTGCCCTCCGGCCGCCCAGCTCTGAAGGCAGCGCACAAATACGGATGTCAGTACTGTGACCCCCCTAAAATAACCTTGTGGCCCTGCTGCAACTCCTTTTTGGGTCAGGACCCCCAATTTGAGAAACGCAGGTTTCGCCTGTGAAATCTGTATAGTATAGGGCAGGGGTTGGCAACATTTGGCACGCAGCTCGCCAGGGTAAGCACCCTAGCGGGCCGGGTCAGTTTATTTATCTGCTGACACGGCAGGTTCGGCCGATCGTGGCCCCCACTGGCCCCGGTTCGCCGTCCCGGGCCAATGGGGGCGGCGGGAAGCCGCGGCCAGCACATCCCTCGGCCCACGCCGCTTCCCGCCGCCCCCATTGGCCTGGGACGGCGAACCGCGGTGAGTGGGGGCTGCGATTGGCTGAACCTGCCACGTCAGCAGGTAAATAAACTGGCCCGGCCCGCTAGGGTGCTTACCCTGGCGAGCCGTGTGCCGAACGTTGCCGACCCCTGGTATAGGGTAAAAACACACAAAGGACCAGATTTTACAGGGGGGAGGGAGAGACCAGATTTCATGGTCCATGATGCATTTTTCATGGCTGTGAATTTGGTAGGGCCCTATCTATATTAAAGGCCTGCACGCGTGCGCACACGCACACGCACACAAAAAAGAGGTTAGGGCAATGCCCAAATAGACGGAAAATTATCAGTGTAGGAGAGAAGACAATCATGAGTGATTTCTAACTTTACCTGTAGAAGCGTATATTGACACTGCAATTGTATGTGTGATTGCAGCACTTGTAGACATATTCAAGTTAGCTTTAGATAGCATGAGTAACAATATCAGTGAAACTGCAGCAGCACGGGATTCAGTATGGGCTAAACAAGCCCAAGTGGAACCACAGGCACTCACTCCCATGGCTAGCCCAAGTTGAAGTCTGTGCTGGTCCGATTTCACTGCTATTGGTCCTTGTGATAGCTAAATTAAAGCTAGCTTGGGTACATCTACAGATGCTCCAATCACACCTCCAATTAAAAGTATAGATATGCTATAGTAGCACTGTTGTAAGACCTAATCATTAATGTCTGTAAATACTATGAGACCTGGAGATAGAAAGATGCAGTAGAAATGCAAATAATTATTAGTACTAGCCAAGAATGATGCTATGAGAATATTGTTTATAAGCATGCTTATACAGGTTGAATGTTATCTTCATATCTTGTGAGATTTTACTTAAGTCTTTTTCCAATTTGCAAGGCAGTGATTTTTCTTCCTTTTCCACAGGGCCACAGCAGGTTAAATACTGAAGAAGCTTCCACGTTGAAAATGTTTTGAGGAAAATGCATCCTAGATGTAAATTCCACTAGAATTCCAGTGGAATTACTCAAGCGATTAAATTTGATCCTATATCTACATCAAACTACAAATTAATATTTTATGGGGTTTTTTTTTTTTGGTTAACCTTTGTTTGCGAACATATATCCTTACCTTTTTTTAAAAAAAAATATTTATTTTAAATAACTACAGCTTTTTTGATGTGGAACCTGGTGAATGTTTTCAAATTTGGCACTGCTTAAATTTTACTTTATGGTCTCCATGCCCAAGTAGTCCATGGCAGAGCCTTCCTCCAAGATTCTCTGTAGGTTTCTCACCAACAAATATAGATCTACGGGAAAAGTCTTTACTGGTGCTTTTATAGTAGTCAGCCCTCAAAGCAGATCCAGGAATTTGCACGGCCCATTCTCACCCTCTACTACCTTGCACTTGTTATTTCCATCTGATTCAAATGATGCTATGATCATGTTGTTTATAAGCATGCTTATACAGATTGTCTCATCATGAATGTTACCTTCATGTCTTGTGAGATTTACTTAAGTCTCTCCCCTATGAGGGATGATTTTTTAAAAATGGGTTTGTTTAGTCTGGAGAAGAGAAGACTAAGTGGGGGACATGATAACAGTTTTCAAGTACATAAAAGGTTGTTACATGGAGGAGGGAGAAAAAATGTTCTCTTTAACCTCTGAGGATAGGACAAGAAGCAATAGGCATAAAATGCAGCAAGGGTGGTTTAGGTTGGACATTAGGAAAAACTTCCTGTCAGGGTGGTTAAGCACTGGAATAAATTGCTTACAGAGGTTGTGGAATTTCTGTCATTCGAGATTTTTTAAGAGCAGGTTAGACAAAGATCTATCGGGGACGATCTAGATCAGGGATCGGCAACCTTTGGCACGTGTTTCGCTAGAGTAAGCACCCTGGCAGGTCGGGCCGGTTTGTTTACCTGCCACGTCCACAGGTTTGGCCGATCATGGCTCCCATTGGCTGTGGTTCTCCGCTCCAGGCCATTGGAGACGGCGGGAAGCAGCAGCCAGCACATCCCTCAGCCCACGCCGCTTCCTATGCCAAAGGTTGCCGGCCCCTCATCTAGATAATACCGAGTGCAGGTGACTGGACTAGAAGACCTCTCGAGGTCCCTTCCCGGTTCCCTCCAGTCCTACAGTTCTATGATTAATCCCCACTACAGTAAACATGGCACAATACCCAAATTAACATATCCACTACTCAGAGAGGCGGTGAATCCTACCAGGGCCGGCTCTGGCTTTTTTGCCGCCCTAGGCAAAAAAGCCACCCGCCGTGCCCCCCCCCGCCCTCCACCCCGCCCTAGTGCGGCAGGGGAGGGCGCCGAGCCTGGCCACGGGCCCGCAATCCCCAACCGGCTGGAGCGCCGGGGGGAGGGCGGCGAGCCCGCCGCGGCCCCGCTCTTCCCGACCGGCCGGAGCGCCGGGTGGAGGGCGGTGAGCCCGGCCGGGTCCCCGCTCTTCCCGACCGGCCGGAGCGCCGGGGGAGGGCGGTGAGCCCGCTGCGGCTCCGCTCTCCCTGGCGGCCGGAGCACCGCGGGGAGGGCGGCGAGCCGAGTTGCAGCCCCACTCTCGGGCCAGGGCGCCCCGCCGTGCCGCCCCCCTCCAGGCGCCACCCCAAGCACATGCTTGGTGGGCTGGTGCCTGGGGCCGGCCCTGAATCCTACAGAGTTTTGAATATGTGGTTCCAGCATGGCTAGATATTGCTACCTGGGGGTTAGACTCATAAACCATACTTTCCAGCTTTTATTGGCTTGTTTATTTATGCTGCCCTGGGTCACAAGCATCTAGCATAGAATTTAATTATACATAAAATCAGATTAAACTTCATATCATCTCAGGCAATAAAAACAAAACAGAGAACAACTGCATACTCTATATGATCTATACTAAGACAAAGTAAGAGTACTAAGAAGTCTAAGGCCTGTAAAATCAAGGCTATAAAATGACTGCCTAAATGGCAGGGAAGCAATTTGTATGAAAAAGTACAATCCCTTTGCGTAAGTTTTTATACCAGTGCATTACTATATACAAATGACACTGTGGTATTTGCAACACTAAAAGCTGTAGAAAAACATAAAATAGGAGCAAGTAAAAAGAAAGATGTTAAAACTACCTAGTTTCCACAGTTCCCTAAGATGATTAGTAAACAAATGCCCAGCCTGTGGTACTTATTTTTAATAATGTTTTTGTTATTATTAATCATTTACATTATAGTAGTATCCAGAACTCCCAGTCTGGATACTACTATCCGGTCACAACACTAGGATCGCATTGTGCTGGACACTGTACAAACAGACATGAAAAGACATCAATTACAGATCTTTGTAGTCCCTGATTGCTATCTGTCACTACATACATTATTTTATTATATACAAAGTAAAAGTTCTAGTGAAAATAAGAGCCAAAGCCAGTAATTTTTAATACAATCATTGTTCATTGCTACATAAAACTTGAGCCGTGCACTTCCCGGGGGTTACAGTAAAAGCCAGGAGACTGCAACTGTCTAGTTTCAACCCTTAGTGGGTTTAACAAGAAACTCAGTGAGCAGCTTAATGTATTCTCTTCAGGCAAGGTGGAACAATGCTGAGTAAAGTCAAAGAGTCAGAACATTTTCCATTACTCCCTATTTGCCAACTGGTTATGGTGAGTAGAGTCTGGTGCTTCTCGAAAAATAAAAGAATTTTTAAAATGTTCTGTATAGTGGTTGCACTTTGGTGTCAGTTTCCCTGGATTATAGCAGAGCAGTAGCTCTGCTTTAGTTAAGGTTGAGTATCACTTTCCATTTAAAAAAACTATTAACTAAATAACTTGACCTTGGCAAACGCAATAGCCCCTAGGCATGGCCTGAAATATAGGGAACAATATAAATGCTGTGGGAAACTCAGCTACTAGCATGTTTTTAAGGAAATAGCCAGTGTATAAAGAAAACTCATGGAAGTCACCAGATTGAGAAATCTGGAATTCACACACCCCTATCCTTGGTCAATATAAGGAGCTGCAATTCTGATGCTCCAACACATAACTTAGAACAGTGGCCACTGCTGCTCTGCACCCCTGTATGGAGTGCTAGGTCCACTTGATTCATGTAGTTGTGAACCTAAAGGGTCCACCCAAAGTTAAGCCTCAAACCTTTCCTTCATGCCTACCTCTTTAGGACCATCTCTCACAGTGCAGGAAGGATGCAGAGAGCTCTCCACCAGGGTATTCCTCTTTCAGCCATTGCATAATGCCCCCTCTATGGGGCTTGAGTTGTGCTGAGGGCCAAGTCTAGTCTCTCCACTTTCATACTCATCTCACACACAGCTAATTAGAAAAATACAAAATATGACTACTCTTTATAATGAATTAGAAGCCAAATAAGTTCATCCCTGGTGTAACAATAAAATGTGAGAGGAGGGAAGGAGGGAGAGAGAGACAAGGTCAACCCTTTACAAGTTGAACCAGGGAGATATATATGATCTCTGCATCTCTGTCCAGGACTGAGTTCTGACTCCATTTCCAGTTTACAAGTTCTCCCACTCTAGCTATTCTGATTGTAGTCTTAGAGGTAGTAAATTCTTCTAATATTTTGGTCACATAAAAGTTATGGCAAACGATTTCAAAATATATACAGATTTTTAGATGACCAACATAAAGAAGTCTGCTTTTCAAAAGTTTTAAAAGTAGCTAGTCATTTTAGATGCCTCTATTTTGGAGCATTCCAAGTTGGCATCAAAAAATGAAGGTACCTTAAATCACTACTCACTTTTGACAATATTGTCTTATAAACAGATTTGGAAAAATGAAGCGCAGCTGAAAACCCCTGTGTTAAGAGACAGAAGGATAGATATTTTACTGAACACTGCTGCTTAACTGGGACAATTGTAACATTCAGATATATCACTAAAAATCCCAACAAAACATATAAGAGGTTTAGAAAACCTGATCTATAAGGAATAACTGAAGGAACTGGGCATGTCTAGTTGACAGAAGAGAAAGATGACGGGAACATAATAGTCTTCAAATATATGAGGTTGTTACAAAAAGGACAGTAAGCAATTGAGAGGCTAGGACAAGAAGTAATCAGCTTAATTTGTACCAAAGGAGATTTAGGTACAGTTAGAAATATCTTCCTAATAAGGATAGTTAATCACTGGAACAGGTTACGTAGGGAGGCTGTGGATCCTCATCCTCAGAGATTTTTAAGAACAGGTTAGACCAGGGGTCGGCAACGTTGGCACGCGGCTCGCCAGGGTAAGCACCCTAGCGGGCCAGGCCAGGCCAGTTTATTTACCTGCTGACGCGGCAGGTTCAGCCGATCGCGGCCCCCACTCACCGCGGTTCGCCGTCCCGGACCAATGGGGGCGGCGGAAAGCCGTGGCCAGCACATCCCTCGCCCACGCCGCTTCCCGCCGCCCCCATTGGCCCAGGACGGCGAACCGTGGCCAGTGGGGGCCGCAATCAGCCGAACCTGCCGCGTCAGCAGGTAAATAAACTGGCCCGGCCCGCTAGGGTGCTTACCCTGGCGATCAGCGTGTCAAACGTTGCCGACCCCTGGGTTAGACAAACATCTGTCAGGATGGTCTATTTATACTTAATTCTGTCTCAGCCCAGGAAGGGGTGGCGAAGGGGTGGGATGGGGACTAATTGACTTTTGAGGCCATCTCCCAGCCCTATGTTTCTACGATTCTATAACTTCTAATGATAATCAACCGACACATATGACAATTTCTGGACTATTGTCTCTGTAGGCTGTCAATACAATATGGCTTTTTTGTATTTGAGAAAGTGATGTGGAAAAGCAGAGGTATGTTGATTAGCCAGTTTCTAACATACTGCTACGGGAGCTCTGCCAAGTATCAAGTTTTGTGTGACACAGCTTCTGTCACCCACTCACAAACTATAGTATTTCAGTCACATTGCCAATGGGCTTGTTTACTGCTCTCAATCAGACGTAACCAACCTGGTACTGGATTGTAGGTAACTTTCCTACTGTATGGTAATAACAATGAGGTATACACAAAATGAACAACAGTGATGGTGTATAGAAAAAACAAAGTAACAACGCTGACATACACTGAAATGAGGGGGAGACTTTTCTGTGGTAGAGAGTAAGAGCATCTTAAGTTTCTACATATTTTGATTCTTCCTTGTGTTGTCATTTTCATTGTGGGAAAGAAGATGTAAAATGCTACCAAACCAGTTCAGTGAAAGGGAGTGAAGAATCAGGGCCTAAATAGGTATGTTTTACTAGAAAAAAGGTAATCCTAGAGCAAAGCCACAAACAGTGATCAATATAAGGTCTGAACAGAGCACCATCAAGTTGAGAAATCATTAGTAAAGATCTTAATGGTTCAAACTTTTTATACTGGTTCCTGCCTCCAGACTGCACATTTTTGAATCTACTAGATAAGCTGGGAGGATGTCTACAGTGTCTGAAACAGTAAGTGTCTGGAAACAGTAAGACTTCCGTTGTGATTTAAACATAAATAAATAAATAAGCCTGATACTGCAGCTCTTGCTCACGTGAGTAGATTGGGTCAATTATGCTCTCAATTTACTCTGGATTTAGACCATTGTAATTTTATTTAAATCAATTGAGTAACTATTATTAGACTGAATTAAGTCAGTCCTTAGGTATTAGAATGATGCATGATAAGGAAACACTAGAGACAGACAGACTGGAATTAGGCTCATTTAATTGTGATCAGAATCTGGCACAAAGGGCTGTAACATCAGACTCTAAAGAGATATAAAATACATACTAATATTATCTTTGTTCATATACTATACATCAAATGCAACACTTTAAATAAAAAAAGAAAATAACTGTACATGACACACTGTTCTACAGAAACAACAGTGAGGCACCGAAATTGCTATATTTTCTTGCAAAGGTTTAAACACATTTTTAACTCTATGCGCTGAATGAATTCAATGGGACTGCTCACAGTACATAAAGTTAAGACCATACAAGACTGGGGCGTTAATCTGCATTCCAGTATCTAATTTCATAGCAATATAAAAAGAAATGCCAGACATAATTACATGAGATCTTGTTTTCATTGATGTCAGTGGGAGATATTGATTTCAATGCTGGGTGTATTGGGCCCAGTATGAACACCAGTGCATGGATTTATGCAGTGAGCACTAGTATTTGCTTAGTAGGGGAGATTTTGAAAAACTTGAAATAGCTAAGCAATTTTTGTGCCTATATTTGAGTTTTAAAACCATGGATATCGCACTATGTGGCAAATGAGGAGTGAGGGGAGGAATACATAAAAGGAACATCCATAGGATTTGTAAGCAAAAGTAAAAGTTTCCCCTGTCAGGGGCTTTATCTCAGTTTGCCTAAACTAGTGATAAAGCTGCCACAGTCTTTCAAACTCTCATCGGAGGGAGCTGCCTCAAAATCTTCACAAAGAAAACAGTGGCATAAACAGCTTTCTAGAGAGGGACAATGTAAAATCTCCCCCAATGGGCGTTTTGCCTTTGACTTCTATGGGGCCAGAATTTCACCCATAGGCCTTATGTGCTTCCCTCTTGCTCTCTCTCTACTTTATGGGAAGGGAGCTCTTTTTGTAGTACACCCACAAATTGGTTGTGAATCAGGTAAGGTTGCTACCTATCTGGTACAGCTGAGCCGAAACCCACAAAAACAAGGAAATGGAAAGCCATGCCACTGAAGAATACTTACCCACCACCCACAGGCATGCACCTCACATAAGGTGAGTAGGATTTGACATATTTTCATTTTCATTTTTCTTGACTATAAGGACTAAGAATTATCCA
The DNA here is from genome assembly GCF_013100865.1 of Trachemys scripta elegans. Lineage (NCBI taxonomy): Eukaryota > Metazoa > Chordata > Testudines > Emydidae > Trachemys > Trachemys scripta. Next base: position 15,811,050 of record NC_048310.1, read on the forward strand.
GCATCTGTTTCTTTCTACCCACTGAGTCAATCCTATCTTACATGCATTTTATAGGTCTAAATTTAGACGCTGTCCCCAAAACACTGATGTGATGAGGGTAGTTTGTGGGAAGGAGCCAGATGATATGGCAAAGTTTATATCAGCCACTTTGTCACTCACGTGTTAGGATCTCAATTGCTCCTAGATGATCAACTGGCAACTGTGGTGTTCAGTGATCACCTAAGTGCTTAAGGTGCTTGCAAGAGATCTCCTTTACTTTGTGTCCAGTTCCCAATGGCTGAGTGTAACAGTAACAAGAGCTTCAGTGTCTCTCTGTCTGGGAAGATCAGTCCTTAAAGGAACAGTCCCCAGTACCACATCTTCCCTGGCACCATTGCCACAGAAGTGACCTGAACTGCTTTTTTTCCATAGAAGAGTGATCAGGAGAATGCAACTCTCTCTTTCATTTTGAACCTCATTACCATTTTAGTTTGTCATCTCTAGAGTAGAAAACTGCAGTATCCTCTATATGGGGTTACCCCTTAAATCCTTTTAGAGGATGAAGCTAGTCCACAATGCAACACCTGGCTTCTTAAATGAATCTCATTGAAAGCACGATATACATTGGCTGTTTGTAGACTTCCGATAAAGTCAACCTGGAAAATCTGGTTTTGGCTTATAAAGGCCTAAATTCATTTCTAAAAGACCTCCTCTCTCCTCAAATCATAGCACTGCTAGCACTGCTGTTCCAAAAACAGGAGTTCCCTGAGCTGTAGCCTCCTTGGTTTGAAGAAAAGGGGCTACTGGCAGGAGATTCTCACTAAGGGCCTCTTGACTTTGGACCTTGCTCCCTCTTATGGCCAAAATAGCCTGAACCTATTGATCTCAGAACGTGCTGCAAAGCTCAGACTTGTGCCTGGACATTAGAAGAAGGCTGAGGTGTGCTGAAGGTAGGGCTGTTTTGGAGGAGCTGAAAGATGGGGATTTCTTGGTGTTTCTGGCTGAAGGGCTGTATGGTGTGGGAGATGCTGCCCTTTTCTACAGGTTTTTTTGTTTGTGTGCTTTTTGTTAAACAGATTGTGCCCATGATTGACATCCTTCATACAATTTAAAGCAAAATAATAAAAGCCAGGAATTGCAAAAATGATCACTGATTTTTGGTGCCTCATATTGGACCCCAAATTTCTCTTCTGCACTACTGGGGTTTAGAATACTAAACAGTTAGCCTAGGACACGTATTACTTATGTCATACAATATTATGTCATTGTTTCGCAATGTGAACATCTACCAAGGACTATGCTTAATTCAACAAACTCATTTTGCAAGAGACCCAGGATTATTTGAATTCATTTTTCCAAAAATGAAAGGTTAAGCAGGTTTCCCCACCATCCCCCTTTGTCCCTAACATATTTAATCTTTTCTGAACTCAAGTTTACCTTTTATATTGTTTTACAAAAACTGAAATAATTCTTACTTTTCAGAAGAAAAAAGTTTCACTCACAAAGAACAAGTTAACGTTTCTCTCCTGCTTTTTTTATTTCAAAAAGTGGCTGAGATGATTATAATTTGGCAGTTTCTTTAACTACTTCAAATGTTTCATTGTTTAAAGAAAGTTTCAATCTGCCATCACAATTCCACCGTTGCTTATGCGCAAGTGCAGTGTCTTTAATGTGGCTGCTGAGACAGTATATGCTGTTCCTGCATCTTTTGTCAGCATTTGACACCACAGATCACCCATAAATTCCTTTTATTTTATTTGGAATTTTGCATTGGTGTCAGTAATGGCCTATGTAACTGGAAAAGTGCAACTGACAGTCCTAGAAGACTTGTTCTCCGCTCTATTGTATAAATTTTGCAGTGTTTTCATGGGTCCCCATGTACTTTAACTGTTCAGACCCTGTTTCTCTCAAATACATGCAATTTGTTCCACTGAGGGCTTGGATCCAACAGCTTCCAATGTTTCCCCAATTATAAAATATAACTTTTCTAACATACATGGAAAATGCCAAGATATTCTAGTCAGTCCTTATAGATCGGGGTCGGCAACGTTTGGCACACGGCTCGCCAGGGTAAGCACCCTAGCGGGCCAGGCCAGTTTATTTACCTGCTGACGCTGCAGGTTCAGCCGATTGCGGCTTCCACTCGCCACGGTTCACCGTCCTGGGACAATGGGGGTGGCTGGAAGCAGCAGCCAGCAAATCTCTCGCCCATGCCACTTCCCGCCGCCCCCATTGGCCCGGGACGGCGAACCGCGGCCAGTGAGGGCCGCGATCGGCCGAACCTGCCGTGTCAGCAGGTAAATAAACTGGTCCGGCCTGCTAGGGTGCTTACCCTGGCGAGCCGCGTGCCAAACGTTGCCGACCCCTGTTATAGATCCTTTAAATCAATTATATTGACTGTCCTTCAGCTTATTCAGTTATGGATATCTTTATAGTTTCTTAAGCCTAAAACAGACAAAATCTGATGTTGTCTTGGTTCATTCCTGATGCAGAAATTTCATCCTCATCTGCAAGGTTTGCCTCTGAAATTACTAGTCTACTCCTTTGTACCTTAGAGGTACAAAGACATTCACAACCTTGTATATTACTGTAGATTTTCATGGGGATTTTGTGAAATTCCATATTTCAACCCCATAGCCCTTCTCTTCCCCTGCCCCCTAAGTACCAGCACTACTATGATAACATTGCCAGCCAAAAGCTATCATACAATTCCTTTAAACACAGGAAAGCAGACTAATATCAGGACCAAAACTTGCATCTCTTTATGGCCAACACATGAGGCTGCTGTTTCAGGACAGTGTCTCTGCTGATTCTGAAAATCAGGCTCCTTTAAAATGTCTCTCTTTGAAGGCATCTCAGATTTGAACAACTTGGTCACCGTGTTCTGTCCTGTTCTGAACTTGCATATTCCCCCAGTTAGCACCTCTACCATGCTCACTCTGATAGTCAAAGATGTCATCCACTGGAAGAAGCAACACAAATATTTGTGGTTTTGGCAAATTAATTCAATTGAATTTCTTCAACTTGCTTCCAGATGCAAAGACAACAAAACAGTAAAGGGGTTAGGGTACTTTTTTAAAAAGTAATTTTATAGAGGGCTCAATAGTAGAGTCTATACCCAATCCTTACTTAGGAAATGCAATTTCCTTCAAAGAAGGCCCTGAACATTTAATTAAAGTAATAATAATAATAATAAAAGACAGACAGGAAATTAGGCTGATTTTTCATAGATTTTAAAACCTGAGGGACTACTACTATCATCATCATCATCTAGCTACACTGCATAGCACAGACCACAGATTTTCATCCAGTAACTCCTGCATCCAGGGTCGGTGCTACCATTTAGGCCAACTAGGCAGTTGCCTAGGGCACCAAGATTTGGGGGCGCCAAAAAGCGTTCCAGCAGCCGCTGCACTGGGAGGGAGAGGGAGTCTGAGCCACCGCCAGCAGCCCAGGGGTTCCCCTGGATCTGCGCGCCACCGGCAACGTTCCCCTGGTCGGGGGGAGGGGGAGGAGAGGTGGAAGTTTCACCTAGGGCACAAAATATCCTTGCACCAGCCCTGCCTGCATCGAGTCCTGTAACTTGTGGTCATACTAGAGTATCTTTTAGAAAGGTTATTGAAATTCCATTGAATGTCAACAGAATTAGATGCTTTATTCTCTTTGGCCGCTTTGAAAATCCGAGCTTTCGTGTTTAAAAGTTCTTTGCTGAACAGGAATTTCTATCTTAGGTAAATTTCCCACTGATATCACTGGAGTTTTGCTTAGAAATGTTATATATCAATTCCCTCTCTTCTTACGCATACACAGTCTCTAATGTGTCTCTTATTTCTTAACAGAAATGGAAAGTTTCCATTTGACATATAATTATTGTTAGATTTAATATTTTATGGTTATATTCCTAAAATAAAAGCACAGCCACAAATTCCCATTAAAGTCAGGATACATGGAGCATTTAAATGGTAATCTGGGAGACTAGCCTGGCCAATAGCCCCATTTAACCTGATCAGATGCACACAATGACCAGAATGGGAGTGGTTGACTGGACAAGGGGAATGACACTTCTGCAGTCAAGTAAGTACGCATATTACCATCCACCAGTACAGGGATATTTTGTCAGACCAGCAAAATGCCTGGACCACTATCAATCAATTATTATGCTTATGGTCAAAAACAGCTAAATCAGTAGGTCTTAGTAGGACTCTGCAATGGCCTTAGCATAACTAAGCAAGCAGCATGGGGGAGGGAGGTTGGGGGAGACCCTGACCCTCTCTTTCTTGATAAGATCTCTGTTGAAATTGCTGAGGCATGTGTTTTAGAAAAACAGGAAGCTTATTTATATCTGCCATTTGGGATGTGTTTGTCAGGGCACTCAAGAAATGAGGGCTGTGCAAGAACTCATCTGTCTAATTAATGGTTTGAGGAAACCTCTTGTCTAAACTTTGAAATTGTTTGCTTAACACATTTTTTTTTATTGACATGTTATTGTTACACTAACCCAAATAAATAAGGAGAGAAAGTATTGGGTAGTTGGATTCTTTGGTGAACATTTTGTAGACATATCAGAAGGACCCCAAAGGCAGCTGAAAGCCTGGCCAGTCAGACAGCTGTCGTACCCCTTGAAGACCACTCCAGACTTTGGTAATTATTGATTTTGGGGGTGTTTTACTAACCTGTTCTGGATGTGTGTAAATACTGGACACTAAATTAAGTGAAATCTTGTAGTGTACTGTTGTGCCAGTTATCTATCAATCGGACGGCCTTGTCCCCATTGATTTATTTCCTCCCTTGCCTCACCAAGAGTAATAGTTACCAAGAGCTTTGGGTTTTTAGAACCACAGTAGCACACCAGGCAAGTACTAGTTATCACTAGCTTTATACTTAGTGTTTTTCATCCCAAGGGATGTCTCCAAGGATATGTCTACACTTCAGTGTAAACCCTGGATTAGTAGACCTCTAGTTAGCAGACCTGGATTTATGAACCTAGGGCCTACACTCATTTGTAATCCTAGGTTAGCAATTGTTGAACCCTGCATTGCAACCTGGGGCTTCTGCATCTACATTACATGATGCGGGCCTGAGTCAAACCACCCATATCCCAGCCTTACGAATATCATGAGCTTCAGTACTGAGATAGAAGTTATTATCTCCATTACATCTGGGAAAAGTCAGGAAGGGGAAAGTTAGTGGACTTGGCAAAGGTAACAGAATAAGTCAACGGCAGCACCAGATACAAGAAATAGTTCTTAGAGCAGCTGGAAATCAGTAGACTTAATATAGAACACACTAATTCCATTGCATGTTGCAATAACCTGCAGCATGCTGGGTTGACCCCACCTACCACACCCTGACATTGTATGGAAAGAGGCAGATGGAGACAACTGACATGGTCTATCAGAGTACATTTTGCCTTGCCAATGTGCTCATAGGTGGGGACTGGGCCAAAAGTTTAGCCTTTAGAATTTAAATCCTGAAAACAAAATATATATTGCTGTTGTTTTGGGGGGATGATTGTGTTCAAAGCTGTAATAATTCCTTAGGGAAAGTTTACCAGATAAGGACACAGACTCTTTTACAACATTCTTACTCTGAATTTATTTCAGCAACACTGAATTGTACACCTGCTCTACCCCACAACTATGGTGCAACAGCACCACAGTTACGTGGTGGAAATAAATAAATAAAAGTTTTGTAGGTTTTCCTACTACCTGGTTATATGTGAGCAGCCTTATAATTTTTGTCAAGAAAAGGTCTTAAAAGGCTAAAAAAATAGTGGATCTTTTAATAATTTGGCAAATTTATTCCTCCTTTCTATATGGGGCACCTTCCCTAGCACAGTCAGCTGGTGCTCTGCCTCTCTTATGTATACTTGTATATTCCAATTTAGGGCAAATATTAGTGCACTAATTTTAACATGTGCATCTCATGTTAAAAACATGAGTGTCTGTGGGCTCAATTCACTCCTGATTTGGGCAGGGAATGCAAATGCCACCCCTATGCACCAACAGGGGCACACTCTCCCACAGGAAGTCAGGGGGTGCTTAACTAATGGTCCCTCTCCTCCTCATCTCCCCCTGACATTCCACAAGGGAAAGCATGTTAAACATTGTCTCAGTGGAAGCTAAGGAACAATGAGAGGCAGAATTATGACTCGCTCTTACAAGTGTGTACTACCTGGCTCACCAGTCACAGCACAGTGGGGAGAGCCGGCACCACACGGCTCATGCAGTGCATCACTTCTGCTATAATGAACACATATAACTTCAATTTCAGAGCAGCTAGGCAGGCTGAGAGTTGTGATGACTGTTCCTTATTGGCTCAGAATAACTCACATCCTACTACTTTTGTTACCTCAGCCTCTCCCCTCATGGTCTGATCCACTTGTCATATCTAACCTATTGACTGTAAGCTCTTTGGGGGTGGCACTATCATTCCGTCTGTGTTTGAACAGAACAAGGCAGGAAATCAGGCAGTGAAACAGGGCCCAGAGTCGCAATCCCCTTCCTGATCTGCTGCTGGGGGAAGCTCCTTAACTCAGGGCAGACTGTAATGGTGGCCTCGGTAAGAATGACCAGCTGGTTGTTGCCTTGGATGAAATGGGTTTCAGGCACTTTTTGCAAAAATCGTGCTCGTGTCATTGATGGTTTCTACTTTTATGTGAAGTGCAAAGTGACTTGGATTTTTTGTAAGTCAAACTTTTTGTAGTATAAGTTTCTCTCCTGTGATTTAAGAGATTTTACTAAGATTGGTTAGAAATAAAATAAACTTGTTGCTATTGTTTGGAAATATAATATAGTTATTTTGACTAAAACAACAACAACAACAAAAACCCTTAAATTTATTTTAAGATCAGATTGCAAAAATCTCACTGTTCTTATCAAATCATTTGTTCTTTGTGCCGGGATGCATCTTACCCACAAAATGGATACTTCTGCACATAATTAGCCATTGTACATGCAAATATAGGATATTTTGTGTGCACAAGTGGATGTGTTGTGCATGTGCTTTGAGATCCTTTGAAAATCTGGCCAACCGTTTCTTTTGTTTTTGGTAGTATTTTGAATTAATTCTTCTACACATAAAAAAATTCAGCACTATATAATTGTTTGATAAAGTTACTGAGCCAGATTCTGCCCCCTACTCACTCCTATGGAAACCCACTGACTTCAGTATTTAGGCCAATTTACCTTCAAGGCTACCACTTCTGTGGTGGTGTCTTCAGTTCAGTAAAGGAATGAAACGTGTTAAAGTTTAAGCATGTGCTTAAGTCAGTGATGCTTAATTATGTGCTTAAATGTTCTGCTGAATCGAGGGCAGGTGCATTCCACTCTGATAAACTTCAAATTTTAAAAATATCAAGATTTCTAACACTTAAATATAGTTTCAGATTTGCTGAAAGAGCTAATACTTGTTTGATAAAGCATAGTGATAAAAAGTAGAAAATTGGTATTTATAAAGTGAAATGTCTATGAACTGAATCATAGTGATACTTCAAATTAAAGAATAACTCCAAACAGCCTATTTTGGAGGGGAAAAAATCTGTAAAAAGTAATATTACTGTTATATTACAGAGAGTGAAAGCTGAGATACTAAACCAAAGTAAAAAGAAAAATATTGAGGAGTTCTACAAGAATTAATAAAAAGAGAAATACCAATCTCAAAAGTTGTGCCATCATAAACTCCTTCATATCCAGGATACTTAGTTTTTATTTGATCTCTAGGCCTGCATGCTTCCTGAAATGTTTTCTAGAGTTCAGTTATATTGGAAAGTAAGATTATATGGCTATTGAGTTCATTTTCCTAGTACAGAATACCAAACTGAGTTGCAATATTTGACAGATTTATGACTATTTGCTGAGATATTTTTGCAAAATTGCAGAATAGCAGGCATTTTAATCTACTCTGTGGCAAGCCCTCATAAAGTAAACAGTTTAAGAACTGGAGTATATTACAAAGAGGCGTTTAATTTTTATTTTATGCCTTACTCTATCTACCAAAAGGTATATTTGAATAAAATTTTAAAATAATATAGCGTACTGTCCATTGGTTATCCTACAGAAAATGACTAGCCCCCACCGTACCTAAGTCTAACTGCATGAATGCATCAGTAAATAAAAGCAAAACATTCACTGGCTGTTCTACTATGTGTGGACACTCGTGAAGACACAGATTGATGGTTTGTTATTATGAAAAAATTGACATTTACCAAGGGATTACAGCATGATATTTCAGAGTTTTCCAGCATGTGCTCAGTACATAGTGATGGCAAGTCATAGATCTGAAGAGAAAGAAAATATTGCATTTCTATATAATATTGTGTGGGCCTGCAACTGCACATGCAAAAATCAATGACCGACATGATGGCTGTTTGTTGGCCATCTCAGTTCTGTTTGTAACAGAAGGATGTCTGCATAACAAAACCACCATCATGACTTGCTCTAAATTATACCCTTGCTGGCAATCTCAGCAGAAAAAATGAGGACTGTAGAGGAACGGAAGTTGAACTAATCACTGATCGCTTGAGGTGATTGCCTCCCTATCCGTTTTGAGACACACCAAAAGCTTTAGGTAACTATTTCTTAGAGAAATATAGTTGTTTTCCAGTGAAATGCCACTGGTGCCTTCATGAGGACTAAATTCATTTGTGTTTTTTAAGTAGTAGTAATAGTAGAAGTAGTAAAGCCAAACAAAACAATTCAATCTTTACATACATCCCAAAACACTACATTAAAAGAATATTAAGGTTGCAAACTCAAGCACTGAAAAGTTAACCTTAATTTTGACATTTCTTATCCATGCACACCTAATTTGTCCCATACACTTTATGACACAGGGTTGTTTTTTTTAAAACCACATACTATTGTTTCCACAAAACCCTGTCTCATTCAGTGCACAGGATGGACTATTCTCTGAGAATGAATCAATTATGTAGTGAATGATGCTGTTGTCTACAAGACCCCTGTTCTCGGTTCTGGTATTTGGCACTTCGGCAGCCTCTAGGAGGAGTAATTGCAAGCAAAGTCCTGCTCTATCTCTGTAAGACTTAGTTGGACCATGCTCAGTCACTCTGTAAAAATGACACATGCACAATTCATTTGACACATAAGAGTTGTGAGGGAATGGAGCATTGCTCAATGAAGACAGAATCTTCAAAGTATTTAGCTGTCAAATAACAAGTATCTACTGAACAAGTGCAAAACACATTTTTTTCAGAAGTTATAACTTTTCCAAGTTTGGGTAATTATTGTGGGGGTAGCAAAAGGAACATCCCTTCCACTAAGATGAGCATTTGCCAAATTTCAAGTCCCTACTATAAAAACATAGGAGCAATCTGAGCTTCGTAAATAAACTATTATAAGATTTATTTTTAACATGGGCAAAACAACATATTTTCCCTAATTTGATCTTGGAAAAGGTTGAAAGGTCCCCAAAAAGTTTCAGCCTGAGGCAGACACCTGGCATAGAAAATTTGAGGCCAAATAGTAAGTTTGGTGAAATTATACGTAACTGAAAACAGGGGCCAACAATGAAAAATATTAGGCAACCTTAACTATAGACATTACTGTCTGTGTCTCAGCCCCAATCTCATAAGTGTTTATACACCTTCTTATCATGAGCCTCTGGTATTAAGTGCAATGGGAGTATTTATGTGTACATAGGTACTTTACTTTATAAGCGTTTGCTGTTCTTTAGAGCATTGATTACCTTTTGCACTAAGGTTCATTCCTTTGAGTGGAACAAAGTACTTGTTGGTATATTTTATAGATAAAAATCTATCTGTCCCCAACTGTATTCCCTCTTTTTAAGGTTTATAACCATTGACTAAAGAGGCTTATTGAAATAATAAAATATAATGATGATAATTAATAAATAATTTAGATCATAAAGATGCTCTTTTGCTGTATAGGCATGCAGGCATGTGTGGCTGTCCTTCACTGTCAATGTCTGAAGGCAGCCATGCCTCTTTGCTGTCAAGCACCTGGAACGGAAGTCTGTACAAGGGGGAAATTAGCTGTCTCTAGGGTTCAAACCCTCAGGCAAGGTAGAGCAGCAAACAATTCAGGGACCCAGGCCCTTAGGTAGGGTGGGGCACCAAGCAGTCTAGAGCTCCAGCCCTCAAGCAGGATAGAGCAGGTAAGCATCTAGGAGCCCAGCCTTCAGGCAGGGGTGAGCACCAAACACCATCTAGGGTTCAGGCAGTAGAATGACACAGGCCTCCTGACCTATGGTGGGGTGGCAGAGGGTAGGGGGAAAACAGGCCCACCTTACTCCACCGTGTCCCAACCCGGGGCCCTAAGAGTGTTGGAATGGTCCACCACTGGATCAGAGGAGATCTGCCCGCAACACACTGACCAAGCCAGCACTCAACCAGATAGTTGTCTAGTTTCCCTGAGCTACTTCCTACTCTCCCCAGGTTTGATTCCTCAGTGCGGTGAGTGTCTCGTGTCTCCTCAGGGTATACCACTAGTGGCAACCCCAGCAGCTCCTCAGTGTTGGTTGAGTCTGGCAGTTCTGGTAGCTCAGTCGAGTCCTCAGGATAACTGAAGTCTTCAACAGGCTCCTGCATCAGCAGTGGGGAGCACACATCCATCTCCTTTGGCAGCTGCTACTCAACTGAGCTACAGGGTCAGGGCCGGCTCCAGGCACCAGTGCAGCAAGCAGGTGCTTAGGACAGCCAAGGGGAAGGGACGGCATGTCCGGCTCTTCAGCGGCAATTCGGCGGTGGGTCCCTCGGTCCCTCTCAGAGGGAAGGACCTGCTACCGAAGTGCCGCCGAAGAAGAAAGCAATCGCGGCTTTCCCCAGCCCCAGCCGCTTGGGGCGGCAAAAACCCTGGAGCCAGCCCTGTACGGGGTCAGCCTTTTATACTTCCTGTTCCTGTCCCACCCCTCTGCTTATGGCATGGTGAGTATGTCCTTCCTGGTTCCAACCACCAGAGGGTACCCGGCCATCCCTCACTGTCAATCTCCGAGGGCGGCCACACCTCTTTGTTACATTCTGATATGTCTTAAATACTTGGTATGAATGGTCTGAAATGTTTAGGGAATAAAAAGACCTATTGCTCTGTTAAGACCATTTCAAACCATTCAGTCTGGCTCTAAATGTTCATAACTGGCTGCATATGCTTTACATCTTTGTGAAGTTCTAATGATTTAAATAAATACATCTAGTGATTTAACTACATCATGGTTATAAAGATCTGTCAATGTGATTTGGAGCTATATTTTATGCTGTAGCTGGGATCCAAGTATCTTGTTTTAGAAACACCCTGGGTAACATCTCCCTTGTAAAAAACCACCACCGTGCATAGAGAAAGTCAATGGGACTTGTGCTCTTAAGTCACTTACATGATTTTGAAAATTCCACTCCAACTAATTCAGCCTCACACAATCACCATATGTTGTTTTGGCAAGTCTGTTTATTTTGCAGTTAGAGGAATTCCAGCCTTCATTCAAACCGTGGGTGACTGGTGTTCACATCACAAAAGTTATGGGTACAATCAGCACCCTTGTTGTCAGACTCAGGACCAAGAACAAGGACTAACATGACATGGAGACTAAATTACCTTTTTAGCTCTCTAGTGGTCCTTCCTAGGTCAGATTTAGTTAGAATTGATGTTCAGCCTGGGGAAGCTCATTCTACAGTTCGGGCAGTATGGTACATGGCTCAATGGATTATCAGAATTTCTTTTACCAGGGCTATCACAAACACTACATTCGCCTTAAAAAATAAATAAATAAATAAATAAACAAACAAACAAACCAACCAACCAACCAAAACCCCTTAATATGTTCTTGAAACATTGAAAATACTAGGTCACCCATCTCTCTTAAATAACTCTCCCCAGGAACATTTAGATCAGTGGTTCCCAAACTTGTTCCGCCGCTTGTGCAGGGAAAGACCCTGGCGGTCCAGGCAGGTTTGTGTACCCGCCACATCCGCATGTTTGGCCGATCGCAGCTCCCAGTGGCCGCGGTTCGCTGCTCCAGGCCATTGGGAGCTGCTGGAAGCGGTGCGGGCCGAGGGACATACTGGCTGCTTCTAGCAGCTCCCATTGGCCTGGAGCAGCAAACCGTGGCCAGTGGGAGCAGCGATCGGCTGAACCTGCAGATGCAGCAGGTACACAACCGGCCCGGACTGCCAGGGGCTTTCCCGGCACAAGTGGCGGAACAAGTTTGGGAACCACTGATTTAGATAATAATGATCAGGAGTATAACCAAGTTACTAAATACAGTCATGCAAGAATAAATATTGATGTGCCTTATATTATTAAAACACAAATCCTGCATATGGTTTACTATAGCCATTATCAACAGTGAAACAGCTCTGTTTTGTACGGTAAGAGTGCTTCATTTGACTGAAGTTATATGGAGCTTAATGGAATCCAATGTCACTTTTTCAATGCTTAACCATAAAGCTGTTATATATTATTTTTGTCAGGAATGTCAATTAATCTCCAGGACCATATACTTCATTTGTGTGTGTTAACTCCAAGTTACATCTTCTCAGTCAATTTCCAGGATATCTTTCTCTGTACCATAAGTCAGTGTACTGAAAAGGGATATATATTAAATAATTCCACTATAAAGTAGCAATCTTTATCATTTTCATGCAGTTCACTTGTTTCTTAGTGCCTTCCTTTTTCTTATTATCTCTTGTGTGTGATTTTTCTCCTTTAGCATTTTGAATAAAATGAAAGGAAAATAACAATCCCAAAAAGCTAACGCCAGTTGGCAGGAAAATTAAAAATCGCAGATTCAAAAGTACTTTCTCAGTTCATGAAAACATCTCTAATGAGACAGATGAAAATATGAATTGCTCCTAATGAGCTCAAAATTGCACACACTTTCCTTAGTTTAATTTTGTAAGCCTTTACAGATATTTTGTGCTATGCTTATTATAAAACAAGAAGTGGCCACAAGGCTGTGATAAACCAATTTGTGAGATTAAAGTACTGAACTTGAATGGTTTTCATTAACTTCTAAGTCATAAGTTGAAGTTAGTATAAAATATAATTCCTTTTGTATTCAGAGGAGGCCTAATTCTCCACTGCATTCCACCTTTTGGAGTCATTTGCACCTGTTCAGCGTGAATGCAAAGAGGATGTAAGATGCTACCATTCTGACTTGCCAGCATTTTACTTTCACTTGATAAAGGTGTAAAGGCAGGGGAGAATAACACCTTACATGCAGTGGGAATTTCCATAATTAGTGGCCAGCTGTATGCATTGCAGACCCAGCGCAAACCCTTACAGCACACAGGCCAAACCAAACTAAACTATGGCATGGAGTGTGACACCTTAATCTGGTTTCAAGGAGGCTTAAACTGCATTGTTGCAAATTGTGGCTTTTATCAGCTTTGGCTGTGAATACTAGGGGTCTGTACCATTGGCAGCAACCAGGGCAAATAGGCAGTATAGACAAAACTTAATAATCAGAGCACCTGATTCTCCGGCTGTAATACTCCAGCACTGCTCCAAAATAACACCACTGATGTCAATGGAGTTGCACCTACATAACAATGGTTGACACAGTGAAGAATAAGGTCTGTTGGTCTGTTGACATCACACCCGCAAGGAGTGTTAATGAATATCCGATGTGTGGAGTTTATGATAAGGCATAGAGAGAGAAAAAATATGTGAGAGAGAAGCTTACAGCAAAGTACACATCATACACAGTACTTGAAATCTAATTCCCAGTGCAGTTCCAAAAAAACTTTGAAAAGTAGTTCAGTGGGTCTTATTTTAACCACGCATTTGTTAGAAATGTCCTATTAAATTGACAGAATTGGCAATTGTAATTTGCTACATTTTTTAGATAAAGCTTAATTTATTACTAAACACTAGGAATTGCTAATTAGTGGAAGTAGTTAGAAATTATGGGTTTCAATAAAAATCTGCATTTTATTATAAAGCAGTCACATAAGATCATTACATTAGCCTGGTAATGATCAGAGAGAGCAAACTAAAGAGCTGAATCATTTTAACAGTGAACAACAAAATTATCAGATGATTTTTAAAATCTACTTAACCTTTGAATCTTAACTGACATATTATATGTCTAGTAATCCAGTACACTCTCAAAAAATTCCTCAGATGACCTTCTGGATGTCAGCCAATTATCACTTGCATATTGAACTCTGGCTTCTGTTCTCAATCTCCTGTGACATTGATCCAGATTCTCATTATGTTCTCATTCTCCAGAAGATGCACTCAAAAACCTCAGGGAATCACTTCCATTCCTCTTCCATGGAAAGCAAAAGAATGTTGTACTATTATCTCACCAAGTATTAGAACATCATTTTGCATAATAAGGTAAAATCCTGCCCATAGTGAAGTCAATACAAAACCCCCATAGACTTCAATGAGGCCAGGATTTCACACCTGTAGTTTCCGGACCACAAAAATCTTGCGTCAGCTGCTGCAGCTTCACTGGTGCTGGTACCCAAATTAGCTATATTAAAGCTAGCTCAGGTATGTCTACACTAGCTGTAATCACGCTACCAGGCTGCAGTGCAGACAAATCCTCAGAGTCCAATGGACAGCAAATTATTCTTTAGTAGGGCTGTCAGAAATAAATGTTACTATCAGCCTGGAAACAATGGCTTTAAGTTACAAACAAAAGATGAATCAAGAGTCCTAACTTAACCTGAAAGGGCAGTCCAGTATAGGGGTATGAAGGTCCACTACAGGGATGCTTCACCTCAGCATCAAGGGAACTCTTCAGGCCATCTGCAGCGTCCTCCACCACAGCTCAGTCCTTTTATCATCTTGTTTCGACTCATCCACATGGCCCCTTGTTTGCAGGCCAATCCCAAATATCTGCCTGCCAGAGCCACTGCCGCACCCGTGCCAGCTAAAGGCTCCTTCCTAGCCTGGCACTCAGCCTTTCAGTCCTAGCTCCCAGCTGCTGGGCCTTCTCTCCAACACCAATTCCCAGGCTGCTGCCTCTGGCTTGTTGCTCCTACTCACAAGCCTACTCCTCAGACAGTTCTCTTCTGACCTCTAGCAGACCTTCTCTTTTCTAAAATGGAGGAATTATGGAGCCCTTTACTGCATGAATATTGCACTGGGGTTAACAGAGTGCCCAGTAACAAGCCAGTACTAGAGGCCTACCACTGACATCAGGACATCATTTTGCTAAGTAATGAACAAACAGTCCATGAGACAATTCCTGCCATGAAGAGTTTACAGTCTACATAGAAAAGACAGAGGAAATACTATTATTCCCATTTTGTGATGAAGAACAGAGGCATAGAGAAATAAGGGCTAAACTGTGGTTTTGCCACAAGCCCTGAGTAAGAGAAGGAGCAGACCAGGCATCATATTGTGACTCAAGGAATTAAAATAAAAATCTGTTTTATGATCATATTTGACAAGAAATTTCAAATACAGGAATTGATATTTTGCCTTTGAAAACAGATAATGCTGTCGCATTTGTAGCATTCCTTACAATTAGCGCAGGGAATATGGTGCTCCAGTTAGTTGATTCCATAGACATTTACAAATATTTTAATGGCAACCATGACACTCAGCTTTTTTTTTTAATTTAAAGTCTCAAGCACTTTTTATACTTTGTATAGTGCTATCTATCTCCTTCATAAAAAGGATGTACAAGCTTTAATAAAGGCCTACAACACACTGAAGAAACTTAGAGCTGAAGAAGATTAATAGAAAGTAACATTTAACAGGGCAAATATTTTCTAATGTCATTGGACATTAAGTGTGCTGTCTTGACAGTGGTTTACGAGTTCCCCCAGTGCCAAAGTGTTTCTTTTTAAATGTTACTGAGTTAGGTATCAGGTCAACTCTCTGAGGACTTACACTTGTTCTCTCTAAGTTCACAGTAAGAAAAATCTCATGGACATACTCAATTTCTAGAAGCCTAAAAATATTTCACAGGCTAAAACTTGTGTGAATATTAGAAATATTTAACAACTTAGGAATAATCTTTTATAAAATCTATTAAAAATAAGAGAAATATAAAACAAACAAGCAACAAATGAGTGATGTCAAACAACTTCAGTAATTTTGTAGGAGGTGCAATAAGTGTCATTGAGAAACAGAGGAGTCCATACATATTACACAGGACATGTAGTTCCCTGTTCCAAATAAATACATTCATCCAAGCAAAAAATTCCAAACCTAAATGGAATTACACACTAACTTCAGAAGGTTAGTGAAATGGCTTCAGCTTGACTCTGGTTGCTACTGAAAAAGCAAACCCAGAATAATACCCATACTTTGCATATGATTGTTAATTGGTTTCAGGAAAAATATGTCTGCCAATTGCATTAAATGGCATCTATGTTTGGCCTTTAAAAGCCTCGTAAATGAATACTGTTGGCAGAACAATTAGCATTTAAAATCTAGAATGACCTTAAATCTGTACATCTTTGTGATTAGTTTGGACTTTAATATCAGGTATAGGACCAAAAACTGCCTTAGTTGCCAAGATTAAAAGCTTCCAGCACCAGCAAAAGGACATTGGGTAATAGGGTGAAACATGTGCAATGAAACATAAAGGACAAACTTGTATGATTATGTTTGATTTGTGTTGACTTAGCAACCAAGCAGAAGGGCCTTCTTGAGCAATGAGCATGGGAAATGAGAGTAGAAATTGACTTTTTTGGTATCATATGGAGTTACTAGAATGTTTGGAGAAGGGGCCTAAATGACTTAGCCCCACAAGGTATTTTAAGCTACAGTATATGAATAAACCTACTGTAGATACATTTATTCACACAACCTATTTGGTATGTTGATACATTCTGTTTCCAAGGAAATCACTGGGGTGTTGTTTTTTAAATCCCCCAAACAAATCTGTATTGCAAATGAAACAGCTGGTAGACAAAACAAGATGGTATGCTTGAATTCTTTGAAAGCTCACCCAAAGAAAATAGCTGCAATACACTACGCTAATCACAAATATGCAGATATGCAATCTAATCAAAATCATATTGTGAGGTGATTTTGTTTTAAGTGACATGAATTGGTTGTATTGTAGATCATCTATATTTATTGTATAAAATTTTCTAATTTTGTAATGAAGGGCTCAATTAAACTATCATATTGCCAGAAAAATGAGAGATTTTATTGTAACTTTCTGATCATATTAAAATGAACTATCCTTTAAACAAAAGCTACACACATCAAATATTGGGCACAATTCCAAAGGTGAATACTGTTACCTAATTTTCAGTCTTCTAGACCTATCTTTGTTGATTATTTAAAGTAAAACAAGAAGTGTTAAAATACTACCAGGCAGATATAACTTGGTCACTCCATAGAGATGTTCTCAGTTTGGAGGCTAATCTGTATGTTTCGATCACACCATATGGTTTAGTGCAGGGGTCGGCAATGTTTGGCACGTGGCTCGCCAGGGTAAGCACCCTAGCAGGCCGGGCCAGTTTATTTACCTGCTGACGTGGCAGGTTTAGCCGATCCCGGCCCCCACTCACCGCGGTTCGCCGTCCTGGGCCAATGGGGGCAGCGGGAAGCGGCGCGGGCCGAGGGATGTGCTGGCCGAGGCTTCCCCATTTGGCCCGGGATGGTGAACCATGGCAAGTGGGGGCCGGGATCGGCCGAACCTGCCGCGTCAGCAGGTAAATAAACTGGCCCAGCCCACATGGGTGCTTACCCTGGCAAGCCGCGTGCCGAACGTTGCCGACCCCTCGTTTAGTGTTTTGTATTTGATGTGTCTCATTTTCTGTTTTTAAAGAATATAAAATAGCTGCTAGTTAACATGAACTAATCACTTGCAAACACTTTAATACAATGCTCAATATGCACAAATTACTCATGCTACCACCAACCCTATTTCTTACATTGCAGCAACTATAAAAGAAAGTGAGCAAGTCTTTAAAATCACACAAAAAAAGAAGAGAATATTTTGATTCAGCTTGGTGGATACAATGATCCTATCTATCCATCCATAAAGACTAGTTTCTGCCACCTTTTTTTCAGCAAGTATTCCTACCAAAACCAGAAGGCTGAGTCCTAATATTCTTGTGATTATTTGTACTGCTGTTGCACCCAGGAGTCCCAGTCATTGAGCAGGACAACACTGTGCTAGGTGCTGTACAAACACAAAACTAGTATTATACATGCTACCTCCCTCTGACAAAGGAGAATTGTTATGCAATATGTTTTGTAGTGCTTGATCCAGTCTAGTTTCATGCAAGTTATGACCAGTGTATTAATCGACCCTCTTTTCTACCTTAGTATATATGCAGAACAATCTTAGCCCAGCTAGGGAGAGAGGATTATGTCTAACATCATGTTTGTGCATTAACTAGTTTATGCAACCATGACAGGTGCTACATATATATTTTTCAAGTAGTAACTATTTCTAAATACTAAAAAATAGAAAACCAACAGATAGGCAGCAACAGCACAGCCAGATATGCCAGTTTAATATAAATAGAGATTATGAAGGTGACTGTGCACAACTTCAGAATGCTAAAATATTTAAGGACTCCTGGGGAGATTAAGGGTCAGCCGATGTCCAGTCTGACAGACATAAAAATATTGAACTCACAAGTTTGACGGATCACAGTATTATATTCTTCTGTCACATACCAGGCAAATCCCAATCTCATACGAGACTTTACCTGCCTATATGGAAGATGCCCTTTAGCAGCCTACAGTACCGTTGTTCTCTGTTAGCCTCCTTTGAACCTGATAAAGTTTTGGATGTGTTAGGCTGAGATCTCATAACATATTTTCTCATCAGACCTGGTCAGTTTTTGGATTGGAAACCTCAAAAGAAAACAGACACTGCTGAATTCTCAGGGAGTCAATGCTTTCAGGTTTTGCAAGGCTCTAGTATTAGCAGGGTCGGCTCTGGCGTTTTTGCCGCCCTAGGCAAAAAAGCCACCCGCCGCCCTCCCCTCCCCCCCAGCGCGGCAGGGGAGGGCACCGAGCCCGGATGCGGGCCCACAATCCCCGACCGGCCGGAGCGCTGGGGGGAGGGCGGCGAGCCCGCCACGGCTGGAGCGCCGGGGCAAGGGCAGCGAGCCCAGCCACGGCATTCCGCTCTCCCAGACCGGCCGGAGCCCCGGGGCGAGGGCAGCGAGCCCAGCCAGGGCCCCGCCGCACCACCCTCGTCCAGGTGCCGCCCCAAGCACATGCTTGGTGGGCAGGTGCCTGGAGCTGGCCCTGAGTATTAAAACAAGTGTCCTGGCTAAATTCCAACATAGAAAAATCAAATCCTGCCTACCTAAATCCCTTCTGTAACTGAAGAAGTTATTCAGTATTTCCTTTTCTTAAAATTGTAGTGTAGATTTGTTGTTACAGATTCACCTTTCATCACAGAAGTGAATGAAGCGATTCAGAAGCAGATTCAATCCACTGAAGTCAATAGCCATAGCATTTGTGTAACTGAGAGGAGAGTTTAGAGTCCATTGTAAAATATTTTGAAATCATTTAAAATAAATGTTTTATTTATGTGTGGTGTCATTTCTGATTGATTTAGTAATATTATGTTCATCATTTGCTGGCTCAATGTGGTGTTGTACTCAGTCACTATCATCTTCACAATCTGTCAGTTCTACTTCCTTTGTTTACCTGTCTCAGACTGGAACTAAAGTAGCAATGGGGTGAGGGGAGAAGAGATTTGTTCCAGTACATCATGAACATACTCAGTCTTCCAAACAGAATGAATATGTTAAGGTCCATAAGGTTCCCCAGGAGAGTGGGTGTTTGAATAGATAGTTCTTATACACCCTGGGGAGCCAAACAGATTGAAAGTGGTGGGCTGAATAGTAAGAGTTCAGTATGAAAAAGGAGAGGAAGAGTTAGAAAACAGAGCTGATGCTGAGAAGCTAGAAAGAGGCACGTGTTGTGATGGTTTCAGGGGAATTGAAAGACAACTTCATCAAGTCAAACGGCTATCGTCAGTGATTCATAGGACTTGCCAAGGCTGAGCTCCAGCACCTTTATGCTCGGCAGTTCATAGCCCTGGCCCCTCTGTGCTTGCTGCATCGGTTATGAATGTAATAAAAAATTGCTTGTGCCCCGACACCTCGTTCATTACAAATCAATCACTTGCTATAATATTTGTAGTGTTGGTACTGCAGTCAAGCCACAAACAAGATAGGGGAAGCGATCTTAGATCAGAAAACCTAGGCTTGAAATAAAGTGAAAGGCCAAGTTATGGAGGAGGCAAGGGAGAGAACAACTAGGCAACTGAGTCTAGAAGAAAACAGAGGATTTTATGCAAGAAAGCCTAGCATCCTAGAAGCACAAGAACTGGCAACAATCAAGCCACAGGAACTTAGCCAAAGAAAGACAAAGAAAGCTCCCAGCAGAGAAGAGAGCTGAGGAAGGCAAGACAGCTGCAAAGAAGATCATTTAGAGCTGATATACTCCCTCCAATCATAATTACATATCTGGTGAGCACAGAAGCCCAATGGCTTTTTTCATTCCTGGGAGCTGTTAAAATTCCATCTGTGCAGAATATATGTAGGCAGGACTGCAATGTTATGGAAAACCATGCCTGGACAAGACGAGAGGAACCAAATGAACAGAATTCCATTTGTCAGTTAAAGCTGCTAGAAGTGAAACCATATTATACATTTTAAATTATAGTTAATGAAAGACGAGGAAAAAATTGTGTAACTTTGGTCAAAGTTGTCTTGCTTTTTGTTTTTGGTAGTGTAAATTTCTAAAGTTAACAATTAAGAAAATAAAAACAATTGAAGCATCTCTATATAAAGATGGATAGAAATTTCTTTGAAGATTTCAACACCCCTATACCTTCATCTCTCAATTTTGGCTGAAATATACATATATTAAACAGGGATTGTGTAAGGAGGTTATAATATTGTCCAAGGAAATCATTGTTTCTTTTCAGGAACCTGTTATAGACACATAGATTTAAGTCCATGTGTCTATAAATTGTATACCTAGAACTCTTCAAAAAATGGTGTGCCCAGATAAGCAATCTTCATTGCCATCAATTTACACAATATTATTGTATTTCCTAAAGTTGAATTTCATCACATTTGATTCTGATTGTCCATCTCTTTGCAAATTGGAACAATATCTCATTTTTAATTACAAAGACCCAGGATGTTTTTAAGTGCTTGGAACCCAAAGTTAGGGCCAGATTTTCAGAAGTGCCCAGGACTCAGCGGTTCCCATTGAGAACACTAATTTAAATGGTGCCTAAACTGGAACTCAGCCCCTCAGAAAATTTGGCCTCTCTTTTCTATTGCTCAGATAGTGGTTAAATGCACTAGTTTACTGAATTTTGCTATATTTTATGCTTGCGTAAAATAGGTTTAAAAATACTTTTCCCTATCCCTGTTGATTTTGTGACAATCCTCCATATGGCACTATTTTGGAAAAGCTCAGCAGAAAGATGAAAATAACATAAAATACCAAAAGGAGGCATATGTTTTTTTTTAATGGAACTTTCAGGAAATTGTTTTTATTTTGACTTGTGTTTAAATTATATTCTTAGGAGCTCAAAAATGCAAGCCCCTCAAATTTCTTGATTAAGGTATAATCAAGTTCCAGACTCCAGAGAAACATTTTTCACACCGCAATAACATTAATGATAATAAAAAGTAAGTAAAAATATGTTGCGGTCCATTCAAAAGCATCTGGCGGTCCAGATTTGGCCCATGGTCCACCTATTGCTTCAGGAAGAGGTAGTCAATGTCTGATAGCAAGGGAAGGATTCAGATTATTATTGAAATAATAGCTGTGACGGTTCTCAGGATACCCAGGACTGAAAGTCAACTTGCTCTTCCCCCCCACCCCGCCTCCAGTGGGAGAGAGATCTACTTTTGCTTAAGTGGGCATCAATTCCCTGACATCCCCAGCCTGCTAGCCACACAATCACTCTCCCCTGGCTCTGCCAGCCTTATTTTGCCTTGCAGGTTAACAATAGATACACCAAGTCTCCAAGTTCCTTTGAAGTGTTCACCTGTAGTGTCCAGCCCCTTATCCACTGAACACTCAGTGGATACCAGGTCTGCTGTCCTCAAGGGAACAGTGTGCACATCAGCTTGTATGATTCAACTCAGGATCAGCACCTTGCTTAAGAACACAGCACTTACCTATATTCATAGTAAAAACAAGGATAAATTTATTCCCAAATATTCAAGAGCTAGTAAAAAAGGATATAAAACAAAGTCATAACATGCTTTCTGGAGACTAAACTTAACTTACACTAACCTTCTGTCTAAAGAAGTCTTGTCACACAAAGTCTTCTACAGAGTTTCCAACAAAGGCCGGTTGCGATCCTTTTTCATGAATGTAATTGCGCTGCTCATTTACTTTCTAGGTTCAGGATGGAGGATTGTATCTAGGGTGTGTAAATACTGAAAATATGTCTTAGTCTGTATCGAGGCAGGGTTAACAGACAGACAGGTTTTCTGTCAGGCAAGTAATGTTTATTCACCTGTCTGCCTGTTGAGATGTAAATTAAGAATTGTAAATTACCACGACTATCCATTTACATAATAAGTCAACGGGGGGGGGGAGGGGAGTGATGGGGCTTATATTGTCTCTGAGTACAGACAATGAAATTTGGGGATAAAAGAAGACAGCCCCCCAGCCTTTCAGAAGTGGTGTGCTGAGTCTTCATTTATTCACTCAAATTTAAGGTTTCGCGTGCCAGTAATACATTTCAACACTTTTAGAAGGTCTCTTTCTATAAGTCTATAATATATAACTAAACTATTGTATGTAAAGTAAATAAGGTTTTTAAAATTTTTAAGAAGCTTCATTTAAAATTAAATCAAAATGCAGAGCCCCCCCGGACCGGTGGCCAGGACCTGGGCAGTGAGAGTGCCACTGAAAATCAGCTCGCGTGCCGCCTTCGGCACGCATGCCATAGGTTGCCTACCCCTGCACTAGACAATATATATATACATACGATTTGTTACAATATTAAAGATCAGTGTGATCCTGGCTTTTATTTAAGACCTAACGTGACATCCTCTGGTGAACCAGAACATACAAGAACTAGGATATTTTTGTAACCATTTTGCTACTTGGCATTAAGGGGTTCTTGGGACTCAATACCACAGGCTGAAAAAGGCACTTCCATTATTTTTAGGTACTTACCGCATTTTGGAAAGTTGTCTTTTGGTAAGCATAGTTATATTCTTAACATAAGCCTGGGAGTAAACTAAATATAGGAAGAGAGGCTTTGTCTCCTCCCTCACCCATCCTAAGATATTGTATAGATATGTTTCGCATTTTAAGCACAAACCATCCCTTTTTACCTTTCAAAGTAGAAGAGCAATCTATAATTTTTTTTCTGCTTTCAGGCCTCAAAGAACCTCACTACAAGACTTCATTTTTGAAAAATTTCCCACCTTTACTAAGACTGCTGCTGCTCTCCCAATGCTAGCAATGGTGAAAGCACTAACATAGGCTAGGCTCCAGGCAACCATTGATATTTTTAAGTACTGTATCATCTAAGACTGCCAGAATCAGACACACACCACACAGTAATGGCCACTGGCATCTTATTGAGCCTGCTAATACTGGTGGAGCTTCAAGAAAACCTAGGATAGACAGGATCAAGTACAGTTAAGAACTGAAAAGGCAGATTCGGCCCTCGCCCCAAAGGGTTGGGCAATTTTTTGCTGCAGAATTCCACAGTTACCTCACAGATTAGGATAAAATCCTGAATTTTATGCATGTGCAAGCGCGCGCCCACACACAGACAGACACACACACACACACACACACACACACAATTATTTGATTTATTTATTCTCAACTTTCTGCCTCAGGCATTTGTGGGATTTTATTCCTTCCTTCTTAATATCACTTTTGTTCATTAGTAGAGCAGGTCAACATTTTTTTTCCCCCCAGTGTAAACACTTTGTGGCAGAAAATGCAGTTTCATTAAAATTGAAATGTTTAGCAGGAACATGTTTCTTATGACAATTTTAGCCTGAAAAATGTTAAAATTATTAGCTTCAACTTCTTCTTTTTAATAATGTCAAAATGTTTTAGATTAACATAAGAATTTTTTTGTTTTGACTTTATCATTTTGATTCATTTTTTATATTATACTGTAGGAAAATACACATTATATATTTAATATTTTATAGTATAACATGTTGATATCAAAACAAATAATTTGGATTGTTTGAAATCAAAAGTTCAAAATTCCAGCACATAGAAAATTCTGACTTTTTGTTCTAATTCAGAATGAAAACACATTTCACAGTGCAGGAGTTTCCCACAGAATGGAACGTCCATTTTCTGATCACCTCTACTCATTAATAATTCATTGTTGTTGCTGAGACATCACTTCAAATCTTAGCTCCTGTTTTTAAGAGTCATAACTTTTAAAGCAGTTACCTTCTGACTGTGAGAAACTGAATGAGCCTATTGTGGCTGGTTATATTCTAGAACTATGAAATTTATAGTGGAGCTGAGGAGCTTGTATGTTTGCATGTCATAACATTTGGTGATAAATGTGAATTAAGATTGGTTTGGATGTCAGTGTTGGCTTAAGTGTCAATTTTCTTTAATTTTACTAACTATTAACAAAAGGAGGAGTACAGCACACTTCACTCTAGGTTCACAATGATTTGGGTTTATAAATAGGGCACTACCAAATTCACGGTCATAGGATTTTTAAAATAATAAATTTCATGATTTCAGCTATTTAAATCTGAAATTTCACAGTGTTGTAATTGTAGGGGTTCTGACCCGAAAAGGAGTTGTTTGAGTGTATGGGGGGGGGGGTTCCCTACCCTTACATTTGCACTGCTGCTGGCAGCGGCACTGCCTTCAGAGCTGGGTAGCTGGAGAGTAGTGGCAGCTGCAAGTCGGGAGCCCAGCTCCGAAAGCAGAGCCACCAGCAACAGTGCAGATGTAATGGTGGCATGGTATTGTATAGCCACCCTTACTTCTGCACTGCTGCTGATCGGGCACTGCCTTCAGAGCTGGATACCCAGCCAACAGCCACTACTCTCCAGTTACCCAGCTCTGAAGTCAGTGCAGAAGAATACTGTGACCCCCCTAAAATAACCTTGTGATCCCCCTGCAACTCCCTTTTGGGTCAGGACCCCCAATTTGAGAAATGTTGGTCTCCCCCATGAAATCTGTATAGTATAGGGTAAAAGCAAACAAAAGACCATATTTCATGGTCCGTGATGCATTTTTCATGGCCGTGAATTTGGTAGGGTCCTATTTATAAATCCTGGAAGTATCAGAGTAAAGTTTGCAACAGTTCTGTTACAACTGTGTAAAAAAGGTGCAGTTCAATTATATTAGATATTCTGTGCTGGGCTGCCCAAAATCTGAACTTTAACTGAATTTTCTGATTTAAGTGCAAATCAAATCTCATTTTTAATATTGCATTAACATAGCTCTCTGAATTTAATCCATAATATATTCTATGTGGTAACTTGAGCACTTCTATAATCAATGCCATTTAGCATAGTGAATTGATACAATTTCATTACTTATTAATAGTGGGAAAAGTGCTGGGATGAAATATTCCTTACACAGGCCTTTTAGCAAAACCAACTTTTATTATGAGTTAATTCGCTAGAGTATGTGGGTTTCATTAAGAATTTCTCTTCACAGCCCAGAGCCAAATTCTGCTCAGTTACACCAGAACACCACTATTAACATTAGCTTAATTATTTCAGATTTGCACCAGTGTAACTGAAGCACAGTTAGACTCAGTGGGATATAAATGGCAGAAGAAGAGGGGGGTGCTCTGAGCTGTGATACAGTTTAGCTTTGGCTCAGTTTCACAATTCCTACAGCACTGTCTCCTAATTAACGTGGGACATGACACTGCATCCCTCTCACAAGACTTATGCACATTTCATGTTATATGATCACTCAGTGGGCACATGTGTTTCTTGGAGAGCCACAATGTCAATGTGATGGTCTTGAGAGTCCTCGAGAAGTAATCTGCTTTTTCCCTGGACATCCCTTCTACATTAAATTGGTATATTCAGAGGACTGGCCCAACTGTTCTTTTTTGGTCCTGGAAAGGGCAGTTTGAAGAAGTATAATAATTGCTACTTTCACTGGAAGGTGGGTAAAATGATGTCCTGGGGCCAATTGATGATATTGGTATGTTGGTGGATGTGCACAAAACACAGAGCACAAGAAACACCACACTTAACAGAAGCACATGAAGGTTGTAGTCTTGATCCCACTTAACATGTGGCCTGATCCCATCTTCCCTTCCCTTCCTCATCTGCCCATCTACATAGGTGACTTTAACTGCCATCACGAGGATTGGGGATACTGTTCAAATGACACAGCCAGGGAGCAGATCACAGAATGAGTCTCCCTTGAAGAACTCCACCTGCTCTATGATCCGAAGCAACCTGGATCTTTTTGGTCTGCGAGGTGGACAACGGATCACAACTCTTACTTCTGTTTTGTAACCTGTAATAGTGCAGGTGTCCCACTGGCCACAACAAGAACCATCTTGAGTCACTTCCCGCATAGCCAACATTGCCCAATCATCCTACACTTCAGAAACAGAAACTCTGAGCCCACAGCTCAAACCGATGCCTAAAAACTTTGGTCGTTTTACAAACATCCTAAAATCGACCACTAAGAAGTACATCCCTCACGGCCACCACCAGGTTTTCACCCCCTGCTGAACAAAGGAATCCAAGTTTCTCCTGAGGGAATATGGAAAGGGTGACAACTCAGATAAAGCCACTGAGCTGCTTGAGTCCTTGAATTCGGCGTGCCTGGAAAGGTGAAAAGAAACTGTTGAAAGCCTTGCTTTCACCCATTCGAGTCATAAGGCATGGGCTCTTTTGTAGCAACTTGGAGGATCCCAGCCAGTAACAAGATGCTCAGCAAAGGGACAGCAAATGCTGTTGCCTCTCATCTTCTTTCTAACGGAAAGACTTCAACAGACAAGATTACACGCCAGCAGGAACTTTACAGAAACCTTCAACAATGCCCAGAGGAATCCCCACTCTCTTCCCCATATTCTGTTGAGGAGATCAATGTTGGAAACCAAAAGCCAGAAAGTTGCAGGGGTTGATGGCATTCCTCCAGAGTTTCTCAAGAATCTGGGGAGATGGGACGGGAATTGTTGGTGGCGCTTCTTACTGCCGTGCATAGAACCGGAGAAATGCCAACAAGCTGGAAAAAGGCAATAGTGGCTGCCCTACTGAAGCCTGGGAAACCCCCAGAGGATGCAGCCAGCTACCACCTCATCTCTCTCCTCTCAACCACCAGCAAGCCATGGAATGGGTGCTGCTCCACCATCTATCTGATATTATTGAAGATGTCCTCCCAGCAGAGCAGGCAGGATTTTGCCTGAGGAACTTCTGTGACCAAGTAGCTTCACTTACTAACCACATTGAAGCAGGATTCCAACATAAGTTGAAGACAGGAATCGCCCTTGTTGATCTATCCTCGGCATACAACACTGTCTCGAGACAGGGCCTCCTCCTCAAGGTCTCCCACATCATTCACTGCCGCCGAACGATCTGCCACTTGGTGGCAATGACTGGGGACTCCCGCTTTAAGG
Organism: Trachemys scripta elegans; assembly: GCF_013100865.1. Classification (NCBI taxonomy): domain Eukaryota; kingdom Metazoa; phylum Chordata; order Testudines; family Emydidae; genus Trachemys; species Trachemys scripta. The sequence continues at coordinate 15,838,527 of NC_048310.1, forward strand.
TACACCTTAATGTCCAGATCAGTAGAACAGGAACTCTTAACTCGGGCATCCCGCAGGGCCCTGTCCTGGCCCCAATACTTTTTAATCTATACACTGCAGATATACCAGGGATGGAGTCAAGGAAATTAATGTATGCAGATGATATTGCCCTAGCTGTTCAGCATACAAGCTTCCATACCATCGGCTGCACCCTAACCCAAAATCTTAGCACAATGGCTGATTATTTCCCATGCTGGAAACTTAGGCCTAATCCAAAAAAAAAAACCATGGTAACTGCTTTCCATCTGAACAATAAATTGGCTAAAACCAAACTTGATGTGCAGTTCTGCCGTGAGAACATCAGCCACGAAGCTAATCCAAAGTATCTTGGCATGACACTGGATAAGAGTCTAACCTTTCAACAACACCTCAAGAACACCCACGATCAGGTCTCATGTCATGCTTATCAGAAAACTGGCCAGAACATCATGGGGCTCCAGTCCACGGACCTTATGAACCACAACAATTGGTATATTCTGCAGCTGAATATCATGCACCAGTGTGCTCTCACAGCAGTCACACTAAACTCCTTGACACTCAACTCAATAATGATATGTGAATAGTGTCAGGGATGCTCAAATCTACTCCAGTTGACTGGCTCCCGGTCCTATCGCACATCCAGCCTCTTCAGATTAGAAGAGCTGCTCAGACCTCTCGCTGTCTTAATCATGTCAATGCAAATACAACGATCCCACTGCACCATGACCCGCAGAACCTTCCAATGATGAGATTAATATCCCGCAACCCTCTATGGAACCGTATCAAGATCCTTACACCCAACTTTGATGCTGAGGCTCAATGGAGAGTCACATGGAGCACTTCAACCGCTCAAAACAAACAGCTCGTCGTTGACCCTGTTGCGGAACCACCGGGTTTTGATTTATATCAGAAAGACTGGTGCAGATGGGAGATGTGGACAAACCCTGTGTAAATGGAAAATGAGGCAATCACCTGTATGCGACTGTGGTCACGAGGCACAAATGATAGAGCACATCATATCTGAATGTCCCCTTCGTTCTTTTGCCAGGGGCCTAAAAGACATTCACCAGCTCCCTGCTGTGGTAATGTGCTGGCTATCAAACTTAGATATATATTTGTAGTTGTTGCTACCTACCCAAGCCATACCAAAGAAGAAGTTGACTTAGTGGGCAATATGGCATATATGACACAGAACATGTGTGTGTGTGTGTATACACTGCTTGTCACAAAGACTTCAGCAATCCTGTTTGCAAGTGTTGAAAAAACTTATGTGAGTGAAGCCTGTAGAACGGGGTCTTGAGGTAGAGGTTCTGAGTTTTTGGGGCCAGGACCTTGGTTGGTACAAAATCTGCTACCTCAAAGCCTCGTCAATAATTAATATCAAGTGAGAATCTTGTCCTTTATACTCATATTTTGCAAAATGAGTCTCAGGGAATTGATGCTCTGAACTGAATTTTTCCTCTCAATTTGTTGATCAATCATATTGCCAATGTTACATGGATATATGCAGCTCCCACTGGGGAGCTATGAAATACATTTTTGGTTACCAAACATACTAGATCATTAGATATTTTATTTTTTTCTTAAGAACCAAATTTAGGTCCAAAAATAGCTTGAAAGTAAGACCCAAGCATGAAAGTATAAAAAGTTTTGTTCATAGGAACTACATATGGATTAGGGAACACAATTATCTCCCATGGGTTATCTCTGTTACTGAAGAAATATATCCCCTCCAAGCAATTTTGTGTCACAAGGGATCAGTGTTACAGACTACACAAGTCAACAGAACTAAGGACTTAATAAGTATTATATAATAAACCCCATCACTGTAGTATTGAGCACTTCATCAAGAATCTCTCCTCACAATGCTCCTGTGACCCACATTTCTCATATGGGGGATCGAGGCACAGAAAAAGTAAATTACTTGCTAAAATATATATATCTATATATCGCTCAATGTTCAACCGGGGAACTAAACCCCAGTTACTTGACTCCCAGTCCAGTCACGGACTGCCTTGACAAAGCTATTTGTCCTCACTACAGGATTGTGCTTGTGCTAGCTCGTTCGCGAGCTCCAAGCTTTTCATAGCATTTAGGGCCAGGCCTACTTTTTATAAATATGCATAATGCAGATTCAGTTTGCAGTTAAAAACAGGATGTTGCGGGTTTTAATTGTTAATTTCAAACACTTCCTATATGCAAAGTTTAAGCAAATTAAATTAAATCAAGATTTACTTATGCAAACATAGAAAGAAAATAGAATTTCATTATGCTATAGAGAATGATTAAAAAACACTTTAATTCTCAGAAAGGCCTTCATGTTTAAAAATGGATATTCAGTACCAATGGGGAAGGCAGATCCTAAGGTCTGTGAGAATATTTGCATGACAAAAAGGTATACTTTCCTGCCTAGAGATCTCATGAGGGATTTGTGTGGGATTTCATTCATGAACTCCTCAGACACTAAGGTGAGTACAAAGAAAATATTATGCAGCATAATAAGGCAGCTATAAAAGCCTATCAGCAGCCTTCGTACGTGATACCTCCTCTACCTTTGCCAACACAGCTGCTTGAGAAGTCTGCCAAGGAGAGATAGAAAGGAAGTGGGAGAGACATGACAATGCTGCTGGGGAAATATATATATTTCTATGTCTTGGCATCTCTAATCTGCATTTGGCAAAGAGAATTTTTTTAAAAAAGGACAAGTGAGAATGCACAGAGGCAGACAGGCTTTTGGCAGTTAATTTAGAAAGTTAAGATATTTAATTAAAAAGCATGACTGTTTCAAATGAGCAACATTTAGCAGGCAATAGAATGCAAAATTTTGGTTGCATTAAAAACAAAGTTATAACGGTCACTGATTTCAATGGGACCAAGGATTTGGCCCATCATTTGTAGGCCTGCATATATACCCTTTTAAAATGAAATAGGATGTTTCAAATCTGGGGGTGTGGTAGTTCAGGACAAAATAGGACTCTGTCCCTTTTTATGGCCTAGTGCAAATGTAACACTGACAGACCCCGGTCATCTGTGGGCGGGATCGAACCTGGAGCCTCTGTAGCTTAGAGCATGAGCCTCTACTACAGGGATCGGCAACCTTTGGCACACGACTCAGCAGGGAAAGCACCCTGGCGGGCCGGGCTGGTTTGTTTACCTGCCGCATCTGCAGGTTCAGCCGATCGCGGCTCCCACTGGCCGTGGTTCACCACTCCAGGCCAATGGGAGCGGCGGGAAATGGTGGCCAGCACATCCCTCGGCCTGCGCCGCTTCCCGCAGCCCCCATTGTCCTGGGACAGCAAACCGCAGCCAGTTGGAGCCGCGATCGGCTGAACCTGTGGACGCAGCAGGTAAACAAACCAGCCCAGTCCACCAGGGTACTTTCCCTGGCGAGCTGCGTGCTAAAAGTTGCCAATCCCTGCTTTACTGCATGAGCTAAAAGCCATATGGCCCTTAGCTAAGACTGTAGAGCAAACTCATTAATATCTCTCTCTAAGTAGTCTCAGTGCCGCTAGATGGGACAGAACACTACACCCAGGAGATGTATGGGTTACACAAAGAGACCTTTAAAAGGAAGTGGCATTGTAAAGTTCAAGAGAGTTGCTAGAATACGCCGGTGATACAAATATAGAACCCAGTTCACCTGGGACTTTCACATATGAATTTACAGTACATCTCCCAACTTCATCTAATGATCTCTATGCAGATTCTAATTCAAAGCCAAATTCTGCTGCTCCTGCACAGCAAGGGATCAGGGGAGAAGACTGCAGAATCCTAAATTCACATTGTGCAAACTCCACATAAGAGCATACGTATATACTGGGGGCCTCCAGTGGTGCACCTTGTACCAGTTGAGCAAAGTAATTTTCCTTCTGTACCTGGCACTGGTGAGGTCACTGGAGTACTGTGTACAGTTCTGAGCACCATACTTTAGGAAGATTGTGAACAAATTTGAGAGAGTCCAGAGAAGAGCAAACAACATGATCGAACGATCAAACGGTCAGTTTTTCTAAACCTATGAGGGAAGGTTAAAAGCTGGGCATATTTAGTCTTGAGAAAAGAAGACAGAGAGGACCTGATGCATCAAAGAGGACTGTAATCAATTGTTCTCCATGTCCACTCAAGGGAGAACAAGTACTATTGGGTTTAACCTGGAGTGTGAGAGATTTAGATTAGGTATTAGGAAAAATCTTTCCAACTATAAGGATATTTAAATTCTGGAAAAAGGCTTCCAAGGGAGGTTGTATTTGGACAAACACCTGTCAAGGATGATCCGTGCAGGGGGCTGGACTTGATGGCCTCATGAGGTCCCTTTATCTACATCTACATTTCTATAATTAATATTATCTACCCTATATAATAAAATTTTCAGTGGAGAAGCTTAATACGATGGTTGTATAATTCACATGGTTAATATTTGTATTATGTTTCTAAGTTTCATATTATAAATTTGCATCTCTTACCTGATATGATACTTTGTCTCCAAATCCAGAAATAAATATTAAATGTGCAACCATCTAATTATTAGTCCACACTGAATACAAGATCATTCCGATTTGAAGGTTTTCGGCTCTTTGCTATGGTAAGAGATATTCTCCCTATCCATAACACTTTAATATGTTTTACATCAAGGATTTGTAATATGACTTTTTCCCTTTGAGATAGTGAATTTAATTGATTTATTCATCCAATTTAAATGCTTTAGCAATTCTTTTGTCCTATCATCTTTTTAATATTTGCAAAGGCTCCATAAACCTACCCACTATAAACTCTGGGTTATAGTCACTCATCTCTGGACATTTTCTATCAAATATTTCATAAAACACTAGCCAACTTTAAATAAAAAATAAACTCCACAGTTGCACTTTTTCTTTTGTCATAACGTGATTTTTCCTAAAAATTAAAAAGAGTAGGCATTCTTTTGAATGTCATTAACTGTCAAATTACTGCATTCTATGAAGCTTTTATCTTGTTTAAATTTTTGCTTCTGCAGATAATTGAAATCTCATTCATTGAAACTTTGTTGTAATGAATAAACATTACATGTTCAGAAACATCTCTAAACACATCTACTCTGATTAGTTTTCTTTGTTTACTAAATGCTAAGGAAGCTTAATCTAGTGTGTTAAAATACCAGTTATTTAGCATCAAAATCTTCATGATATATTTTGCTGTACATTAATACATGCATGCCAGGTGCCTAATCCAAAGCCCTGAAATCACCAGGATCTTTTTTTCCATTTATCTTAATGGGTTTGGAACAGATCCTAATCTTGAACTTGATACAAACTACTATTGAACCAGTAGCAGCCAGCCTGGAGCAAAGCAGACCTAGAGACAGGATTCCCCACACTGCTACATATTATGGGTACATGTTTTGTCCGAGAATACTTCATATTGGGCTCAGGGTTGAACTATTTACTGTGTAAAACCTCACTGATGCCAATGGAATCTTTGAGATAGACATTCAGGACAAATACACAGAGAAGAGAGATGGGATGGAGCCATAGATGTCTCCTTGTAGGGATGAGAGTTTGGCAATGGGAAAATTGAGGGACCATTCTTTCCACCTCACTGTTATGGGGGTAGAAAAGAGGGTATTTTCCCATCACTGTGAGCCCCATACTCTTCTGTATAACAATAGTTTTGGAGCTGACAGAGACACTATCTTGGGTAATACAACTCAGACAGTCTCCTGACTGAAAGCCAACCAGACAGGACGATTAAAAAACTGGCATGTCTGATAGTGTCTACTCCAGGAGTCGGCAATGTTTAGCACACGGCTCGCCAGGGTAAGCACTCTGGTGGGCCAGGCCAGTTTATTTACCTGCTGACGTGGAAGTTCGGCCAATTGCAGCTCCCACTGGCCGCGGTTCGCTGCCCCAGGCCAATGGGGGTGGCGAAAAGGCCAGCACATTCCTCGCGCGTGCCGTTTCTCACCCCCCTCATTAGCCCGGGACGGTGAACTGCGGTGAGTGGGTGTCGCGATCGGCTGAACCTGCCGTGTCAGCGGGTAAATAAACTGGCCCCGTCCCGTCAGGGTGCTTACCCTGGCGAGCCACGTGCCAAACGTTGCCGACCCCTTGTCTACTCTGACATCATTCTTCTATCCTATGACTAAAGGACAGTTAGGGGGAGGGGCAGGATCCTAGTTCTCTGGGAAGGAAATCCTGGGCTAGTGTTATTCTTCCAAAACATAGGTTACCCTCCAGATTTGCATTCTCCCTTGTGCCCAGAGAGCTGAACTGTATTGTGTAGCTCCAGCAGGCTCCATGAATTTCTTATACCAGAGCTAGAATTCTTGCTTCTCACATTGTTGTTAGAGTACTTCAGTTGCAAATATTTACTCAGTCAATGTCATACAAGCTCTTCAATTCGTTCACATTGAAGAGTGCCAGGTGATTCATGTGGTACACTCATGTACAGTGCCTCAGAACAAAAAAATCTGTCTAATGTTCTGAAGGCTAATCCCAGATTGAATATTTGCCACTAACATGGAGATTTCAGTAATCTGAGTCAGATCAAAGATGTGTGACTGCTTCTGGATTTATCAACCTTTGGAGGGTCGAGGTACCAATTTTTTAGACAGGCTTCCAAAAACATGAATGCAATATTTGCAAACACGACATCGAGGTCGCAAAAGTACGTGTGCACGTGTGTGCCCACGCACAACGGCCACTTGTACATATAAAGGATCACTTAGATTTGTACAGTGGGGCATCGTGTATATCGGTGTCCATTTGCATGCATAAAAATGAGACTCTGCGTGTACAAATAGGTATGAAAATGCATCAGCAGAATATGAATTCAAAGACCCTTCATAATGTGGGATTCTAACCATCTGATTTATCAACTAGTTGTTCTGTGTTACCTTCACAAGTTGGAGAAAGGGATGAACCAAGTACATTATATATGAAACTTGTAGGCACACAGTGTGACGCTATACCCCATAATGCTTTATGGGAATATGACATAACTGGAATATGTTTTGTGCTGCCTGTTCCATGTAGCATATCTCTGTAAAGGTTATGGTCTAGTATATCTATTCATCCTATTTGTACACATATATCATTTTGTACTTGAGGTTAAGAATATTGGCTGTATACTTGCTTGATTGCTAAGGCCTGGTCTATACTACCCGCCTGAATCGGCGGGTAGAAATCGACCTCTCGGGGATCGATTTATCGCGTCCCGTCGGGACGCGACAATCGATCCCCGAATCGGCGCTCTAACTCCACCAGCGGAGGTGGTAGTAAGCGCCGCCGACAAAAAGCGGCAGAAGTCGATTTTGCCGCCGTCCTCACAACGGGGTAAGTCGGCTGTAATACGTCGAATTCAGCTACGCTATTCACGTAGCTGAATTTGCGTATCTTAAATCGACTCCCCGCTGTAGTGTAGATGTACCCTAAGTAAGCTTTGTGAGGCATTTGGTCAGCTTCTTTAGGAAGAAATTCGCAAGGTTAAGTACCCAATCAGGAAGCACTTGGGGAACAATGCATCTTGGAATGCTCCAATCCATATAAGAAGTCTTCCTGGAGACATACAAGATACCACGTAAACAATGGCTTCTGCCTGTAAAGACTGAGTCATGCATGGACATGTGACTTGCCCAGGTGAATCCAGAACTCCATCCTGGAGCTGGACTTTGCATAGGAGTGAGGAGGGGGTCTCCACCCACAAGAGAAAGTCTATTTAAACCCCTGGCAGACCCCTCCATTTGTCTTCAGCTGGCTAAAGAGAGAGCCTCTCCACCCCTCAGGATACTTAAAAGAAACTGGAACAAAGGACAGTGTGCAAGGGGTGTGAGTGATTGCTGGACCCAGGCTAAAAGGAGATTAGTCTGTAAAAGGGAGCATTCTGGAACTGGCGAGGAACTTATCTGTATTCAGTTTGATTAGACATAGATTTGCACATTTTATTTTATTTTGCTTGGTGACTTACTTTGTTCTGTCTGTTACTACTTGGAACCACTTAAATCCTACTTTCTGTATTTAATACAATCACTTTTTACTTATTAATTAACTCAGACTATGTATTAATACCTGGGAGAGCAAACAACTGTGCATATCTCTCTATCAGTGTTATAAAGGGCGAACAATTTATGAGTTTACCCCATATAAGATTTATACAGGGTAAACCGGATTTATTTGGGTTTAGACCCCATTGGGTGTTGGGCATCTGAGTGTTAAAGACAGGAACACTTCTGTTAGCTTCTTTCAGGTAAACCTGCAGCTTTTGGGGCAAGTAATTCAGACCCTGGGTCTGTGTTGGAGCAGACGAGTGTGTCTGGATTGGCAAGACAGGGTACTGGGGTCCCAAGCTGGCAGGGAAAGCAGGGGTAGTAGTAGTCTTGGCACTCCCAGGGTGTTTCTGTGATCCAACCCATCACACACAGATACTACTTTAACGTTACATAAATGTTAACAAGTACCAGATTTTAATTTACAACCTATATGCTGAAAACAACTACATTTTATAACACACAATATTCAGAGATATTTTTCAAGTGTTAGGATTATACCTGGTCAGGAATTTTTTTTTTTAATTGGTGTCATAATGCCAATTTGTTGAAAACAAATCTCTTCTCAAGAAGACACCAATTTCAATGAAACTTTTGTCAGGGAGCATTTCTCAGGCCCAGAATGCAACTTCTGGTCAATGTAAGAGAGTCAGTCATTCTGGCCCAATGAATATTAAACAAATTGGAACAGCTGTATTGGGCAAGAGAAAGAGAGTGAGAGATTGACTCTGCATCCCAGAAGGCAGCCCAGAATAGCTTAGTGGTTAGGTAAAGTTCGAGTCCCTGCTGTGCCTGATTCATTCCAGGACTTGAACATGGGGAACCCACAGCTTTGGTAAGTGCCCCAACAATATTCTAGGGTCTCTTTCTTTGTTGTTTTGTCAAAAATATCTCAATTTTGTCCCAATGTGGAACAGGAAAAATTTTTTAGTCACAACAATTATCATGGGACAGGTAAACCATCTCCTGCCCAGCTCTTGTTCAGATTTGTTAAGAGAATTTTAAAAAAATGCCATGTGCAGATTAGTAGTTGACTTTTCAAAGTCAGCTATTGGGCAATACCTACTTTTCATTTCTTCACATAACCACCACTGAAGCCTTTTAAGTGTACAGTAATGCCTATTATCCATTTTCCAGGTTTTCAGCGTGTAATAATTATGTCATCACAAGTTGCTTTGGTCTGAAACATATGTTAACAACTGAAAGCAATTTCAAAAACCTGATTTTAGCCTATTAAGCTATTTTAAAGTTGCATGACCACTAATGAAACTGAACAGAAGAACTTTTTAAGTGAAATATTTATTGTCATAATATTATCTAACTTGTCATAAAAATAATTGAGATGTTTGGCTTCAATGAGACTTGGAATGCTGTGCGGTACTAATATACAGTTGTCTTACGGAATATTGCAGAGAGAGAGCATAAAATAGTGCAATGATGTTCACTAGTCCTTTACCCTAATGTGAACTTTGAAGGAAAGATCAAAAGAACAGTTTATGCCCTTCATTCCTTCTTTGAGATGCATAAAAAAGCAATAATTTTTATGCTACTTAATTTTTGCACGAGAAAACACAGTTAAATTGATGGTACTAGGAGAGTTATGACTCAAGCTTCACTTCACTTCCTATGGTCTTACCAAAGTCCTCCAACAAAAAACAGGAAGCCAAGAACTGGGGCCAGATCCTCACTGGTTTGAATCTTCATAACTCCATGGAAGTCACAATGTATCCTAGTTCAGGTTGTGCCCTCTGCATTTCTAACATTAAAAAATCAGTATTGCTACTTTTTAAAAATTATCTATGAAACATAAGGATTTGATCCTGTGTACTGATGAGAATCACCAAATCCTCTTGTACTCAGTACCTTTTAGAACTGTGGCACTGAGGAGTATGTCTTTAAGGGCTGAGCTTCCCAGACTGTGTCTGGGTGAGGCACTGAAAAAGCTCATGCAGTTATGCATAATCTCTTTCCAGCACCTTAAATAGTGATTGCTGAACACCATATGGTATCAGGAGTGAAAAGCAACTAAGAAAAACAACCTGAGTGGAAGAGTGGAACAGTTAAAAGACCCACTAGAGTTGACATATCCTGGAAACATGGAAGGTAACTGAAGACTGTTTAAACAGCGCTTCTCTCTGTATGTGTCGGCAAAAAAGAAGGCAGCCAGAAGCCCTACTTCTGACTAGACCTAGTGAAAAAATGATCAACCTGAAACGATTTACTAATTTGACATAAATTTGCCAATCATTTCAGCCAATTTTTGGAGTGGAGGGGAGGGAAAACAGAGGCTCCATTATAATCTTTAGCCCAGTAGTTAGGGAACTCACCTGAGCCATTGTAGACCCAGGTTCAAACCCCCATCCACCCCAGCCCTCACCTGATGTAGAAAAGGGATTTGATTTGGGGACTCCCATATTGCAAGAGAGTGCGCTAGCTACCAGACTAAGAAATATTCTGGGTCAGTCTCAAACTCTCTTGTTGAAGCTGTTCCATTCCGTTAAAATATATACCCATAAGAGCAGAGATATAAAATTCTCTGTCCCTCTAACCATCAGGCTACAGGGCCAGGGATAGAATGACTCAATGACTATTCAAGTATTTTACACGAAGTAGAACAATGTCAACATGAGATATTCAGAGAACCTTTCCCCACTCCACCCTGTAACTCAGAGGCTAGGCACTCTTCTGCCATGTTGGAAACCCTAGTTCACAGCTTCCCCTCTCCCTCATCATTTATACCAAACAGAGTGCTAGCTCCAGTATCCCAGCTGATCTCAACTGTGACAATATGGAACAGGAACAGGGGTGGTTTCAGGTAGATAGCCATTTAGAGTTTTAACGGTCAAAGCTAATCCCTTAAAACCTCACTTGGAAATTCATAGGACTGGAGTACAGCATTTTGTCAGAGCATGTTCCAGGAATATTTCACTACATAGCTTCTTTGGCTTTTTGCTACATCCATTACTAAATAAATCACCCATCCCCCACCTCTCTTCCCTGCAAGAGAGATCCATTACTCTGCATTGTACACTCTCAGTCTCCTCTATAGATATTACTGTCAGCACTGAGCCCAGGCCTGAACTCCTTACTAAGGCAATAGGACTTTACTCAGAAAACGAAGGTATGTGGTACCACATTGGACTTAGCATGAACAACAAACCTTATATAGCTGTGATATGGTAAGATCACTTTTCATTTTCTCAGTAATTAAATTGCTTGTTAAGAAGTCTTGGCAGCTAGTTCATTATGAATTCTCCTCACTATATATGATTTTTACTATACAAAGTCACATTGAAGTGAAACAGATACATGCACCATTGATTTTAATAGGACTTTGTACTGTAAAAATAATATGTAGGTACAGTATATTGCACTGAAAAAAACAAGAAAAACACTACATATTAACCCTGCTAATGTGGTAAGAGTATCATATAACCTTGAAGGTCAAAAGTTTTAATGCCTATAGGCATCAGGGTGACCAGATAGAAACTATGAAAAATCAGGACAGGAGGTGGAGGGTAATAGGTGCCTATATAAAAAAAAGCCCAGAATATCGGGACTGTACCTATAAAATCGGGACATCTGGTCACTTTAATAGGCATCCAAAATATGCACTAATTGCCCAGAAAGTTATTATGTGGGCAGTTTAATTGATATTAGAAGACAGACCCCAAAAAAGCCAGATCTGACACTTAACACTTAAATTCAGCTCTAACAGCAAATGAAGAGCAATTAACCACAGATGTACACCAATACTCTGGGCTGGCTCCAGGCACCAGCCCACCAAGCATGTGCTTGGGGCGGCGCCTGGAAGGGGGCAGCGCGGCGGGGCCCCAGCCAGGCTCGCCGCCCTCCCCCCGGCGCTTCAGCTGGTCGGGGAGAGCGGGGCCCCGGCCGGGCTTGCCGCCGGGGAGAGCAGAGAGCCCCGGCCAGGCTCTCCGCCCTCCTCCCAGCGCTCTGGCCGCTGGGGGCTCTCCACCATCCCCCCAGCGCTCTGGCCGCCAGGGAGAGCGGAGAGCCCCAGCCGGGCTCTCCGCCCTGCTCCCGGCGCTCTGGCCGCCGGGGAGAGCGGAGAGCCCCGGCTGGGCTCTCCACCCTCCTCCCGGTGCTCTGGCCGGTCGGGGATTGCGGGCCCGCGGCCAGGCTCGGCACCCTCCCTGGCCACGCTGGAGGGGGTGGGGGCGGCGGGTGGCTGCGGGTGGCTTTTTTGTCTAGGGTGGCAAAAAAGCCAGAGCCGGCCCTGCCTATACTTGCAGGGAGTCCCACTGAAAGTTAATGAAAACTCCCTGTCTGCACAACACTCCACTCCCATCGTGCGGTTTCAGGATTTGGTCCTAAAATAATATCTTCAGTTCTATCCAGAATGAAGAATGCTGCATCCAAGTGAAACTCAATTTTTATTACCGAAACTTAAGAGATTCTCTCTATTTCACAAAAGATGGAGCCTTTACTGGTTCTACTATGATAAAAAAATAAAAACATATATACCCTTTCTTTGGAGGAAAAAACAACTACTTGACATAAATGTTCTATGTCCAAATTATATATGTATAACACATACGTAATTTGATCTAATTTCAGCAGGGTTCTTTGCATCATTATACATTGTACAGTACACTGTATTTTCCCTTCCGCTAATGGACATTGCTAATAAATCAATGGGACAATGTGTATGATGTGTTTGCAAATCTGACAGTTATTTGAACTTTAGTGAATTTTCTCAAGAGACTAATTACTATTTAGGCACTCAGAAGTACCTCCCAGGGAGCTTAACTGGCTGTTGTAAATTAAACTAGAAGGCCATATCATATTAATTGGAGTGGAAGTGCAAATAATTGACCTTATCTTTTGCTGAAGTAAGGGCATACAGTGTGACTTCATCCCTGGAAGGAGAAGACCCTAATGATGACTAGGCACACGAGGAGGCAGTACATGTATGTTCCCCAAAGTCTGATAAAATAATTATAGCCTGGAATGACTGGACCAGGGGTAATTTGATAGTTCAACTGAGTTTATCTTTGCAGATGTGGCTTCTCATTTCTGAAACTGTTGACCTCCAAACTGTTACATTTTTAAAAAAAATTCTTTCCCAAAGCATCTCCCTCCATTACGGTCTCTGCTGAACATGGCTCCATGGGGATGTTTAACATTATTTCTTTTAAAGATCAAAAGAATTACATTTCACCCTGGCAACATCCATCTCAGTTGATCCAGGTAGAATCCAGTACTCTGCATCCAATCCTCTCCTGTATCAAAAACATCACAGATATCATCATGTCTACAAATAAGAGTGTTCTGCACCTCTTTACTGGATTCCATCTTCAGCTTCCTTCCTCTGTATCTCAACCAGAAATAACTGAAATCATCAACAATTCAGGGCCAGATCCATCCCTGGTATAAGCAAAAGTCTGCTGAGGAGGGTTTCTGTGTAATGTGGAGAGAGATTGAGTTCTGCTCCCTCAAATGCCTTGGGAGCAAACCAGGGAAAAGGTCTTAGGATCTATGACTACATACAAATGGTGCCCAGACTCCCCATGTTGAGAGAAACAGTCTCTATTCCTGGCCATGGACTAGCTGTATGGCAGCTCTACTGCCTGTCTCTGGGCTGAATTCCATACCCCCAGATCTGGCAAAGTAACCCATATATGATCCTTTATGTGTTCCCTTCACCTGCTGCAGATGACTAGGCACACGAGGAGAACTTGGCCAGATCCTGGGGAAAAGGTGGGACACTACTGCCGAAGCAGCTGTGCTGCTCTTCCACATTGAATAAGCAAGATCTATACACAGATCCAACAGGCCACCTCACCCTCATTTGAAAACACCTCTCCTAGTAACAGTCATAGGTTATTGTGGTGTTTGTTGCCTAACTTACTGTGTGAGCCTGTAGTAAATGTGACTTTTGAAAAACATTCCTAGTTAAGTTACAGCACCAGCTGTTCTGCTACAGCAGTAGGGCCTTTGCCACTGCCCTATAATTGATGTCAACTGATGAGCAATTAAAGGTGCAGCAGCAGAGGCCTTCTCAGAAGGGAAAAAACCTCCAATATTCAAGCTTAACTGCCCAAATAGGCTTTGAGGCCAAGCTCAGCATCCAAAGGGAGCTCTTTCCCACAGCTGATTTAGGCAGCCCACAGTGAATCTATCATACGAAATTCGCCTGCCACAGCTAATGAACCCATTCTAGCAAGTATAAAATAAATTGGCATGCTGTCTCCGCAGACAATGTTTTAACTTGGGTCTGTCCCTTCTGAAGGATAATGGTTTACTATGATAGCAATAGGTTTAGAAAATGAAATTCACAACCCTAATACATATTTAAATATAAACATTCCTGAGAAAATACCCTACATAGGACTAAAAATAAGTCCTCAATCTATGGTGGGGACAAATCAAAGAAGCAAACCATTCTATTATGCAAATCGCTGTAATTTATCGTGTCATGATTTTCCTAATCTCCCAAAAATAAACAGCATTTGTGATTAATTAATAAGTGAGGTGAATCAGCATTTGCATCCAGGTTTGAGTTTCTCCATAACCTGATTCTCTACTTCGTTACATAAGCTTTGTCATGCTGCAAGTCCCACTGACATCAATGGAGTTACAATGATGTAAAGTAGATGAGAGTCAGGCCCTGTATTTCAAAGACCATTCAATTTTTTTCTGCAGTAATTATGTCTTTGTTGATTTTTTTTGTTGTCCTCTAGACATCTTTGAATGGCCGCTGTGTTACATTTCAGCAGTAGCTCCATTTCAGTGGTGTATGAAGCATGTATCCTTGAAAGGTCTGATCTTAATCCTATTGAAAAAACATAAATCAAAGTTCCTAATTTACTAAAGCCAGGGTCAAATATGTAACTTATTTGAAAACTAGGAGTTTGTTATAAGCTGGATTCATTGCAGTTTATTAATATTTCTGGGTTTGGTTTGCTGCTATTAGAACACCTTCCCACAGAAGCCAATTCTGATAGCCAGCTTTGCCTCTCTTGTGTACAACCATAATAGCTAATTCAGACCACTTTCTAAGAGGAAGGCAAGACTACTAGCCTATTCTCTCACATCCATGTAAATCAATGGAGTTACAACTATAGGAACAAGAAGAATTCAGGAACAAGGAGAATTCAGCCTTACATTTCTGCATTTGTTTCCTAATCAATGAGCATGCTTTCCAAGTAAAGTCCAATGTACAAGGTCCTACGGGAGAATTTGTATCCTCGAGTGTCATGCCATTCCCATATTGCTACACATATAACTGATGATATGGGATTGAAGACTTCAAAACTGGACCAGAGCCTTAGTTCTACTGAAGTTCATAAACTATGCCATTTATACCAGCAGAGAATATGACCCTCAAAGCCAGATTCTGATTAAAGTTAAAACTCATGTAAATCATAAGTGACTCCATTGTAGTCAATGAAGTCACATAGGGCATGATTCTCTTCTTATTCTCCACAATCATCCGGGGAGAGATAGGAGCTTGGTATGTCATCTCTCTAAATGCACTACTACAAGAAGTAAGCTAATTTTTAAACAATGACAATCTTCAGCAAGATTTATGTCAAAAGTGTCAGCTCTCTTTTAGAGGATCAAATTCTATTTGCACTCCTCATAATGAGGGCTACTAATTTGTTTGGCATGATATGTTATGTCAAGTTATTACTTCTTCCTTATACCAGATAGTTTGGAAACACCTGCCAGCAGTTAGTGATTTTAATACTCTACATTTTTCAGTTTGTCCTCTCTTGCATCTGAATTTCTATACACCATGGGAGAGGATAAATAGTTATGTGGGGTAAAGCTGGGATCTGCTCTTCCTCCAAATCAGTGTCAAACTACAAATGGAAAAAAAGAGTAACTTATGACCAATGCAGTTCTTTCCTCCTACACATCAGTGTGCATCCGGGGAAATCATTTTAGATCTCCATCGAGGAAGAAAAAATGCAGCTAAATGCTTTATATACTGTATGAGTACATTACTTTTACTACAACTAATGTGATTCTGCATCATTTCCTCAAATCAAAAATAGTACATTTATTCACTGAAATGTCACACACGAGGCCAGCAAACTCTGCCCATAATCAGCAATGAGAGGATGTATTTGAGTAACTTCCAAGTTTTGAAATTCACTTTCAGATACATATTTTTGAAAGATTATATGTTCTGTGAATGTGCCTTTTTTTCTTCCTTCTATTACCTCTGGTTATCGAGCTAGACAAGAAGAAATTGTCAAGCTATGTGGCCTCACTAGAGAGAGGGGAAAAAATAATATGGAGTAATTCAAGCACCAGATTGTTCTGCAGGGATCCACACATGAAGAAAGCTATTCAAGTGCTGCTCTCCTCCTTCTTATAATGAAGCATATTTGTGCACACAGGACCGGCCTTTTCAAAGCACCTTTCTGCCCATCTCTGGACACCATTGCAAACTCTGCAAGGTTGCAAATGGGCTCTGTTTAAAGGGTTGAAGCAGAGAGCTTTTGGATGCATTCAACTCTACTCCCTGGGCAAAAGCAGGAAATTCTCCAAAAAGTTACAACTTTAGGCTAAAGTATTACCTCTTCTGCCAAGCACCTTTTTAGAATCGATCCCATGTGCAAGGTGAGATGGCAGAGTCCCTGGCAGTATCATTTCTTTCTTTTTCTGTCTGAGGGAGACATGGCTGCCTATCATGTAAGATATCTACACTATGTGATTGTTGTGACTGTTGCTATGTTCTCCCATTCCGCCCTGACTGGCAATCCCACTTGCTGGTTCTCTGTTGATGGTGACTAAATTGATGGCCCTCTATCTGTCAACACCAGTTTAATGTCAGGCTAGTGAGAGCTCATGGATCATATAGAAGGTCTAGTCCTGTATAAGTTTCAGACGGTGATTGTCCCTAGATATTGATTCTTCTTTGTTTCCACCTCAAAAGCTGGTGTAAGCTCAAAAGCTTCTCGCTCACCACCAGATGTTGGTCCAATGAAAAATATGTCCTCATTAACCTTGTCCCTTTAATACCCTGAGACCAATACATCTACAACAACACTGCATTAAATGAATACAATGTTGTTTGTTTATATTAATTAGAAGAGGGTAACTGAGCAATATTTAAGTAGACCACCACATTTTTAATGTGACTGCAGGAGAAAGGTTTTGGTTGTAGGTTGCAATAGTGATGAAGAGAGGTTGCCATGATCTTTGAAAATATAATCTCAAACTACAATGCTACATCTAGAGTCAATGCCAATCTTATTTATTTAGTGAACAGCTAATTGGATTCACAGCATAAACCAGTACTGTAAATAAAGCAGAAAAAAAAAGGTACTTTTTTTGATTAGAGGTGAATCAAACCAAATTGGACACGTTTGTGTAGTTCAGTTGATTTAGAAACCAGATATTCACAAAATGTTTAATAAAATGAATGGAGAAAATACATTTAGAGGGAAATTTTGAAAGAGGGAGCACCTATCATCTCAGCATTTCAGAATGTGCTTTCCACAGCTCTAATCACTGTAAGTTGTACTAAGGAATGACCCTCTCAAGATGGGAGAAAGCAACTCACTGCACTACTGCTAATTTTGGAATCATTCTACCAGCTAGGTATAGGGTCACCTGTTACCATTCCTCCCCCCCCCCCCAATTCAATTAATCAAACTGTTTAAGCAGCAAAGCAAACCATTATTAGATACCACAGCACACCCTTTGAACACTAGTGGAAAGCACATGTCTGCATAAACAAATCTGTGCATCACTCTGATAATGAAGTATGGAAATCCATTATTTCAATATACAGTAATATATTCCAATACACTTAAATAAATAAACAAACAAACCTCTTATACGTGCCTGAAACTGGGTTTTGGAACAACATGGCAAAAGAAACTCAGCTGAGAGAGATGGAATAGTTACAGAAGTTAATAAAGATAATCCTTTTAACCTACTGAATACTTTTATAAGATCTAATCCGACATGAGGAACAAAACAGTAAATGTTTGCAGGATCCAGATGATAAGATTATGTATGTTTTAATTTTGCCCTAAGGTCGGAATTTTTTAAAAAAGTTATCCGGGACTCAGACTTGCTGGAGACAAATACACAGTCTGAAACTATCAAAGTGAAAGGCAACAAAAAAGCTTTCAAAACAGAAACAAAAAACAAACAAACAAAGGAGCCAATGCTTGATAAAACTGTCATGAAACACAGACATATTGACAATGATCTTTTTTGTACGTTTAAATTTCCCCATAGTCTTATATCTTTCATCTGCACTGTTGGAATATATAATTTCATAACCATTTTCACTGCTGGTGAATAAAAATGTATCCAACATAGTAGTAATTAATTCAGAAAACCCCACATTTAGCACCAACAATCTGACATTCTCCTGTGTGTCATGCTGTTCTGACAAACTTGATTTCTACAGTATGCCAGACTATAGGCTGTTTTAAGAGCTGATAAAATTTCTCTGCATTTTATAGATCTTGGTGTGTTTTTTCTCCCTCTCTAAACAAAATAAATATTTCAATGGGGAGGCAAAATAGGGTTATTTTTGAATGTGGAAACCAACTACATTTAAACAGCTGCATTCTCATTCCACAGATTCAGAACTAGTTGCATATTAATAAGATAGTGATTGAGATTTTGACCATATGATTCACAATTTCTGGGGTGCTCTTATTACATATGTCACCATTCTGTAATTCTTTAGACATATTCAGCCATGTATATATCATCAAGAAGATCAGATATTTATAATATCTTTTAGTATGAAAATACTCTACAAACTTCAGCCCCTTTCCTGTAAAGACTTATGCACAATACCACTGAAGCTAAAGGACAACTCACACTGCACAAAGTTAAGGATATAAACAAGTCTTTGCAAGATCAGGGTTTTCACTACTGAAGTTCAATCACCTTGAGGTAGAAACCAGTATCTGGTGAATAGGACATAGTAATACTTTCCAGCAGTTAAGGATCAGAAAACTAATCTATCCAACAAAACAATAGGGTGAGAATTTAGATTGGAAGAAGGTAATGATTCAATCTGAAATTTCACCATGAGAGCAGGATTAACATTCCTACTTCAATGAAGAGGGATTCAAGTACCAAACGTGCAACTATCACTTTTTCATGTAGCAGGTGGATCAAAATTACCCGTGCCCCATAGCTAGCCATTTAGGAAAGGCAATTTAATATCTAAGTAATCTTGCATACATAAATAGACATTGCAGAGTTATTGGCAGTTATTACATGATATATACAATTAAAAAGAAATAAACATCTCCTACCTTTTTACTTAGGAAACTATTAAGAAGTTGTTGGAACAGCTGTTGCATATTAATCCATCATAATCCCTCTACATTCTGTCATTAGTTACACAATAAAATCAGAGCTTCTTGAAAGCTAAAAGTAAAGATGTGTGAAATGGTTCTGATTATGCATTTAGCTTATGACAAATGATGCTGTTTATTTCATTCTCCCTGATTCTATTCACACCTGGCAAATTCAAACCTGATATTAGATTAAAGTGTTTCCCTTTGAACATCTCTAACTTAAGGATCTTTTCACAGAGAGGCCCTATACTGAAGTACTGATGGTCCTTGATATCAGGAAATTCACTTCTCTCTTCATCTAATGTGTTAAGAACATATCCTGGACAGCGGCAGGGCAACAAACCTACTCTCTATAGAAAGGACTGTGTGGTGAAGTCAGATTGCAGCATGAGTTCTCATGGCCTTTTAATACCTCACGCCTAGGTTACTAAAAAAGGGAGCAATCTCCTCATTCTACGTGCTTTAATGACATGCTTCACCTAGATCATTCACTATTCTAGTATCAAAAAGATCTTTCCATGCCAATGTCTATTGTAGAATTGTTTAAACTGGAACTGGTTGATGCTCCTATAGACCTTCCCAGATCCACAGCTAATGTAAATCAGTATAGTTCCATTGACCTGAATGCTGTCACTCCAATTACTTCAGGATGAGAATCTGGCCCCCATACACAGCTGGTGTAAGTCAGCATAGCTCCATTGACTTTAATAGAGAGGTGCCAATTTACATCAGGCTGAGAATATGACCCCACATGCAGATAGAACCCAAAGAAAGGCAGACCAGTTGTTCTCTAAGCAGAAAGGTGGGTCACATGGAAACCTAAGTCGGGGACAGTGATGGACTGTGGGGGTGTACGCCCTATCACCCACTAGTTAGAGTCAACTTAAACAGGAAGGGGGAGTACCTCATTGTACAAGTCAAGAAGAAGGGAAGCACTACTGACGCAAGTCAAAGCCACTTTTTTTTTTTTAAACTCCTGCCCTTAGTTCCAACTACAAAAGTTTGAACACAAGTCTGCAGTGGCATGAAGCATACCAGCTGCATCTTCTTTACGTTTTGGCCAGCTGAATCTTAACTGATGGGAAGCCATAATGTTACTATATTAGACCTTTGGTATCACCCTGGAAGAGAAACAGAAAAGGGTAGCTGCTGAGTATGACTCCCTCTAACTCCACAATTTGTGATTATCAGACAGACTAGGCAACAAAGGTAGAAAGAACCAAGGGGAAGTAGAGAGACCGGAGGACAAGCAGAGCAAGAAGAGGGGTTTTGATCCTTGTAAGGCTGAAGATCAGAGGGATGGGGAAACTAGTGAAAGGAAAGGAGGGTAGGCGAGAGCTCAGGAGGAGTGGAAGTTGGGAAGAGAGGGAAGAGAAAAAGACAATCTGTTGCATTTCCTGAAGAGAGAGCTTGAAAGATCAGCTGTTAAACCCAGATGTCTTTATATGACAAACTGGATATCCAGAATCCCCATTAGATATTTGAGAGACACAGGCCCAGAAAAAGGTGACAAAAGAGATTTTTTCTATATAAAGGAGAAAGAAATTATGGTGACAGACACCCAGTTTAGGGAAGAGTGGTCTGACTGACTCTGGCTCACCTAGTAGCTAATCCTTCTTCAGCTTTGTAAGGGAGGAGGTGTGATCCTAAAAGCATTCCAGTGCCAGAGGGCAAGGGACTTACTGGTATCAGGGAATGAGTTCCAACTGGCCTAATTCAGTGTACCCCAAATCATGATAACTATAATCTGTATCTAAAAGATGTCCTGTAAAATATCACTGGAAAACTACCGTAATAATTCCCTGATCATTCATATTCTTGCATGAGGCATACACAGGGTATGTACAAGTTACAAATAATTGCTGGAATTATGACTAAAATTTATTTAAACTAGGCATGTCTGGAGGAGTTGCTAAACAGGTCTGCCTTAGACAAAGGAATACGTATCTGACTGGCTGACCAGCCAAATCTTCAGGCAAAGACAACGAAGATCAATTTTTACATATTAGGTAACAAAGCTATTAAGTTAACAAGTGGGGGAAGAAAGACCATGGAGATTCCTTCACCACTAGACTCCAGGTTGAGTACCTTGCAACTTGAATAAACTTTACTTCGGGGGCGGGGGGTTGGGAAGAAGAGTAACCCTCAGAAGAATATATTGCAAAGGTTTATTGGTCTATAGTGACATAGGGAGTTGAACCTCAACTGAAAAAGCAATTGAATCAACTGATTTTACCCAAGATTACTGTATAATAACAGTGTCTAGAGTGAAGTCTTTTTCTGAAAGCTAATGACATACTGGTAATTAAGTTCATTGTGAACTGTATGTATCGTGAAGGGGTGTACAAACCCCACAGCTGGCAACAAAGGGTTAAGGAAGTGCTCTGGGCTCAGCCAGCCTACCCCACTACACCTGTAGGAAATGTTCCAAATGGAGGAAGAGTTAAAAGGCAAGGGAACAGCTCATCTGGGAGCAGACAAGGGAATAGAGCAGACCTGCAACCTGCAGTTCCAGCAGAGAAGAGCTAAGCTGAGGAAAAGATAGAATCTCTCTCCACAACAACTGCCCAATGGTCCCTCCCTCAGGGAAAGGAGGACCTGTTACAGAGAAAGCCTGAGACAGAAGCATTCCCATCTCCCTCACATACGGAGTCTGAGTTTTGTTAATTCCCCTTTACTTTGTTTGGAGTACCCCAGAAGCGGAAGGTCCTTGGACTGATCTGTCCTAGGAGGGTGGGCTGTACCATTGGAAGAGGTAGTTACCACCCAAGAGCTACCACACTACACACAGCTGCCAGAAAGTGCCTTGTGATGACCAGATGCTCTTCATGCTGCCGAAACAGAGACGGAGACTTTGACAATCTGGGAGCGGGGGGAGGGAGAGGACGTTGATAGGAAGTGGCAGAGAAAGGGCAGCCTTAAGCAGCCCCTGGCTGTCAGATCACAGATAGCCCTCAAAGGGCCATGGGTCAGAGCCCGGTGGAGTGGGAGGGCCCAGGCTCCCCTACCAACAACCCCCTTGCAAGTCATGGGTTTAAGCCATGACCAATAGGCGATGCTTCCCTACCAACCAACTCCTGATTGAGGACTGTCACTGTATGAACAATATATGAGGAAATATGGCTACTTAATGATATTGTGCTTTAAGCCCACGGGCCCTTCCCTACCTGACCCTAATGAGATTAAGCAAGGTAAAACAATGGAAGCCTGATTAACATAGAAATCAGCAACATGATGGGAAGTCCACAGGAAAGGAAGAACAGGGTGAGATCATCCTGCCTATTGAAACAAAGTCATTGAAATTTGGATGATATAAGCAAGGAGAGAAGTCATCTTTGGCATCCATCACTAGACAGGCACAAGAGGCCAGAGCTCTTGCAATCTGAGAAAGCTGAGTTCTTCAACCAAGTCTCTAGAAACTGAATATAGATGAGAGATCTTTTACTTAGGAAGAAAAGAGAAACCAGAATCTTGTACTTGTGGAATGTTCTGTCTGAGGAAAAGTCAACATCATCCCTGTTACAGAGATGCTAAGGAAGCAAATCTTACTTGAGAGGAATAGTACAGAGGAAAATGGGGAATTCTTAACCTTGTGTTGTACTCCTTTTATATATTGTGCAGTAACTTTTCTTAATATACAGATTACACTGATTTATTGTGTTCTTAATCAATTGCAGGAGGCACCTTGAGTTTAAGATATAGAAAGACAAGAGGCATCTAACTCAAAAAAAAAATAAAAATCCAGGCTTTTGAAAACATAGCTCTAAGCACTTTCTCTCACAAGGCATCACCAAGAAGACATGAACAATATTTTCTATATTGTCAGACAGCCATCATTTAGCTTAATCCTTCAACATACAGTGAAGTATAACCACCTTGCTTTCCCATCAACAGGTCAACTAAGGATCTGGAGAAGGGTTCATAGTATGGGTCTTGATCAATCAAGCCAGGTATTGTCCACCTCCTTTGTGGCACCATCCCACCTGAACCCACCCTAGGTTACAGCATTCGGGAACAGTGGCAGATTCCTTTGGAATAATGCTGTCACAAAGCAGGAATGGAAGGTTTCTGTGTGATGGCCTAGTTCCCTTCGGGCGCTCTGTGGTCTGATTTCTTTTGCATCTATTGGTTGGAGGAGAAATCTCACCTCCTCTGTCAGAAGAAAGTGTAGGTATGAAACCCCAATTAATTTTTCTTTCTACTGGTTCACTCTCCTGCCCCACTCCTGAATAAAGTCTCTGGTAGAGGCACAGTGGTCGGTCGTTTCTGTTTATATTTTGCTAAAAGAAGATACCGATGCTAATTAAAATACTTATCAAACACAGTCATTAAAGTGTACAAGGTGTTGGTTCTTAGTGCAAATCTATAGGGGAGTGTGCTACCTATACCCTACTGGCAGGCACAGTACATTTATTTCCACCCAACATTTAGAAACACTTCCCCACTTAGATCTGTTTGGTATTGTTGTGCTTAGTTTATCAGATGCTGCAGTATCAATGTTATGGTTGCTAATAAATACAACAAAATCCCACAAAAACAAACTATGTTATGAGAATATTAAAGTTGCAAAGTTAAGCACTCCAAAGTCAAGAGTCTCAACATTAAAAAAGCACCTTTGCCCCTTTTCACGTATGTGTAATATAGCTTTTAAAGTTCTATTTCTTAATTTTATGCAATAATATCACACAGCTTTTTCTACAACAGTATGTTTGGACTCTCCCATTATTGCATACTACTCTATGCAGAGCAGGCAACGCTGTCAGGTGTAAGTGTACTTGATGTGCCATGAAAACCCAATTCAACTCCCACTTGAATGAAATATGGCCATTGACATCAATGGGTATTGGATTGGGCCATGCCTGAAAAAGGATTGTTTGTCACTAAAGCATAAAAGTGCATAATTGCTTGTTTGCTCTTATTAATATGCCAGGTATAAACCTCTTCAGAAGCAGTATTAAAAATGTTAGTTTTATTATATTATTGGCTAAACTATTAAATATTAGTTTTATTACTTATTGGCTAAATTATTTACCAAGCCATATTTTTAAAAACAACAAAAATCAATTAAAATACATTTTTAAAAATAAACAAGAAGTGAATATTCATAACAAGATGTGTTCTATAGAAACAGCTGAATGCCCTAAAATGTGTATTTGTTTATATATGTATATACTTTTATGACTTGAAAGTAAGAACATAAAAAGCAAAGATATTGAATCCTCAAGATGGAGAGGAACTGTTTTCAGGTTCACTATAATCTTTTTCTGATAAATTTAAGACTTTTCAGCAGCATTTTCACTTTATTCACACTGTGCTGCCTCAATGCACTTCCATCCCAATCTGGAAAATAGATCCCATGCTGGTGCCATTTAGACAATTACATTTTTCATCTTGTCAGACTGGAAGTTCATTGGTTTAGATTTCTGAATTCATGCCAAATCAGAGGGATTTCATGGAAAACATTGATGCTTTTGTAGTAATCAGAACAGAATATAGCTTCACGTTCATGTTTTTGCTGAAGGTTTGGCAGTAATCTTCTTTTCAGAAATCCAATTATTTTCATTCATGTGTAAAGAAAGAGATACACAGAGTGGATTGCCAAGACAAAAATAAAAAATAAAAATAAAAATCCTGGATTAGTATCACTGGCCTTTCAGATTTAGGACTGCATTTTACATCCGCCTATGAGAAGATTAACCATACTTCCTCTGATTAAATGGGGTCTGTTTTTTAAATGTATGTGCACACGCGGATTGTCGACACTGCAATCATGTGGTGTAGCTGCAGCTCAGATAGACATACCCAAGATGAGCTAGCTTTAACCTAGCTAGCTTGGGTACCAATAACAATGAAGCTGTGGCAGTGCACACCTAAGCAGAGGCTATACTATTATTTATGGGGCTAGCTCGTGCGTGTGGTTTCCATTGCTGCAGTACCTGAGCTAGCTAGGTTAAAGCTATCTCAGGTGTGGCCACATGAGCTGCAATCATATACATATAGACAAACCAAGATAATTTTAATCAAATAATATTTGTTTAGGGAAAAGAGACATGGTTATATGATTGACCACAAAAAAATGTAATCTATTAATAGCATATTTCTATGCTTAAAATCAATACACAGAGATTATAAACTGTAAGAAATTATAAAATGTAACATTAGTCTCATGCACCCATCTATCTAGGCATTTATGGTAGGTTCATTACCATGGTATCTGAAAGTCAAATATCTCCATATACAACTAAACTGATATACTAATATCAGGGTATATTATTCAGTTAAATACAGATATGGAGATATTGTTCAGCTTTACATTTATATTCTTCCCTCCCCTTCCCCCCCATATCAGCTTTCTTTGCATCATTTTATTATTTATAAAGCTGAAGGTAATCCATTTCAAAAGTGACTAATGCTGACCATCCATCTTCTGGAATTCAGGCCCTCTAAGGGGTCAAGGTGGGCACCCAAAAATTAAGACTCCCAAATCACTTGACACTTTGAAATATCTTGGCCAATGTGGACGTAGTGTGACAAGACCAAATCTTGTGGTATTGGGGCCTGAGGCATAAAGAAAGCCAGATTGATCGAAAAAAAAAATGTATTTGGTGCATTGGTTCTACTCTTGTTAGGACTTAGGTGGAACATTAATCTTCATTTCATAAATAATTACATAGACAGTCATCTCAAGCACCATTTTTAAGTGTCATAGCTCCCTGTCCTAGAACAGGAAAGCTATAATAAGAATTTGTACTAATAATAATGGCCTGCATCATGTCCCAAAATTCCACCTATGCAGATTGGACCCGCCATAGAGAGATCTACCTCTTTCCATACAGAGGTAGGACCAAGCCACCTCCACACCACTGTTCTCCTGACCTTATGCCCAAAAGATTTCTTGGCACTCTGGGACCATGACCACTGTTGCCAGATCCATTCTTTAGGCACAATGGAATTTTCTATCACAAGGCTAGAGGCTCACTTGTTCAGGAGACAGAGCTTTCTCAGGACTGGTCCAAAGCTGTAGAACTCTTTCTTGAAGCAACTAAGAAATACCTCAAAATTTCATCACTATCCTGTTGAAGTCCAATGGACACTTCTTTGACCTGACCTTCAGAAATCACAGAACAAAATGCATTCAAAACAAAACACTACATGCAGTTTCTCACAGGGAAGAGGAATGAAGAAGAATCTACTCAGGACAGATGCTAATCACATTGTTTAATGTATCTTTGGAAAGTGCTAATACACCATGGTGATGGATATGGAATAAAGACTAGAAGAGAAGCCTAACTTAGGACACGTTTGAAAATATTGGCCTAAGTGATTTGCCCAAGGTCAAAGATCAAGGGCAATTTAGATGCCCTGGCTAAGACAACTGTCAGGTGGTAGCCAAAAGCACTCAAAACATACAGTATTTCTTAAGTGCTGACTTCCTTTCAGTGACTTACTGCTTCATTCTTTTATTAGGAAACAGTATAATTAACCACTTCCTTTATGAGATGGTGTAGAACCAGAGCTATTGTTTTAATTGTTTTCAGCTGTCGGAAGAAATTCTTCCCCATTATAGAGAACATGAATAAAGCTAGACAATTTTATGCATGTTTTTATAATGTGTTTTCATAAAATATTGTATATATTCAAGTAATAACCTCCCAGTGGCATTTCATCTACAAGGTATAAACATATTTAATGTTTGTTGACTATTACTATTCAATGCCACGTTAATAAAAAACAAATCAAAACACAGGAATGAGCATCGAATAATGTTAATTATGTCAAGTATACATTTATTGGGAAATAAACATTTAGTAAATGCGTTGAGCTGGTCCAAAGGTTTCAACTGTAGCATAATACCAGGTAATTCAAATCCTGAGTACGTTGTTAGGACACATCAACTTAATGTATACTTGAAATTCATTTATACTGGCATAAGATATTACAAAACTATTTATAAAAACACTCAGGTTAGAGAATTGTTGTAATACTTTTTACTGCAACTGCTGTAGGATATAAAATACACACAAGTGCTCAAGAAAAGATGATTTAACTAAAGTCTAGTGGTATTTGAAAAAAATATACTGGGCACTGGCTGACAATGTTTGTACAGAAGTACCCATAAGGTAACAAAAATAAATATGTGGATGGTACTATCTAATATTTGGCACTGGTATCTATTATTGATAGACAAATCTCAGCAAGTTTTACGTTTTGCAAACTTCTAAAAACATTTCTAAGGCCTGGTCTACACTAGGCGTTTATGTCGAAGTTAGCGCCGTTACATCGAATTAACCCTGCACCCGTCCACACCGCGAAGGTATTTAGTTCGACATAGAGGTCTCTTTAATTCGACTTCTGTACTCCTCCCCGACGAGGGGAGTAGCGCTAAATTCGACATGGCCATGTCGAATTAGGCTAGGTGTGGATGGAAATCGACGCTAATAGCTCCAGGAGCTATCCCACAGTGCACCACTCTGTTGACGCTCTGGACAGCAGTAAGAGCTCGGATGTTCTGAACTGCCACACAGGAAAAGCCCCGGGAAAATTTGAATTTGAATTCCTTTTCCTGTCTGGCCAGTTTGAATCTCATTTCCTGTCTGGACATCGTGGCGAGCTCAGCAGCACTGGCAACGATGCAGAGCTCTCCAGCACTGATGGCAGTGCAATCTCAGAATAGAAAGAGGGCCCCAGCATGGACTGATCGGGAAGTCTTGGATCTCATCGCTGTGTGGGGCGATGAGTCCGTGCTTTCCGAGCTGCGATCCAAAAGACGGAATGCAAAGATCTATGAGAAGATCTCTAAAGACATGGCAGAGAGAGGATACAGCCGGGATGTAACGCAGTGCCGCGTGAAAATCAAGGAGCTGAGGCAAGGCTACCAGAAGACCAAAGAGGCAAACGGACGCTCCGGATCCCATCCCCAGACATCCCGTTTCTACGAGGCACTGCATTCCATCCTCGGTGCGGCCGCCACCACTACCCCACCACTGACTGTGGACTCTGAGGATGGGATAGTGTCCACGGCCGGATCCTCGGACATGTTAGCGGACGGGGAAGATGAGGAAGGAGATGAGGAGGACGAGGCAGTCGACAGCGCTCACAACGCTGATTTCCCCGACAGCCAGGATCTCTTCATCACCCTTACAGAGATCCCCTACCAACCCTCCCCAGCCGTTACCCCAGACACAGAATCTGGTGAAGGATCATCCAGTAAGTGTTGTAAACATCTAAACATTTATTTGTAACAGAACATGATTATTAACAATTTAAAAAATGGGTTTCTCATGATTAGTTTGATTAACTTAACGGTTCAGTCATGGGCAGTGCAACTATTTGAAAAAAATCTAGCAATGTCCGGTTTTGCATGATTGTCCTGCCCAAGCCGCTCTACTGTTTAGTCCCTGCTACTGCAGCTACAGTAAGATGCGGTCTATATGTCCGGGGATGGAGCAGAAATCCTCCTGGGACATCTCAAGGAAGCTCTCCTGCAGGTAATTTGAAATCCGCTGCATTAGGTTCTTGGGGAGAGCGGCCTTATTGGGTCCTCCGTAGTAGGACACGTTGCCGCGCCACGAGACTAGCAAGTACTCTGGAATCATTGCTTGGCACAGCATGGCGGCATACGGCCCTGGTCTTTGAAGGCTTTCCCGGAGCATTCTCTGTCTGTCGCTCTCAGAGATCCTCATGAGGGTGATGTCGCTCATGATGACCTGCTTTGAATGAGGTAGGGGAATGTTAGTGTTGGGACTGCTTTACCGTTCCTTTACAGAACTGTAACCGCTGGTTTGCAGCCACGCGGTGGAGGCGGGAGAGGGTCAGCCGAAAGGGATCGTTCCCGGGGACAGCCGCGAGGGTGTGGGACAGGAGCAGACTTCCTGCTTGCCGGATTGCTGGCAGCAGGGACCGACATTGATTTCAATGTGAAATGAGGCCATTGCTAATATTAAAGTTTTAAGCTGTCACGAATCTACGGCTTACCATGTCTGCGTGCAAGAGCAATTCCGTTGTCCTGACAGGGTTCTCAAAAGTGCTCTGCAAAACCCCAGACACTGAATGCGAAGGCCGAGAATTCGACCTTGTGCTGAGTGCGCATGTGATAGGTGCTGTGCATGGTCCTGTTCACAGAGAAAGACTATGTTCTTTGTTCACAACTACATTTATCTTTCTGAGGAATTCACTCCCTTTTTCCCATTCCCACAGCCCCATCTGCGACTGTCTCACAACCTAGCCTGTCATCACACTCCCAGAGGCTAGGGAGGATTAGGCATAAGAAGAAGAGGACACGGGAGGACATGTTCTCAGAGCTTATAGCCTGCTCCCGAGCCCAGGCAGCACAGCAGACCCAGTGGCGGGAGAACTTGTCCCAAATGCACCAAGCCAACATGGATCGGGAGGAGAGGTGGCGTCAGGAAGACCAGCAGGCGACTCAAACCCTGCTTGGACTACTGAGGGAGCAAACGGACACGCTCCGGCGCCTTGTGGATGTTCTGCAGGAACGGAGGCAGGAGGACAGAGCCCCGCTGCAGTCCATCTCTAACCGCCCTCCCCCGCCACCAAGTCCCATACTCCCTTCACCCAAAGTGCACAGAAGGAGAGGCGGCAGAGTCCCTGCTAACTCTCACTCCACCCCTGCAGAGAGCTCGAGCAGCAGAAGGCTCTCATTCCCCAAAGTTTGACAAGTTCTTTCCTTCCCGCCTGACACAAGCCCCCGTCCAAGTTTCACTTCCCAGTCCCATGTGTAGTTGATAATAAAAAATATGTTTCTGTTAACTACTGTTTCCATCATGTTCTTTTGGAGGAGGGGGGGGAAAGGGGGTTGGTAATTGGACAGGACAGTCACCTTTGGCAGGGTACATAGTAGGGGGCAGGCACAGCAGCAGGGCACATACATAGTGCAGTGATGCAGTGACTACTTACCCTGGTTAGTCTGGGAGGTTCTTTTCATGTTATGTGGTGGGGGGTGGGTTGCTCTGTGACTTTGTGTCAGGGGAGGGCAGTTAGAGATCTTAAGCGGCGGTCCTTAGGCAGGATCACAGAGCCACACAGCAGGGGATCTGTAACCGTCCCACCCCTGCCACAAACTCACATAGACCCCCCATACACACAGTCCGTATCAGGAGGGGTGACAGGCTCCGTTGAAAGAACCATCCCACCGCAGCGGAGCCTGTCAGTCCTTGAGTTTAGAAGCTGCATTCGCGCGACTACACTACACCCGCTCCGCACCACAGTCTGCGTCCCAGTTTTAAAAAATTCCCGCGAAAACAGTATTAAAGAAAACGGTGTGCTTTAACAAAGTAGAACTATTTTTATTTTGAAACGTGTGTTGGAAGTGGGGTGAAGGCTTCTCTGTACACAAAATTAGAAAGTCACAGGTTACCCTGCTCACTCAGGAACTTTGCTTTCAAAGCCTCCCGGATGCACAGCGCTTCCCGCTGGTCTCTTCTAATCGCCCGGCTGTCTGGCTGTGAGTAATCAGCAGCCAGGCTAATTTCCTCAACCTCCCACCCCGCCATAAAGGTCTCCCCCTTGCTCTCACAGAGATTGTGGAGCACACAGCAAGCTGCTATAACAATGGGGATATTGGTTTCGCTGAGATCACAGCGAGTCAGCAAGCTTCTCCATCTCCCCTTGAGACGTCCAAAAGCACACTCCACCACCATTCTGCACTTGCTCAGCCGGTAGTTGAAGAGTTCTTTTTCAGTGTCCAGGGCACCTGTATAGGGCTTCATGAGCCAGGGCATTAGCGGGTAGGCTGGGTCCCCGAGGATGACTATAGGCATCTCCACATCCCCAACAGTTATTTTGTGGTCCGGGAAGTAAATACCTTGCTGCAGCCGTCTAAACAGACCAGAGTTCCTGAAAACACGAGCGTCATGAACCTTGCCCGGCCATCCGACATTGATGTTGGTAAAACGTCCCCTGTGGTCCACCAGTGCTTGCAGCACCATGGAAAAGTAGCCCTTTCTGTTAATGTACTGGCTGGCCTGGTGGTCCGGTGCCAGGATAGGGATGTGAGTTCCATCTATGGCCCCACCGCAGTTTGGGAATCCCATCGCTGCGAAGCCATCTATGATCGCCTCCAAGTTTCCCAGGGTCACTACCTTTGGCAGCAGTACATCAACGATTGCCTTGGCTACTTGCATCACAACAACCCCCACGGTAGATTTGCCCACCCCAAACTGGCTCGCGACTGACCGGTAGCTGTCAGGCGTTGCAAGCTTCCAGAGGGCTATGGCCACTCGCTTCTGGACAGTCAGGGCTGGTCGCATCCGGGTGTCATTGCGCTTCAGGGCAGGGGACAGCAACTCACAAAGTTCAAGGAAAGTTCCCTTCCGCATGCGGAAGTTTCGCAGCCACTGTGATTCATCCCAGACCTGCAGCACTATGCGGTCCCACCACTCAGTGCTTGTTTCCCGTGCCCAGAATCGCCGTTTCACAGCATCAACATGACCCATTGCCACCGTGATGTCCTCGGCGCTGGGTCCCCTGCTTTCTGAGAGGTCTGTGCTACTCTCAGACTTCAGGTCATCACCGCGTTGACGTAGCCTCCTCGCCTGACTTTTCTGCATCTGCCTCAGGGCAACCTGTATGATAAGCTGCGAGGCGTTGAGAGCGGCCACAACTGCAGCGATGGTTGCAGTGGGCTCCATGCTCACAGTGCTGTGGCGTCCGCGCTGTCAATGACTTGAAAAGTGCGCGAAATGATTTCCCGCCGGCGCTTTCAGGGAGGGAGGGAGGGCGGGAGTGATGGACGGATGACGACAGTTACCCAAAAGCACCCTGGCCCCTTTTTTTTTTACCCAGAAGGCATTTGCGGCTCCACCCAGAATTCCAATGGGCGGCGGGGACTCCGGGAACTGTGGGATAGCTGCCCTCAGTGCACCGCTTCCAATGTCGACGCTTTCCCCGTTAGTGTGGACTCACAAAGTCGAATTACTGTCCTTAGTGTGGACACACACGTTCGACTTTGCAATATCGATTCCAAATATTCGATTTAAGTAAAATCGAACTACTCTCGTAGTGTAGACAAGGCCTAACAGTCTGAAATTGTAAAATGCACTCACAATTTTGTCAGCCCATACACTGGGCTTCCAGAATGTAAAACACAGCGACAGACTTTCTTTATATGCCCCAAACTCTTATTCTATATGCATTTGGTAATGGTGGAGGGATGGGAGAGGTTAGGTCTTAGAAAGGGTAGTGAAGGAGGAGTTCAGAACTGGTTTGGGAGATAGGGACTAGCAAATGGATATTTCAGATAAGGAAAACTGCTGTTTCCCCAGCCATAACATGATAAGTGTGCCTTGGGTACACAATATGCTTCTCCAAAAAATTCAAGCTGTCACCACTAAAGCCATGCACCATACTGTGGCTGGATCAGTAAACATCAGATACTATAAGCACTGTGATTTGTGGAGCCCTCTAGTGCCTGGGTTAGGTAAGGTAGCTTGATCAAGCCTCTGTAAAGACCTTTACAGAATTCTTTGACAACTCTATATTCAGAAAGAAATTTCCCTACATGCAGAAGACAAACACAATGCCTATGTACCACTTAAATCCTAGTGATGTCCTAATCTGCAGGCTTAAGAGGGATTTAAGTGGAGTTTAGGGTATTCTGCACAGGGATAAACTTCACTCTCAGTGCCTTTGCTTAGCCTAAACTGGAAATCTATCATAGGACTATCCCATCCTAAAACCCACATTCTCATTACATGGCTAAGCACTCAACACACAGTCAAGAAATGAAGGTTGTACAGTACGTGCAAGTTTGACTCAACTCTCTTGTGCATAATCATTACAGTGTTTAATTGCATGAAAATATTTCTTGAATAAAGCCATTATCATTATCTAGAGCCCTGTCTTATTAAATATGATCTTCACATGATGTGTATGTTCACTATACAGCTACATTAGTCATGCACACATGTGCAACACAGCCTACTTTGCTTCCAATCATAGTCAAAACATGCTATCACCTAGATCCAAAAAAGAAAGCTACTCTTCCAAAGCGACACCTAACCCGGCCAAGCCAAGAAATAATGGAAACTCACTATAAAACCCATTGCCCTAATACTGTTAGGACAGTAGACTACAGCCTGCACATACAAAAAGGAGAGGGAGAAGAGACTGACATCTGAGATTTGTATGGTCATCAATACTGATTACTGAGTCACATTAATTGAAAGCAGAGTGCAATTGGCAGCACAAGGATTAGGAAGAGATTAAGGCAAATCCTGAGCGATCCTATCTTCTATCCAACTCCCCCCCCCCCCCCCCCCCAAAAAAAAAAACCTTAAAGAATTCCAACCCCAAAAATATTTCAGAGGGTAAAACGGTGGTGGGCAAATTATTTTTTTTATTCTTTGTGGTGTTCCCATTGTAAACAAGTTGGACTGCTTCTGTTTCACGGGGATCCAATTTGGGATTGAATTAGGCTGGGCGTTATGCTTAGCAAATTGACTTGGATTTCTTCTAAATTTTCTCTCATGCCCAATTTAATATGTTGGACAATATTAAGTCTTTATTAGCACAATAGTGCTTGTTGGCAGCCATCTATCCAGTTAGGAACAAGATTAGCAATTAGTTACTGTTGCACATATAGCAACACATTTCAGTCACTACTAGACAATGCT
Source organism: Trachemys scripta elegans (assembly GCF_013100865.1). Taxonomy (NCBI): domain Eukaryota; kingdom Metazoa; phylum Chordata; order Testudines; family Emydidae; genus Trachemys; species Trachemys scripta. Next base: position 15,872,507 of record NC_048310.1, read on the forward strand.
AGATATGGACCATTGAGAGGAATGAAAGCATACCTGTTTTCCAATGTCCTTGAATAAAAATACTGTTACATCTGTCTAGGGAATGAAGCAGGATATAATGTTTACAATATTTTCCACAGTGGCCCCACTGAGTTGTCTTTTTCAGCATGATAGTGGGTGCCAATACTACATTAAGTAATGTTAATTTCTGTTGATATTTGTATCTTAAACAAGTTTCAATGGCAAGAATTTTGTGGTAGTAGCAGGTCTGAGCAAAATAAGTGCAATTTCCTTTTAAATCCACTTTATATTCAATTTAATCTTCCAGTACTGTCTTTTTCTGTTCCAATTTAATTTTAATATTGAGACATACAATGATTCAGTAGTAAACATGACTGCCTGACTTTATGATATTATATGAATTGTCATAAAGAATGCTTTCTAGTTTAATTGAAGTGACAGGTATGTAACAGATTCTGTAAAAAATAAAGTCACAATATGCCATAATATTTCACAATGTTCTACAACTGACAAGTGGTACACTAATTACTGCTCACACTGAAACACTAAATACCATTTTCGTATATTTACTCTGCTAAGCAATCTATTATTTCGATGCATCCTTTGCCGGAAATGGAATTGCCTAGATAGAGAGCAACAGAGTGATAGATTTATTAATCTTCTGTACACACACACACACACACAAAAAATGTTGAGCTAATGTGATAAATTAAGCCGCCGATGCCTCGTGGAACAGATTCTATTTAGAAACAATTCTACTTATATATTTGTTGGTGTTTCTCTTTCCAATTTTTTTATCATCATCATCACCACCACCACCACAGACTCTAACCTGGAAACATTATCTTTGCTTCTAGAGGGCTCATCTATTCCAGTAGCTTATTTGCCAAATGAAATCATAATCGACTGGCTAAGTGAAATTCAGCCCTTTGCAGAAAGCTTTGAGGCCTGTGAACCACATAAGTCTCACTGAAGAGATTTAAAAAAAAAAAACCCCAAAAAACCCAGTTGTTTCAGGGGCACATATGTGGTGCATAGGTTTACGCAGGTTGTCTGCAGAGGGTTGAATTTCATTCTTGGGTGATTTGCTCAATATGCAATTTTCAGATGCACCTAACTTTGCAATATCAAAGCCAATATTTTACAAATTGAGCAAAGGCACTTATCTTCAGTTAGGATCATATGCATGCCAAGTTTAAATTCTGCACACCCCCAGAAAAAGTGTTTCTCTTTGTGTAGTGGACATAAGTAGACATAAATGCTTCATACTCCTTTTACAGCCTCTGGAGTGAATTTCACATCCTTTATTTTTCAACTGAGCCATTTTCAATAACTTTCCAACACGTCTCTCTTCGTAGTTATTAGAACTGTGTTTGGCAGAAGGAAATGTATTCATTTTTCTTTTAAAATAATAAATTGTTTTGTTTTCTGGTTCTCTTTTCTTTTCCTTTTGTTATTATTATTTTAATATTTGCTATTATTCAGACCATAAACTCTTTGGGACAGAGTCAGTCTCCTGCTATGTATATGTGCACTGCATAACGAGGTTCTGATCCAGTGCTTCCATAATACAAAATAATAAATCATGTTTCTTTTATCAATGAGAGTAATATTTATTAGAGCAGGATGAAAATTATATTTTCCAGTAACATTTTTAAATAGTTTGTTTTGTTTGTTTTAGTCAAAAATTTCCATGACATTTTTCAGATTTACATGAAAAATTGAATATCGACACAAAATTCAATTTCGGGATGGTCAATTTTCGATTCATACAGAAACTTTGAGAGAAATTTAGTTAAAAAAAAAAAGCCATTTTGTTCATTAAGAAAAATCCTTCAACCAGGTCTAATATTTATAAATGTTTTTAAACTACGAGTGGGTCTAGCAAAATGCTTCATAAAATATAAAGAGTATGTACTGATTATTTTAGAACTATATACCTGTAAACATAAAAAGTGTTTACTGATGAAGTCAACGTGGATGAGAAGCAATGTTACCATGTTTCCAAACAAACAAAAGAGAAATGCTGCAGGGACTACACTCCCTTTTCTGTTTAGTTACAGCAGTTAGTTTTAACCCCCCAAATATAGAAATAAATTTGTTTCTGATATTCTGGTCTATAAAGTGAACAGTATCCATTTAAATTAAAAAAAAAATTCCTAACAGCATCTTTGCTTTAGAGGCTGAACTGGTCTTGTGACAAAACATACTAGGAAGAGGTTTCACAGAAGAATTAAAACAAGCACAGATTTAGGTTTTAAAAGGAAATTCAATGCAAGAATATACTTATGGAGTGTGTAATTATGGAGCTGGAGGATGAAGTTTTTATTCTCCCCCCCCCCCCCACTTTAAATGCAAAGGAAACTCCATGCCAGGGAAAGCTGGAAGTAGCTGCCATTTTGTGTTTCAATTCAGAAGGAGAATGTTAGAGATTTGCCATCTTTTAGGATGATTTTATATATTATTCCTTCTCTTTCTCACTACATCTGAAAATAAAATGTCAGCTAGATGGCAAAAGAGGGTTCTTTTGTGTAAAGAAAAAAATCCAATTAAGCCAGACCTTTTATCCTATTTTCTTTAAACCTGCAATGCTTAGGAACATGTGTTTGGAATTTATCATTTTGTACCTAAACACATCATGACCTTTGTAGCTGATTCTTTCTAACTCTGAAGGCAGATCAGGGATATTTCGTTTCTAGCAGTATCTCAATTTAACATTGTCCCACCATGCTTCCAATCTGTCCCTATGTTTTCATTGCTGGCAGCCTTTGCAGCTCCTACTATAAACTTCTAGTCCCCATTCTAGTGCAACTGCATCCTCTTTCTTCTTGCAAAATAGAGAGCTTTCTTCTTAGTATCATTCAATTCTTTGCAGGCTTCAGGATGTTATTTGTATTGGTCTGTTTGCTTTGCTTTATCATCCCCAATTAATTTACTGAAGAGACTGAGTCTTTCTTCATGCCATTCTGCCAAAGCTTAGGCCAGCAGAGCTGCCTGAGCAAAAGCTCTCTCGCTGTAAGACAGAGGAGGAGCCAAATGACAGGGCAGTCTCCTTCCTCCCCAGGTCATCAACATCCTGAGTGTGTTAGTCTTCAGGATATATTGCAAGAAGCACCTTTTCTCCTTGTCTATGAGGAGATGGGTATGGGACTCTGGGGACTGTGTCTGGTGGATCAAATCATTTCTGTTACATTTATGTTGTCACTGGGTTGATTTGGTCTAGAGAAATTGACAGGTCTAGTAATTTAAGGTATTTTTAAAAGCTCTGTCAAGCATTGGATGGCTGCTTTAACAGAAAAAAAAATACAAACAAAAAATATCTTTCAGCAGGATACCTACATGTCTATCTATCATTTGTCCAGTTTGTATTATACTTTATTTTACTTCAGCCATCTGGTCCTGACTGTTCAGCTCTGAGTAGAACACAGTTTTTAGTTTAAAATAGCCTCTTAATATTAAGTCATTCCATAACCAGCTGAAGTACTGACTTTTCACTGAGAACACACTACTCATACTGTGCGTTCGGTGACACATTGGATGCATTCTGACAAATGTGTCTAGCATGACAAACCATAGTGAAGTGGCAAACCTGTAGTTCAGAGGGCTTTTCAAAATGCATTACACTTTCTTTAAATATACAGCATCTAAAAGATTGTCTTCACCTTTCCAGTATCTTTCCATGATACAGTGAATTCCACCACCATTTGTGCAGTGCATTACTTGTAATTATTGTTATATGCACAGTCTTATTAAGGACTATATTGCCCCTTTACACATGTGTTTCACATGGTCTGCATATTTTACTTTATTCTGCAACTGAAACAAGTGTGTGTACTTTATAGGCCTCATCAGGGTATGTCTGGTTAAAGAATGGCTTAGAAACCTCAAACCTTTAACTTCAACAACATAAGCTGTGTGCTCATTCTGAAAAATAATGTATTGGTCAAGTTATATGAATACAGTGTCTTATTTTTAAGTGAGCAAAGCCTATTTGAAACTATCAAATGGAATTGCACATATCAATATCTATTCTCTGGTTCAGGAAATTGGATACTTGAGTGTGATCTATATTGTTCACAATGGATGCACTGAAATCACTAGCATTAAGAGGAGAAATAGTTTTTTTTTTTTTAAACTACTGGACTCTTTACACTTGATACTCTTGTTTTCCTTCTCTGTATTTATGCTACTCTTCATTCAACTTTCTAGCTAGCATGTATTCCTTCTGTTAGGAGGAGCACGAGAAAACACGCATCAACTGGACATTTTAATTCACGTATTGCTAGAAGAAAGTTCTAGATACCTGAGCCTAATATCACATTTATGGTGTTGTAGAATGATGGTTCAAGAGTAGCAATTATGGATGTTTGATATATTTCTATTATGGTAAAAGTAATATTCATGCATGCTATAGAAAAATTTGTAAGACTGTATAAATGATCTTGGTATTGTGAAAGCAGCAGCCAAGCATCCATATAGGCGGCTGTAACACATCTTTCTTTGGAATCTAAACCTCAGCTGTATTCAAACTCCTGGACTCAATTTCCATATTCTTCATATGACACTGATCATTACTAGTCTAAGTAAATAATCAGACTGATTGACTCAGCAGGCATTCTCAGTGGCAATACTCCAGCTGCTGATACAGAGATAGGGAAATTCTTTGATGGATGTTTTTGACACTTTATGGCACTGGAATCTATTTTGATTTTGTTACAGAATCTATTCTGATGTTTGTGCTTGTGGGATCCATGAAACTTTTTGGTCCGTTTACTGGATACAAACCTTTCCAGATGCAGGTATCCTTCTGTTATCTCTTCAATAAGAAAATGTTAGCTGGTCAAACGGAGAGGTGAGTTTGATTTTTTTTTTTTTAAATATTATTTGTTTGGTTGAGGAGGATACTCCTGTTCAACCTACTTCAGAAAACTTCACATTGCCATTGAAGAGGGTGTATCTGTAGCATATAATTCTGTACTTGATACAGTGATTTATATTCTGATGGCTCTCAGTTTCTCTGACCAAACTGAAAAGTATTGAATTTGGTTACAGGCAGTACTAATTTGGAGAAGTCAGATAATCTGATGCATGATCATATCAGAGGGATGTATGTTGTTCATCTTGGATATCATCCACACTTTGTCCAGCTGAGGCTACTATGATGGATATATCAAAATTGAATACAATAAAGCAGAACACATCTATCTTTTCCTTTTCTACAGCTGTATGGTGTATGTTAACTATAGCTCCTACAATGAAATGCTGCATCTTGTTCTGAACATTATTTCACTCCTACTACTCTGAGTGTAGGGGAGGAGGTGGCTAGGCAGACCTGTTCCCCAAATCCTTCCCAGATAGCTGATTTAATTATTTCTACCCCTTTCTCATTATTCAGCAGCAGGAACAAATAGGCTCCTGCTCCCACTGCTGCTGTAACTTGTGTACTGGCATTTAATCTAAAGGGTTCAGAAGTAACCCAGAGAGCACTGATCCCAAAGAAATATATATTACCCCTTGAAAGGCCATCAGATTGCTTTTACCACTCCCAAGAAATTGGTCCAGGAAAGAAGGGAAGTCCAGATCACGTACAGAAAAAAAAAAAATCACGGGGGCCAGTGTGAGTGAGTGAGTGAGAGAGAAAGAGACACACGAGAGTGATATGCTCAATATTCAATCATCAGTCAATATACATATTTGTGGGGCCAAATGTCATCCACATATTAAAATTCTCAAAGACAAGTATCAAGGTATCAGCCTTTGCCCATAGACAATATGTGGTTCTGTTTTTCATCTCATCAGCTCATGGAACGCCTACTGATCGCAATAAAGGCCATGTATCTAGACTAAGAGGAGCATTTTGGACAAAGTAAAAATCAATCTGAACCTTCAACTAAACTTTCCAAATTTGCCATGTCCATCACCACCAATAATTACATCTCCTTTACTCCCCTCTGAAATTACATCCCCCATCTATGACCAAATTTATCCCTATAACTGTAAACTGGTGCTCTTCATTTTAGCATTATAGATTATTTACATTAGAGACACAGTTATGACACTTATTTTATAGAAAATGTTATTTCGGGTAAAGTTCTGAATTTTGCATGTCATTTTGTGAACTATTTTCCTCTGCATCTTTGATTTGGGGTTTTCAATCACACATTTCAAATTTCACAGGAGGCGGAATACTATAGGTATATTTATTGTATAGAAATCAAACTATTACCTTCATGACAAAAATATCACTAAGTTGTAGTGTTAATATTGTTCCTGATATTCATAATATTTTGAATGAGGAAAATAACAGCATGTGATCTAGAATTTAATCACTGAAGAATTTGTAGCCTTTCCATAGTCAAGTGATCTCTCTCACATCAGAACAATGACAAGAATGATGAACTTCAAAGGGTTACATACTTTGAATGGAAATGGAAAGGGCAAAAAGAGAACCCTCAATCTAGAAAGACCTAAGAAATTTTATAAATCTACTCACAACTGAATGGATTTAGAATTTCAAGCTACAAGAATGTTGTATGCAGTGTGCAACACTTCCCCCTCCCCCTCTTTGACAAAACAGTGTTTCATATATGTTCTCACATATATGGAAAAATACACTCTAAAAAAAGTAGCATTAAGAAGACTTCAGCTTTTGGAGGCTATTAGGACTAATTGATCGATATTTCCAAAATCTGAGTGTTTGTTCCAATACCACACATTCTTGCATTTAAAACAATATAGAAAAGTTGTAATAACTTTTGTCATCACTAGGGCTGATTGAAAAAAGTTGCACTGGGTATTTCCCTCCCTGGATTTCTTTTTAACTGTGTGTTTGTTTGTTTAGCAGCACCAGTTATCACCATCTGAACAGAAACAATGAAACATTTTGTCTAGGAGAGAAAGATTCTAAGGAAGGTGAAGTCAATAAGACTACTCACGGTGCATAAAGTTAAGCAAATGCATATGTTTTTTGTAGGATCAGGGACCAATTCATTTCTATTTCTGTACAAGTAGCATTCCCTCCTCCCAGAGTGTTAAGTCAGCAGCATACATTGGGTATAAGCATAACGCCGCGGTTGAATAAGATTTTGGAGCTAAAAAGAAATTAAACACTTTTCTTCCATTTAAGTAGGATTGATCAAATGTTTGAGTCAGCCTGTTAACATCTAGCCAATATTTTAGAAATAAGTTAAAAGTAAGGTTAATATCTATACTTGTCCAGAACCCTCTACCTACGTCTGTGTTCTTATAATTACATTTACCTATTTTTAAAAAAAAATATGTTTACTTCTGCCGTTGCTGTACGAAAATCACACAAACTGATACACAGTATAAAGTCTGTTCCCTGCAGTGTATTAGTATTTTGTTGTAATTATTGAAAATCTGTAAAACAAGGTGGGTTAACTAGTTTTTAATGAGAAACATGCCACATAATCTGGTAGTATTTTTTTAATATTACCTAATTGGATGAAAGTAATTCCTAAAATTAAGTTTATAGTCCAAATATTCATGAAGGCAAAATTGGGAGTTTAGAATTTATTATCCAATAGTCATGTTTCCACAAACTGTTTCCATCAGTCAAGTCACTCACTAGACTATTCATGGGAAATGAAAACAAAAGGAGCACCAATAAAACTCAGCTTTTTATTTGAGTTCAGACTGACTTGGCATTTCTGAGCTATTTCACCCAGTTCCATTCTCTGTATACTTTTATGGAGGTTGTGATTCATATGCATATCACTAATTTAAGTGAAGGTTATGTGAGTGTCTCATCTCCACATGGTCTGCATATGGATTTACGTTGAGGATAAAGCATTTATGTATTCACGCAGACAAATGCATATACACACTGTAACTCCCTCTCTTACACAAATTGTTCCTATTTTCTTAACTCAGTTACTTAAGGCCATAGATTGATTTCAATGGGACTACTGAGGAAAAGTTAACAGAATCTAGCCTTTACTAATTTCTGATGCAGCCCTTGATATATTCTTGATAATTTCACTCCTTGAGTTATTAAGCCTAATGACCATCTAAATAATCCCATGAAGTGTTGCATTTTGGCTAACTTGGTAATAAAACATTTTAAAACTATGCCAATTAAAATTCACATCTCTTGAATTATAAATTCTCCATGTGAACAATGAGTTTAAGCGGCATTGTTACAAAGTAAATTAATCTCAGAAGTGGTTTATATATCATCCAATTGTCTAATTTTCTTTTTTGTTTCTACTCTTTTATTTGTTATAATTTAGATAATACATGTTTGCATGTAATAATCCTTTGAAAAGAGAATTGTTTTTGTTCTAGACTAGCACCACTAATGAACAAAGTCAAATGTCAAACAGGTGCTGAAGTCCCCAACCTTGCAAACACTTAATTCACATTTCAATGGCAACATTCACATAAGTAATTCTAGGTACATGCATCACTGTTTAAGCAGACTAAACAATTGCTTAGGACCCCGAGCAGCTCAATGGGCCTCCCATTCACTTTTTTAGTATGTGTTGGTGGGGCACCCCAAAATATTTATGTTTAGGGCCTCCAATGGGCTAGCACCACCTCTTGCAGGATTCCTGGTTAAAACTATGTAAAAAGATTCACAGTAAGCATAAATGTTATAAAGGCACAAACCAGACTATTGGGATTATATTTTGTTATATTAACAGTTATACATGATGAATATCTCCCCTCATGTCACAGGGACAAATGTTCCTCAAGATCACTGTTAGAGGTGACTGAAATTTTCTCAAATTGTTTTTCCATCAAAAATGCATTTTTGGGGGGGATCCTTCAGCAAATACTTTTGGTTGAAAACAAATTTAAGGAGAGTCAAAACATTTTATTTTGACTTTGACTTGAAAATGGTGTTTCAATTTCAAATGTGGCCAACACAAAAAGGTGAAATACTCAGAATGGCCCAATCAAAATTGAAACCAGGGGAAAAAAAAGTTTTGAGTCTACCCAGAATGGTTTGGTCAATTTTAAATGATTTTTTTTTTTTAGTTTTCCAATTCAACCAAAAAGCTAAAAAAAAAAAAAAAAAAAAAAAAAAAAGATTTGTTTCGGTTTCAACAAAATCAGAATTTCTGGGTGGATGTTTTAGTGCAGCCTCTGAACTGAAAACCCTCATTATTCACTCATGTCTATTCACTGTATACTCAAAAGAATTAGGAGGACAATTTTTGAAAGCACCTGAATGATTTAGGAGAACAAGTTGATGGGTCTTGTGCTTTTAACACTGCTAGACACTATTTTTGAAAATCCTACCCTACATATGAGTGGGATTATCAAAAGTGCCCCAATGAGTTAGGCACTTAACTCTTTTTGACTTTCAATACTAGTTGGGTACCCAACTCCTTTGGGGCTTCTGATTTCTCACCTATTTCCCCCACCCCACCCACTCCATCGTATTAAAAGATAGCACTTATTGAAGGCCTGATATGTCCTGTGATGTTTTCTTACATTGGGAGTGGCTGAGAAAACAAATCTCCTTACAAGTCAGATTAGTCAATTTGTATTCACACCTCCGGCCACAAGTTGTAGATTTCATCCTCTTTCAGTAACAGGAAAACACATCCCTGACCCATTCGTTTACATATAGAAATTAAAATTCCTTCGGTGCTAGCTATAATATAGAATTTCCTCACTACACTGGGCAACAAAGAATCCATTCCTACATGTGCAGCTTTTCATCCAACAAGAGAAATTCAGAAGATCAGCAACACTTTCTGGTGACTGACATCTCAAATTCATAAGCTCACAAGTCAAAAACCATGATCACTGGAAATGTGTTACTGTAGTTGACATTAGATTCCCTATGTGCTGGCCATTTAGAAGACATGTGGAGAAACAGAGATTTGTCACCTCGTGTTAGGTGTAATGAGTGTGTCAGGCCCAACAGGAGTTACAGAAGGGTGGGTCCTCTGCCAGCTGACACAGAGGGGCTCTGAGGGTCACAATTTCCTATAAGCAAATAAATGCAAAGGAGTACTGCACATAATGCAGTAAACCTACTTATTTGTCTTAGGTAAAGTTAGCAAAACTTTATATGGCCACTGCTTATACTGTAAAGTAAAGTACATTGGGAAATATTAGCTAAATGAGAAAAATGGTAGAGGTTGTAGTTATGCCTATCAACATCATAGTAACAACTCATCAATATTAGTTAATTGCACGCACCCTTCACTGCTTTTTTATTTTTAAAACAGAAGACTACATTTAAAATGAAAAATAGATAAAAAAGGAAAGTGAAAAACAACCCATCATTGACATATTTATGACATTGATTACTGCACACAGAGAGGTAAACAACGAACAAGGAATCCAGTAAAATGGGGTATGTTATAGCTCCAAGTGAAATACTTAGTTAGTTCACTGTTATTTTTGCCTGTTTATTATTTATGGCCTATATATGATGTTTCTGATAGAAGGAAGCCAGCAGGTATGATTCTGTTTTAAGCTGCAAGGAGCTATCTGTAGATGTGCTTTTAAAAGTTACAATTTCATCTAAATGATCACAGGTCGTGCATTTCTTTGAATTATTCTGGTGAGCCCTGCATTGATAATAAGATGGCTTGATGCAGCTCTTACAAACAACTTGTAAGGATTAGGAAGTTGTCAAAAAGATATCATTAGAGGCTTAGTGATTACTTTCCTACAGTAAGTCACTTTAAATTAGAAACTAATGTGTTTCTTTCTTTGATGGCTTTTCTAGTTATCTGCAGGTGAAAGAATATCATCCACAAAAGAAATTTGATTTTGTTTGTCATTACTTTTTAATTTGTTTTTGAAACCTCTTCCAGACATCTTCACAGGTTTTCTAATTCATCTTGTAGGCTTTAAAGCACACAGATGGAAAAGTGATTTCAAATGTTAAATCCTAGGAGTGATCCTGAATATACATAGTATTGCTTTTTGTGTAGTACCAAGTTGAGTGTTTACTAGACACTACAGTCAGTCTACTGGCCCTACAGGAATAATACATAAAATAAACTGTTTAAATTTAAAACACAAAAAAGTAGATTTATTCTTTTATGAGAAGAAAAAACCAAGGCAAAACACAGCTACCATCATTTCTGCCCCAAGGATTTTCTTGGGTGTAAGTACTCATGTTAGAGGGCGGGGAACAGCATATTTAGTGTCCCTACTGAAGGGAAACCAGAAAGCTTATTAAAAAATGTTTATTTTGGTAAAGAATGAAGAGAACTAGTCTGTTCTTTCCCCCACAGAAGTCAATGGCCAATCTCCCATGGAACCCATCAGGAGAAGGAGCAAGTCCACTAGGCAGCTGCATTTACAATTACAAACCATAACATTTTGAAACTAAAACGTTTTTAAATTAGTTCTCAGCCTGCCAAGATGAAGCATCAGGATTTGTGTTTCCCTAACATGAGTTAGTGACATCACATATACCTGATCCAAGGGAGGACCACTTTTCTGTTTTCAGTACTTGTGATGCCACTGACTCCTGCTGGGGAAACACAAACCATTACCTGTAAGTTGACCCCTTTACTTTTGTTTCATGATAGCATCTTTCCTGCTTTACTCCATTGTGTTCTGTGTGTCCCCCTCAGAAATCACAAAAGACAAAGAAACAAAAACGTTCAAAAAGGGTACGAGTGCTCCTGGTGAGGATTTGTACCACCAGGAGAAAGAGGGTAACGTGGACACTCACAGCCGATTTAATTGCTGCGGTGGCTGTAGGTCGACCTAACTTAAGTCACCCTAATTTTGTATTGTAGTCAAGCCCTCAAAGTGTCACAGCTAAATGCACGGTGATAAATAATTAACACAAATGTCAAGGGACCATTCGAGATGACGTGGCCCAATACCACCTTCCAGTCACAGGGGGGTATTAACAAGCTGCTTCACCTTGAATAGTCCTTTGAAACATGTGTTAACTACTTATGCTAAACAATCGGATCCACCTTGTATTTTGCGGTGACACTCAGAGTACCCTTCCCAGACTTGAAGAAGAGCTCGGTGTAAGCTCAAAGGCTTGTCTCTCTCTCTCCAACAAAAGTTGTTCCAATAAAAGATGTTACCTCGCCTATCTTGTGTCTCTAATATCCTGGGACCAACACGGCTACAACTACACTGCACACAAACAAAAATCTTGGCCTGTCTAACATCTCATGGAAATCTGTCAAGTCAAGCTAAACATGGCTAAAACAGAGCTCCTAATCTCCCCTCCTGCAAGAAGAAAAGACCTCCCCCTCACTATCCTCTCTCAATCCCTGTGGAGAACTTCCTGTCCTAGGACCAGGACCTGAGTATCATCTCTCTCTCTCTCTCTAGGTCCTCACATCTAAGCTCTAACTAAGTCTTGCTGATCCTTTCTGCATAATCTCTCTATAGCTGTCCTATCTGTCCACATGGCTAAAACTCTTATCCAGGCTCTCCATCTTGCATCTTGATTACCGCTACATCTCTCTCTGGCCTTCACAAATGCAATCTTGCCCCACTCATGTCTAGTCAGAATGCTTTTGAAAAGATCATTTCCCCAGCCTGATACTTTGACCATGTCACAAGGGCCAGATTAACTCTTCACTGGGCCCTACACAAATACATACAGTCTGGTGTATCTCTGTCCTATCCAGGGCAATCGGTGACTGGCTCCTGCTGCAACTCTGAAAGGACTTCAAATCTATTACAAGGAAGCTAAATAATATTTTTTCATGCTTTGGCTCATATCATTCATATTCAAGTCTTTCAAAAAGATATAGCTCCCCTAGTGAAATATTTTCTAGGAATTGACTATTATTAAACCAGCAGAAGACACTGCTATGACAGTATACCAGAGGTTAGCTTTCTGTCCTGTCAGACTTTGTTGGGGAAATAAAAAAGGAAAGAAAAATATCAATACACAGAGGATAGCTGAAAATTAAACTGTTTCATGTGACATGGTCTAATTACTACTAGGCTCAAAGGTATTGTCTTTGTACAAGATGTGGTGTGCTGTACTCATTTTAAAAAAAACAAAATATCTGCTAAAGTCTTTCCGGGTTATTGAAAATAGCAGAGAATAAAGACAGCTTGCATTGGTAGTTCTATGATATTATTAAACTTTACAACAAACAACAAGAAAACAAAGAACCCACTCTTTCTGGGAATCTAATTTGCTGTGTTTCTCTGAAATGTAAGAGGAAATCAAATGTCCTTCTGAGTATGAACAGAAAAAAGGAAAAACAAACAAACAAAAAGAAAAAAAATAAACACTCAACTTTGTGCCTGTATGTAATCTAGTCACAGACAGAATTTGATTTTTTTTAATAATTTTGACAGCTACCACTATTGCTTTTCATTTTAAGCATTTTCTATTTTTTTTTCTATTTACATCTTCACAATTGTGTAAAATTACGCATTTTGAGATTTTTTCTATTTTTATTAATTTACATTGTTACAATTGCAGGAAATTATGGGGGGAGGGGTGGGGCAGACAACTATTCAATGACAGTGGACATTGAGATTCAAATTGTTAAAGCTTTATAACCTTTAAAACCCAAGTCAATCACCACACAAAATATACAAAATAAAAAATCCTTAAATCAAATTATAATAAGTTGTCAAGCAGCATTTTTCTTACTTTGCCTGTCTGTACATTTTGATAATCATCCATGGAAATATTTGTAATCAATTTGAGCGTATATTGTGAAATCAACGTTTACTGATGATCTAACCCTTCCCAAGCCTTTTCACAGAGCTGATAGTCGGTTATCATTATGGTAACCACATGTCCGCCATCTTGCTTGAGCTTCACGCACAACCCTGTAACTAATAATGAAATGAAGCTTTTTGATAACATTAGCAAGTCATTCAGTGCTGTACATAACAAAACGTTTCCTTCCTCACTCCCACGATTTTTAAGTCTCATGACAAATCCACCTGGGGCATGTTCTAAGGCTCATGAGCCATAGGACTAGGTCAAAATCTAGACCACATTCATCATTGTCATAGGTTCCCATTGCATAGGGCAGTCAAAGGTGTCCACTTCCCTCACTGCGGCAATACCCTGGTACAAAGGGCAGAAAAGCAGCCCTGCAACAGTCCTGGGAAAATAGCAGGGCATGGGCCAGCCAGAAGAGACATGGAAGGGGTCCCCTACAATGTCCATGATGACCATTGCAACGAGGGGCACAAGTAAAGGTAGCCCTCAGGGCCATACCTCTTTGAGCTAGTGCAAGGATGAATTACCCCCTCCCCCCACCCCACCCCACTGAATGTGAATCATTATCACCACATCCTGGCACTTTCACCATAGCAGCAAATTCATATTAACAGTATTCACTTGCATGTAGAGAGCGTGACAACCACACTTTCTCTTCACACAGAAAGAGTTTAAGGTGTGGGGGAGGATACATGGGTGATTGAATGCATGAGTCAGTGTGTATGTTTCTTCTTCCTGGCTGGCCAGTCTCTCTCTTTTCTGCCTGGCTGGGGGTGGGGGGAGAGGGACATCTGTTCCTGAATCTCCAAAGATTACTGTAGTATTACTGGATTCTCTGCAGAGGAGGATTGATTCCATTGTATAAAAAAGTAAGTGCCGTTAGCTGGTGTTTGAAACCTCACAGCTGAAAACAGAGCAGATGGGAGATAGGAAGGGGAAAACCTGACAGAAGCTGTTCTCTGGAGAAGCTTTTCCAAAGAAGCTATATCCTGAGTAGTTTTGGAAGCTTAGAATAAAATGCAAAGAGACAAACCACATGGGTGGGGGGAGGGGAAGAGCTGCAAAGGCTTCTGGGAAGCCTGCAGCACTATAAAAGCGGATCACAAATGCAGAGTAAATGAAAGAAGGCTGCTGGTTTCTCAAGGCCACAAAACTGGCCAAGCTCGAGTGTGGGATTGAAGAACCTGACCACAGGAAAACCCCATCCATGAGAAAACAAGCAGTTTAAATGTACATTACATTCGTGCGTAACCAGCAGCCAGAGCGTGAGGATTAGGGTGTTTGATTAACCTCTCAGTTATCCTGCTGTAAGTCACTGAAGTCCACACAGAGTTATATTGGAAAGTCAAAATCTAAAATATTCTTTGCAGCATGCGTTTCCCCTCTCCTCTTTCCCTTGCAGGGTTCCTCTGTCATTCAGGGGAGAAATTATACTTCACTTACTTTGAGTGAATTCACACAATGATGGCGTTTAAGGATGTCCTCATTGGACCTGCCTGGAAGGGAATCATCTCTACAGACAACATTTCTTTCCCCTTGCACTGCCTGCAGCTAAGACTCTGACAGATGCTGCACTTGACAGAAATTGTAAAATTCAAGGCAATATTGAGTGCCTTAGCAATTCCTGCCAAAATTTCAGTCTTAAGCTAAAATATTTTGGCTAGGCATGTGTACGTTCAGGCCTGTTTTATCCTCAAGATGCATATACTCAGGATGGAGGTAACTTGTACATATGTCATGATTTGCCTTTTGGGAACTGTAAGTGTCTAGAAGTGCAATAGCTGCAGGCAATCTTTTTAACAGGCAGAATTCAGCGCAGTGTGCCATGGGAGATGTGTGCACACACACCACTCTCATGGAGACTTCACATTTGTTCCTTTTTGTTTTGGTGTTTTCTTAATCCAAAACAAAAGTCAGACTGAAGGAAAGTGTCTGTTTGGTCTTTAATATCAGGAGTAGCTGTGTTAGTCTGTATCCAAAAAAAACAACAAGGAGTCCGGTGGCACCTTAAACACTAACAGATTTATTTGGGCATAAGCTTTCATGGGTAAAAAAAAAATCTCACTTCTTCGGATGCATGGAGTGAAAATTACAGATTCAGGTGTTTGGTCTTTGTGCGAGCAAACACACAGCAGTTCCCCAATAGCATCTCCCAGAATATTGAAGAGCAATGTTCTATTTGATCTTTGACACCTAGAACCCCCAAACATGTCCTCAAGCTTCATACTCCCTTCGGGCCCAACCCCATTCTTGTTATAGTCAACAAGAATCTAAGGTACTTATATGGCCTCCATTACCATTATAATCTTTAATGTATTTACCCTTTCCAGACTCCCGTAAGGTAGGAAATGAGGGTTGTTCCTGCAACACTTACTGCTGGAGTATCTCACTACCTCTACAAAAACTAATCATGATAGCAGACACCACTTCCAACCTCGCACTCCTTGCACATCCAAGACTCTGTCTTCAACAGGGACTTCTGGTCATGCACAGAATGGAGAATCATGACTTCATTGCCAAAAAATATAGGGTTTAATTTGCAATAAACAAGACAGCTTCTGTATGTTAAATACGCATTGATTTTTTAAAATTGATTTATCATGCATTAATAGCAACACAGTACACATTTACTCATAAAAAAAAGGTTTAATGCCCCGATTTTTCCTTAATAAATTGGTATTTCATTAACATAAAACAATCATTTTAACCTAGATTAAAATTAATACACTGAATGCATTTGGATCATTTAATTAAATCTGTTACCCAAATCCCACTCTTGTCCCCTCGCCAAAGTGAGCAGTACTACTTAACTGATCATGTCACCTCTTTCATTCTTCCCCTCCACCAGCTTTGGCAATGCTTTTTGGCTATGCTGCATGTTTAGCTCTTCAAACTTAATGAATTTCTGACAAAAATGTCAAGGTTTCAGATTCCAGACACTGGGGTTACTTGCCCAACTCACAGGCTCTTGCCTCGACGAGAGGTGATCTGATCTTAGAAAGAAATAAACACAAGTTTGAAAGCTGCGTACAGGGTTTGTGTGATTAAATACGTTTACTGACCAGCAGACTCAATTGCTGTGACTATCCTCTACATACCACCTGAAAAAAATATACCCTGTAGTCTAAACAGCTGGCAGCGTTCTATAGAACTCCAACTACTGAATAGACTTGTGTGTGTGTTATTGACAAACTGTTGCCACTTCCCTTCACTGGAACCTAGAAATAAATTGCACACGGTGCACTATAAGCTTCTGTCTCTCAGTGCCATTTGTACTAAATCAACACTCAGGTTCTCATTACAACAATATATTTTTTCTTAGGGTGGAAAATATCTACAGCCATTATATCAGGTCTACTCACAGCCTGTCCCACAGGTAGGTGAATACCATGTAGATTGGGTTAATTGCAAGATTGTCACAGTTTCTGGATCAACAGCTGTAGCAAATGGAGACATTACAATTAGCTAGATCAATCTGCAAAAGTAGATTTAGCATCAGGAAATTAATGTACTGGCAGGATAAAAATATAATGGATTGTGTGGGTGGTAACTTTGCTGTGTGTCTTAAACTGTAAATATTTGAATATAAGTTATCCTGTTAATTTGTTTTTTCCATCATTAACAAGATAAACACATTGCCTAACATACATTGCAGGTATTGAAATTATATAAATCAGAAGAACACATAAGTGATCAACACTTGAGTCAGATGTGGGTACAGAATTCACATTACACTCAACAAGAACTGCCCTAAATTAATAAATACAAAGTGCTACAATATTCTAGAGTAGTGGTATAAAGCGCCACATCTTACAAGAGCAATAATGCAATGCTTTGGTGCTATCACTGTACCATATTCTTTTTACTAAGTGTGTGTTCATAAAAAACTGTCAATTTCCTTTTCAAAGTACACATATATATGAATCAGAATTTTTAGCAGTAACACTAGTTTCAATGGAGCCAGAATTTCAGTTAGTCTAAACTACCATATCTGTTGGTGACAAGCAGAACCTCTGAATATCCTTAGATTTAAAGGTTCTAAAGTATTTTCTAAATGGTTTGGCATATCATTATGGGATTTCATCATCTGTCAAGTGTTCAAATCTCCATTTAATCTGATACCCACATCTATTAATCAGCTGGCACACTTCAGTAAACATGGCTCTTATCACTGTCACCCTTTCTAGTTAGCTATACCCACTGGATTTATTTTTATCATTAGCTTTTTACAAAAGCAAGTCAAAGCATGATTTCTTTATAGATATTGATGTGTTCAGTTTCTTGATGCCAATTACTTTAGACATTCGGAGTATTTAACTGATGCTTAGAAATAACTCAGTTTTAAGCACCAATATCCAGGATAGTAATGACTAGCAAAATACATTACACATTAGTGTGATCAAAATTATACCATAAATATAGTAAAATATTTAGACATTTATTAGAACTATTTTAAATCCACCTGTTAACAAATGTAGGTTGAAGATTCGAGTAGAAAATAGTGAATTAATGAAATCCCACCCACAGGCCAAAAACCTGCTTACTAATTGAGCCATGGCAAATAGATTCCTTGAAGTTTACATCCTCCAGAGGTGGTGGTTCTAGGAATGTTAATGTAGCATCCTTCCCAAAGATATCTGTTTCTAGCACTTTTGAAGTACAGTTCTTTTCTGAAAAGTGATTTTCTATATGGCATAGTGTTGTTTCCAAAGGGGACTTTTCAAAGCAGCCAGGATGTGTGCACTGATTCCCAAGGGTAAGGAGAGATCAGAATTGAATCTGTTTGCTTATTGTATACCTATATAAAAGAGACTATTTCATACACACAAGTAGTTTTTAAAGCAATTATTCATTTTTTTTCCCAAGATAGGGAAGGGGCATGATAATTTTTTTGTTTAGATAACACATTGCTGGAAGCATTAAAAATGCAATAGAGTTTTGTCCAACTTACAAATGGCACATGAAACAATTCACTCAGTTCTAGACTAAATTTTTTCTTTCCATTTCACACTGTAAGTCATCTGTACTATGGCTCTCTGATGCCTATCCTGAACTCATCTCACAAAGGAACAATGGGATTTCTACATGTGATTGAGTGTAATGAAGACTATAGAAGAGAATTTTGCCAAAGGTTAGAAGATCACTTTCTTTACTTCATATTTTGCTTCATACCAATTGGTATGAAGCTTCAAAAACATTCCAGAAGGAAGTATCATTTCACAGCAATTTCTCTCTTAAGTGAAAATAAAATTGCTAGGAAGATATTCAGAAAACCTGAGAGGTCAATACATATTATGTTTCAATACTAAGAGAAACCAGTGCTGAGAGTTACAGACCTTGTAGGTGTGTAGATCCTGGTGTGTGCTGGTAATAATTGTGAAACACAACCCTAGATACTGGTGTTTTTTCTGGACTGATTTAACTTAAAAAAATATCACCACAGTTTTGATGTTCTTATGACCATCACAATGGGAAGATAGTGTTGTATATAACACTATCAAACTGGTGAAAAGCAGTTTCTTCCCCCTGTGATTGTATATCATAAATACATTAACGGAGTTGACATAATACCTAAATATAAAAATATATATTTTTAATGCGTTAAACCTGAGGAGTGTTTAGACTTGTTATTGGCACAAAGTATTTAGATATGTAAGATTTATTTAACAAGCAATCCATATAGCAAGTTAATTAGATAGCATGCTTAATATCTAATTTTCTGTAGTTGTGTGGTTAAATGCTAATTAAATTGCTAAGCATTCCTCACAAGTGTAATGTAATAATAGGAATATAGTCACACACTTATTGGTTCTGCAGATTTGAATTAATTACATGACAAGTAGATTTATCTTTTATATACTTATACCTCAATAGGTACCTCTTCCAACAATCAACTGGGATTTAATTTCCACACAACTGCCTTATTAGTTCTAAATTAAATATGTTTAGAACAGTAGCACTTCAGACTTGCAGATTCTCTAGTTAATGGTAACTTGCTTTTGTTTCTCATTTTTTATTCAGCCTTTTGATTCTGAGAAGGGATTAAAATTAGGAATAGCAAATGAACCTCAAAAGGTTTAATTCCTATAAGCACCCCAAAAGCATGAATGCTTACTCAGGGCCAAATTAAGAAACTCTGGGACCTAAGCACACCTGAACTGCCGTCCCCCTGGTTCTCCTCTATGTCAAAGCTCCACCCAAAGCTTTTTCGATTGGCATCAGATTTCAGAGTTAAGATGAATGAGGCAGTTCACACCTCTTTCAGATGTTTCACACCATCTTCAGGGTACATCTACACTGCAATTGGAGATATAGCTGCAGCTTTAGGCATCTAGTGCTAGCATTAATCGAGCTAGCACAACTGAAAATAGCAGTGAAGATATGGCACCATCGACCTGAACATAGTATACAAAGGATCTCACACAAATGGATTACTGGGCAACAAAATGGCAGATGAAATTCAATGTTGATAAATGCAAAGTAATGAACATTGGAAAACATAATCCCAACTATACACATAAAATGATCAGGCCTAAATTAGCTGTTGCCACTCAAGAACGAGATCTTGGCGTCATTGTGGATAGTGCCCTTGAAACATCCACTAAATGGCAACTACAACAGTAGTCAAAAAGGTGAACAGAATGTTGGGAATTATTAAGAAAGGGATAGATAATAAGACAGAAAATATTGTCTCTATATACATCCATGTATATGTATATACATACATTTTGAATACTGCATGCAGATCTAATCACCTATCTCAAAAAAAAAAAGATATACAGGAATTGGAAAAGGTACAGAAAGGAGCAAAAATATTATTAGGGGTATGGAACAGCATCCATTTGAGGAAAGATTAAAGAGACTGGGATTTTTCATCTTGGAAAAGAAACGACTAAGGGGGGATATGATAGAGGTCTATAAAATCATCACTGGTGTGGAGAAAATAACACTTCCTTATTTTATTTATTCCTCATAAGACAAGAGCTAGGTTTCACCAAATGTAATTAATAGGCAGCAGGTTTAAAACAAACAAAAGGAAGCATTTCTTCATACAACACAGTCAACCTGTGGAACTCTTTGCTGGAGGATGTTGTGAAGGCAAAGACTATAACAGGGTTCAACAAAAGAACTAGATAAGTTCATAGAGGATAGGTCCATCAATGGCTATTAGTCAGGATGGGCAGGGATGCAAACCCATGCTCTGAAGTGTCCCAATCTCTGTTTGCCAGAAGGTGGGAATGGCCGACAGGCTTGATGATTACCTGTTTTGTTTATTCCCTCTGAAACATCTTAGCATTGGCCACTGTTGGACGACAAGATACGGGGCTAGACTGACCATTGGTCTGAGCCAGTATGGCTATTCTTATGTTCTTATGTTTAATAATGTGAATACATACACAAGGTTCCAATCCATGCAGATGCATCTTCATTGCTATTTTTAGCTTTGGTAGCTAGATTAAAGCTAGCATGGGTATGCCAAACTGAAATCACACCTCTGATTACAGTGTACCCATACCCTCAGACAGGCATCAGTTACCCCTATTGTATACCTATATAAAGAGACTATTTTATACTCAAGAAGTTTTGAAAGAAATTATTCTC
Source organism: Trachemys scripta elegans (assembly GCF_013100865.1). Lineage (NCBI taxonomy): Eukaryota > Metazoa > Chordata > Testudines > Emydidae > Trachemys > Trachemys scripta. The sequence goes on from NC_048310.1 coordinate 15,893,775, forward strand.
TTTTTTTCCAAGTTGGGGAAGGAGCATGATAATTCTTTTGTTTAGATAACCCATTGTTGAATGCATTAAAAATGCAATAGAGTTTTGGCCAACTTCAAATGGAACATGAAACTATTCACTCAGTCCTAGACTAATTTTTCTTTCCAATTCACACTGTAAGTCATCTGTACTATGGCTCTCTGATGCCTATCCTGAACTCATCCCATAAAGGAACAATGGGATTTCTACATGTGATTGAGTGTAATGAAGACTGTAGAGGAGAATTTTGCCGAAAGGTTAGAAGATCAGTTTCTTTGCTTCATACCAATTGATATGAAGCTTCAAAACATTCCAGAAGGAAGTATCATACACCTGGGTCATATGTTCAAGCTTTTCTTTGCATCCATGAGAGCTAGATACACACATACACATTTTTAAATGAGAGGAGATTCTAATCTAATCCTGTGACTCCAAGAGCTGTAGCCCTAGGCACAAGACTACAGTGGCTATGCTTTAATTTGGCCCTGGGCTTACCTGAACCATCCAAGTCCACAGGTGCGGGAAGTAAGGGTGCAGGGGGTAAGGGGTGCTGCACCCCAGATTTTGAGCCTGGGGGCCAGCCACCAGCCCCATGCCCTTGCCACTGACCCCAGTCGGCCACTGGCCCACTCGGCCACAGGTCCCATTCGGCTGCCAGCCCCATGGCCAGGGGCTCCATGGCCGACCTGGGGTCTAGCTTGGTTGCTAGCCCTGGGGACTCTTATGCCAGCCCTGGGGGCTCTTATGCCAGCCCATGGCTGGACGGGACCATGTGGAGTCCTGGCTGCCAGCCCCACGCCTGGGGCTCTGCACCCACTCCTAGCTGTGGTCCCAGACTCCTCCACCTTACCCCAGTCCGCATCACCGCTCCTGGAGCCACAGCCCTGCTCCTGACCCCTGGTGTAGTGGTGGTGGTGAAGGGCATGGACAGAGGTACGAGGGGTGTAGCTCTGCACCCCCAGTCCAAAAACTCTTCCAGTGCCACTGTCCAAGTTATCTGCATTTGAAAAATTGTGGTGCTGATCTCATAAGAATAGGCTTTTGATGCTTTTGATCCTGATGGGATAGACAGTGCTATGAGATAGTCTCATTTCAGACACCTCATCCCACAGTTGGAACCACTATGATGCCTCCCAGGGGCACGGGGTTCTGAGACACTGCACTAGCACCTGCTCTGGGCATGAGGAAGCCTTGTCTGTGCGTCCCGGGGGCTCAGTTCCCTGACTCCACTGGCCACAGCAACACAAGCACTCTCCTCTAGATCTCCCAGGCCCCACTGTCATTGTACAGGTTGGTGATTGGCACATCCTAAACCTGAAGCCCTCCAAGAGTCTCCTTGGAATGTCTAGCCCCTGTCCACTGGACACTCACTATATTTGCAGATTCACTGCTTCCAACAAAACAGTACACCCCAGCTTACCAGTTTCACCTCAGTCCACCTCTCTGCTTAATACACAGCACTTAGGCTTGGTCTACACTACCCCCCTAATTCGAACTAAGGTACGCAACTTCAGCTACGTGAATAACGTAGCTGAAGTTCGAAGTACCTTAGTTCGAATTAGTTCGAACTTACCTTGGTCCACACTCGGCAGGCAGGCTCCCCCGTCGACTCCGCGGTACTCCTCTCGGCGAGCTGGAGTACCGCAGTCGACGGCGAGCACTTCCGGGTTCGACTTATCACGTCCAGACTAGACGCGATAAGTCGAACCCAGAAGTTCGATTTCCAGCCGTCGAACTAGCGGGTAAGTGTAGCCAAGGCCTTAGATATGTTTACAGTAAATTCAAGAATAAGTTGTATTAACAAAAGCATTGAGATTCAAGTAAAAGTACTGGAAACAAATGGTTATATATACAATAAAATTATAACACTCATTCTAGAGCCTAGACTTAATTAACAAGGTACTCATGTCTTGTAGAGTATTGCTCGCCCAAAATCCTTGCAGCATTTTACAGCCAGGTGGGCTGTGATGCTCCTTTCATAAGACAAGCATGCTGTCAGTTTGCCTCCTAGGTGAAAGATTCAGTGTCTTTTTGTATTACCAGATAGACCAAGCCAATCCTTTGTCTTTATTCATAATCAGGACCCGCCTCCCGGCTATTTATTCCTGTAGATTTCCTCTCTTTTAGATTTTGCCATCTCTTAATTTGCATCTGACTCAGTATACAAATAGACATACTTTGTGAGAAGCAACAGCGAGTCCTGTGGCACCTTTAAGACTAACAGATGTGTTGGAGCATAAGCTTTCGTGAGTGAATACCCACTTCGTCAGACCTATGCGTCTGACAAAGTGGGTATTCACCCACGAAAGCTTATGCTCCAACACATCTGTTAGTCTTAAAGGTGCCACAGGACTCGCTGTTGCTTTTTACAGATCCAGACTAACATGGCTACCCTTCTGATACTTTGTGAGGTATATGATACACAAATGGCCAAACTGGGAGATAGATGTCATTTACCTCTTGGTAACCTGCCTCAACTCCAAGACTTTAAGAACATATTTTTCAGTATAGATACATAAAATTTTTTAAATACTATCTGTGCAAACATTTTGCAATGATTATGACAACCAGTGGACCACTGGCTCTTGGTACAGACCTCAAATGAGACCCTCTGGTGAACTATTATGCAGATATACAACTCAGAGGATCCCTTTAAAACTCTATTCACCCCTTATCCTCTGCCTGTTGGCACCAGTGGGTCCCTGGGTCACAACCACATACTGTATTTGGAGGAGTGGTTTCTAATATGGTAATTTATAAATAGAATTAGGAGGCCTAACTTGCTCTTTTGCAGAATGTGAAGAACTGAGAAGGATTAAATATGGGTACCCTAAGAACCATTAGTCACACTGAAAAAGGATGTGGTACTTTTCAGTCAAGCAGAGCCTGTTTCAGAGGCCTGTCAAGTAGGTGCTACTGATTTGGTGGGTAGGCAGCTATCCTGTCAAGTTTAATCTCATTTATTTCTTTTTTTTTTTTTTTTTTTTTTTTTTAAAAACAAGAGTATAGTTTAGTCTAGTTTGTTATGACAGAACCTTGAAAATTTGAACCCATCATTAGTATTAAAGGAAAAATCACAAAGAATCCTTCAGCAATTTCAGGTTCAGCATGATTAACTCACAGCTCCCAGGCTTGGTTCATGAAACCCATGACCAGGGATCCCTTGATGACTACAAGGACCCCAGGCCGATTTAAGGCTATAATGGTGGTGCCGCCAACACTACCACCAAAAATATTTTCTCCAAGCCGCCTGCCTGCAGCTGAGCCAGTTCTCTGGCTCAGCAACCCGAGGAGCTGTTGTGTGTAGTCAGGGCCGGCTCTAACTTTTTTGCCGCCCCAAGCAGCAAAAAAAGCGCCGCCCCGCCGTAACACCCCCCACACACACCGAGTGCCACGCCGCTGAATCCCCCCCCCACTGCGGGCGGCGCGTGCCGACCCCCCCCCGCCGCGCTGCCGAACACCTCCCCCACCCCCGCCGCGCTGCTGAACACCCCCGCCGAGCGCCACGCCAAACAGCCCCCGCCCCCCTGCCATGCTACCGAACACCCCTCCCCCACGCGGAGCGCCACCAAACACCTCTCTCCCCCAGCCAAGCGCCGCGCTGCCAAACACCCCCGCCCCCCGCGGAGTGCCACGCCGCCGAAATCCCCGCCGAGCACTGCGCCGCTGAACAGCCCCTGAGCCCCCGCCGCACTGCCAAACACCCCCGCCCCCCGTGGAGCACCGCGCCGCCGAACACCTCCCCCCCTCGCGCGGAGCACCACCAAACACCCCCCGCGGAGCACCGTGCCGCGTTGCCCCCCGCCACCCCAAGATTGGCCGCCCCTTACCAGGTGCCGTCCCAAGCACGTGCTTCGTTGCCTGGTGCCTGGAGCCGGCCCTGTGTGTAGTGAACTAAGAGCAAGGGACTCTTACCAGTCCAATCCGAGATCTGACTCACTTGATTTTAGTCAAGTTATTTACCCTATTTTCTTTATCTGTAAGAGAGAGAGAAAATGTATTGCCAACCTCCCAACTGGGCTTCCGATCCCAACTGGAGTTGGGATGATCAGAGTTTCCAAAGTATTACAAATTCTAAAACTCACCAGAACACGAATACAACTATCTGAGAACTGGGAATCTATATATGGATATCAGAAGGAGAAGGTTGGCTGTAATCCTGCAGCAGGAGGCTGGTGGTTACCTGAGCATCCTTTCTCTCCAGTTTTAGTATAACGCAGACCGTTTAATTTTGGGAAAGCCCCAGATTATCACATTTATCATACTCACAACTCTGAGGCCCTATGCACAATACCAGGGTAAAGATTGGGTTACTCTGAGAGGCAGGAGAAAAACACTGTTTCATGGGCCCACCCAAAATTGTTAAAGACAACTCTGCAGTCGAACTGGCATGCAGTTTTTGGTTCTGAGCCTGAACACCACAAGGTCTATTCCTTAACTTCAGTGAAAGCACGTTTGATACACACACACACGTCCAGAAAGAACTACCACTTTCAAAAAAGTCCATTTTTAAAGGTATGATCCTCCAGCAGCATGAACTCAGAACTGAATCAAATGATAGAAGTTAGAGATATCTTGAATCTTCAGGGGAAAGAGCAGATAGAGCAAGGCGGCCAACTGTGGCTTATGAGCTGCATTCGGCTCTTTTACAGTTAAAGTATGGCTCACAGAGGCCCCCACGCTGCCCCCATTCTCTGCCTACCAGAGTGATGGGAGGGGAAAGGGGGGAGGGGGAAGAGCTCAGGTCTTCTGTCCTGGAGGGAGGTTGATCTCAGGGCTTTAGCCCCACAGGGTTGGGGGGGGCGCAACAGACTCGGGGTAAAAGCCCCAAGCCCCAGCAGGCGTCGCCTTGGAGGGGGGCACGTTGTGCATCTCTCGAGGTTCTCAAACTCCTGAAGAGTATCATATGCAACTTGGAGGGTCAGTAAGTTTGGCCACCTGTCAGATAGAGGAAGCATCAGACCCTAAAACTGATAGCGCTCTTCATCTTGGCCAAGAAGAAATGAGCTTCCTACAGCTCAAAGTCAGAACAGGAACCTCTGGTCTCTAAACATTCTGTTAGATCTTCTATTGCTACTTGTTCATATCATCCACCCTCAAGGAAAAATCAGTTACCTGATGCTATTTAACCTCATTGCTGGGACCTACTGTAGAGTTACTGGTTGCCTTGCATACGATTTTAACCTTGTGCTTGCCAGGCATTGTGCAGGGATCATATACTTCATAATGCTAATATATTTTGTGTGTTTGATAAGATACGCATTTTTGAGCACATAGTGCATAAAGTGCTTTGGAAAATGGGGGAGTTTACTGATGACTTCCAACTAAAATTTGCTATCATTAATCTGCAGCAATGACATCTTTCTGGGGATCTAGCAAAAAGTAAGATGCATTAGATATGGTACTAGATTTGGTGAGGGGAGAGAGGAGTTATCTAGCAACTTGCATCCATGATTGGACGCTGGAATCTAACCTTGATATTCCAAAGGGAACGTTTTCCATGAAATGCTACTTCTCAAAGGTTAACAATTAGAGTAGAAAATGTATTCTATTGGATGGAATTTTAAAAAATACAAACATACCCTATGTTCACATTACTTGGGAGTACATATTTCTGTTAAATGTCCTGTAAAGGAAGTTCAATATATCATAACATTTGTAATTAGTTATTTCAACAAAGCATGCCCAGTATGTTAAATATTTATTATTTTATTATATCAAAAGCAGAGATTTGTATAGTATAGGAGATAATCGCATCCCCATGTGATTAATCCATGATTATTTAAGCAACAATAACATTCCATATAGGCTGTTCGACTTTTAAGTAATGTTTATATTTTTAATAGGCATACAGCTAGATTTAACAAGATGAATATCAAATTAATGCACTGTGTTTGATTGCTTAGTGAAGATATAGCCTGTTTAAAGCAGATTTCACTAATTTATCTGCATACTGTAAGATCACATTTCCTTTGCAACTAATTACCACCTTTTTTTGTTTGATTTTTATGGTGTGTGGATGGCCCTTGCCTCCTATTTGATAAATGCTGTCTTCTCACCATTTAAACCATGAAGATTAAAGACAATTATATTCTCCATGTCACAAAGACAACAAGCAGACATTTTAGATATTAAAAAGTTATTCTCGTAGTATGCTATGATCTGATTGGGTCAGGCAATTACAGCCTTAGATAATTAAAATTCCTACTTGCCAGGGGAGCAGTCTTCCCGCCCAGAAGTTGAATAACCACTGACTACTACTAAATTTCCATTAAAAAACAAAGGACATTGCCTTCCCGCAGAACAAGAGGAAAATTAAGGCTCTGGGATTATATCTAAAAGGCTTGTAAAATGTAGCCCTTATGTTACACATTATACAATATGGATTTTTTTCCCCCTGCAGCGTTTGGGGCAGAGTGAACCAATGCTGAAGAGAGCAGGAGCCTCCAACTAAAAAAAAAAAAAAAAAAAAAAAAGCTGCTTCAAATACAAATTCACACATCTCCTCACTCATTAATTAATAATTTTGCACAGCACAGGTGATTGGAAGAAGATTCCAAACATAGAAGGGCTGAGCCAAAACAGTTATAGAGGGAAAAATCCTTACAGATTTGCTTGCAAGGATGATCAAGACTCATAGAAATAAGAGATAGAAAAGACCTCCTGGTAGTAGGTTATATATTCCATTCCTCTGAAGTTACAATAGATTATGAAATATAGGCTATATTTTCTAGTACTTCATCCAGTCTGGTTATAATTGTCTCAAGTGATGGGTCTTGCATCATTCCCTTTTGAAGTCTGCTCTGTAATCTAATAAATTAATAGAAATTAATAATTAATATGTAGCACTTACATACCACTTTACATGCTCAAAGAGTTCTACAAATCTGACCGTTCTCTGTTTGAGACAATATGTTCCTGCTATGATCCTGTTTACACTAGGGAAGTTTTCTACAAACCTCATCAGGTCCAGTCGATATGGTATTAAAATGTCTGCAGCATAAGGCAATTTATCTGCCCCAGGATTCCCAATGTTACTAACACAAAGGGAGGTTGAACCAGTGATCGCCTCATTGGGTGCAGACTTGGAATGTAGACAGGATCCATGGGGTGAGAGATACTTTGTATAAAGTTTTATCTTATTTATTTTTATTTCAACACAGCCAACAAAGCTATAATCTGTGGTTTTATCAGGGCACTTAAAAACAGAAATAACTAATCAGGTCTTTTTGGAATACTGGCTCTATGCTGCCCCCACTTGGCCAGTACATGACTGCCACCATCTTGCCTATGACTTACTATTTTAGACACATCCTTCTGTAATTCCATTTGTTAAGAAACTCCCTCACCTCCTCACCCCAGATGAAAATTCTTCAAGGGGAATTTCCTCCAACTGAAATGCTCTTATCCCATCAGATTGAGTCCTATGTATTATTTCAGGATGAGCAAGCGAAGATCTTCAGTGCATGGCACGTTTTACTAGCAACAGTGCCAGTTAGCATATGACATCACGTTCTTTTTCTCACACATACTTTTGTTTGTAACAGAACAGCAGTCGTTTTTGGCTCCTCCTATATATGTAAAACACCTCTTCACATGAGGTGATTGGCATAATGACCCATTTTTCCCCTGACGTTTCCTATTGTTTTTATTTTCATATGCCATGTTTCACTAAATCAAATTTTAATCTCTGAACATGCTGTTTTGGAGAAGGCCTAATTTTTTTCTATAACTCTGATTTGATCACTTTCAATCCTGTGCTGTCTGTGTGCTTTTATTTATTATTTTATTTATAGTCAGCTTTTATTCTGTGGGCTACAGTTTAAACAGTAGGATCCTGAAAACTCATGCAAATACAAATTCACAGGCAGGGTTTATATAACAGATTAGTAAAGGAGTTGGGGCTCATGTGAAGGTGAACACAGGATTTCGTGCATACAAACTACTTACAAATTTAGGATGCAGTCTAGAGATACACACAACTTTAAACACATGAGTAATACCACTGTAGGACCACTTGTGTGTTTAAAGTGCGGATTTATGCCCTAAACCTTGCAATTCATGCCTTAAGTGCAAGGTTAGGTATAAGGTTTTTGAAAGGAAGCCTTTCTTCTTTCTGAAAAGGAAGTCCATGATACATTGTGTGAACTGGAAATGGATTTGTACAGCTGTAGTCAGGAAGATATAAGATGTTTGTTTATAGCCTTCTTTTATTCCTGTTTTGAAAAGATAAACTATGATTTGCCAAAGGAGAACCCCCTTTTAACCATCTGAGAGTTTTTAATCTCATAGACATATCGAACTAACCTTACTTTTCACACTTCTCTGTTAAAAGCTGACATTTATTACCCGCAGGAAGAACCATTACTCTAAGCATTACTTTTACAGTGATTAGTGTTTAGAATAATCATTGTTGTGTACAGTTACACAAGGGAAACAAACAAGCATATAAAATTCAAAGAATTCCAAATTATTTTGTTCCTGTAAGATTCCTTGTTTAGACTAGAAAGAAACAATTCATATTTTCATAGACTATCTATACATCTACAATTATCTACCGATAAAAACCATGAATTTATTTCTACCCCCCTAATATAACTATATTAGTAAATACAGCTGTTAAGTCCCCCCTCCACCCCCGCTTGAAGTTTTAGCAAAAAATTGAAACATTTCAAATTTTGACAACCAGGTCATGTAACTGTTAGCCATGATCTAGTCAGTTACAAAAGGCATTCTCCATTCCTTATCTTCACAATTTTGCTACATAGTTTGTTCTTCATAGCCACTATAAGTGCCATCATATGTGTATAGAATACAGAGCTCAAAAGAGAGGGGACATCCAGGAATGGACTTCCAGCTATCTCAACTTAGAATCATACCACTTGTATTCAAGCTTTATGTAGAGAGAATGTAGTCTATGAATAGAGTTTCACAAAAGGCTCATGGGACATATTACAGGGAGTTCGCCAGATAGATTTGGCTTCACTGCACGGAGGTATTATCATCTTTAGACTCCAGCAAGCAAGCTGGTTGAAGCAGTTCTGCTTTGCATAAATAATTAAATAGTCAGCGGAGCAGGGACTTGAGTCTGCCCTCTCCCACTTGAGTGCCTTACCCACTGGACTAGAGTGCCATTCTCTGACACAACTTTCAGGCTAGATTCACAAAGGGACTTTGGCGCCACACATACAACCAGAGGTGGAGGAGCCTCAGCCCCTTATAACCATTAGTCTAATGGTTAAGGCACTCACCTGGTAGGGGGAAGCCCCAAATTCTAATCCGTGCTCCACATCAGGCAGAGGGGGAAAGTCAACCCCTCTCACGCATCCTGGGTGAGTACCCTAACCACTGGGCTAATAGTTATATTTACGGGCTCCTCCATCTCCTGTTTTGTATCGGGGGTAGCCGTGTTAGTCTGTATCTACAAAAACAACAAGGAGTCTGGTGGCACCTTAAAGACTAACAGATTTATTTGGGCATAAGCTTTCGTAGGTAAAAACATCACTTCTTCGGAGGCATAGAGTGAAAGTTACAGATGCAGGCATTATATACTGACACATGGAGAGCAGGGAGTTACTTCGAAAGTGGGGAACCAGTGTTGACAGGGCCAGTTCAATCAGGGTGGATGTAGTCCACCCCCAATAATAGATGAGGAGGTGTCAATCTAGGAGAGGAAAAGCTGCTTCTGTAATGAGCCAGCCACTCCCAGTCTCTATTCAAGCCCAGATTAATGGTGTTAAATTTGCGAATGAATTTTAGTTCTGCTGTTTCTCTTTAAGTGTTTTGTGTATATCAAAGTCCCCTTGTGAATCTAGCCTGGTTTTGTTTTCTGTCTGAAACTATATTGCGAATTTGCCAATAGTTTTGGGTCAACTGAATCTGCATTTTTCAAGTAATAAACTGTTCTCACACACACACACACACACACACACACACACAATCACCCAGTTCTATGCATGGAGTGAGGGCTACAGTGTGACTCATCACAAGCTAGATAAATCAGTTTCCGAGTGTCATAACACACCAGCTGTTGCTTGCATTTATTAAAAGCAATGTCTCACTTCCCTGAGCATTTCGTAGGCTCATTTCCGAGTTGCAATTTATGCAATTACTTTAACTTACATTTTTTTTTAAATGACCATAATAATTTTACAAACCTAAAAGAACTTCTGGAGTTCAGAAGTACTTTGAGGCTGGGATCCTGGCATTATATTTTCAAACTTTCCTAAAGGTGTGAGATCCTATATTATCTATGCTGTGTCCAGATAGGATGAGTTTTAACAGCTTGACGTGGGCTAAGACTGCTTCTCTTAGGGCTTATTTGCCTTGAATAGTATGACGTCTTTCTCCAGAGACTGTAGGTGTTTCTTCTATAGTGACCCCAATGATTAATATTTCATCAAGTGCAAAAAAGACTTACAAAATAATAGTAAGGGCATGATCTTTTGACCTGCAGCCAGACATTAGATATGAAAGAGGTATGTGTATTGTAAATGTATTGTAAATGGATGTAAAAGTAATTTGCATAGAATCATATCTTCTCATCTGAATGTACTTGAAGCCCTAGATCTCTACCTTTGAATCACAGCTATGATTCTCAATGACTTTGTTGGCAACAAGGCAAATAAAATTTGCACTACACTTTGCATTATGAAATCGCACAATACAAACTTGAGGTGTATAACTGATTGTTACATATATCAAATTACAAATGCACCGTTCTCTCTAAATTTTTCACAAGGGTGACCTTGTATAATTTCTTATGCATTCTGGAGCTGGGTTAAATATAAATTTATCATTTTACATTCAGATGGTAACAGTTACAAAGCTGCTGACTCATAAAAATTACAAATATAGCAAGAGACCAGGATCTTAACTTGATTCATGATTTAGTGAACTTTTATGATAATTCATATAAGTTATTGAATTACTCTGTACTTTATATGTAGACTTGAACATACCTCCACTGGTTTGACCAGTGAATATTACTTTCTGAGATTGGCCTGCTTAATAATAATATTCCTCATTTAACTATCACTTTTCATCTAAAGATCTCAAAGCTCTGTACAAACATCATTTAAATACTCCTCACACCTTTGCAAGGAAGTAATATATCATTATCGTCATTTTAGAGATGGATAGATTATGCCAGAGAAGTTAAATGACACACTGAGTGAGTGCAAAAAGCCAACAATAGAATCTGGGAGTCCACAACCACAAGACATGCACTCCCTTTGGAAAATTTGTTTCAGCATCCAGACACATTCATATTGACCTGCACATCAATAAAATTCATTTAAATACTAACAAGGACTGCTATAATTCTAGTCCTTAAACCACTACGTTACGTAGGAACTTAAATGTCTCATTTCATTATCATAGGAATATAGATACTGTGATGCCAGATCAGATCAATGGTACATCTAGTCCAGCATCTTGTCCAAGTCCTTGTCTAAACTAGAAAAGTTAGAATCCATATTAAAACAAGTGCCAGCAATAGTGCAGCTCATGGTAGATTTTTGTGGCAGGGCACTAAAAACACCTAAAGATTGCCTATACTAGTGCCTTAGCATTGATTCTACTACATCAGTGGCTCTCAACCTTTCAAAACTACTGTACCTCTTTCAGGAGTCTGATTTGTCTTGTGTACCCTAAGTGTCACTTAAAAACTACTTGCTTACAAAATCAGACATAAAAATATGGTGTTATAGCACACTATTACTGAAAAATCACTTACTTTCTCATTTTACTATATAATTATAAAATAAATCAACTGGAAAATAAATATTGTACTTACATTTCACTGTATAGTATACAGAACAGTATAAACAAGTCATTGTCTGAATGCAATTTTAGTTTGTACTGACTTCGCTAGTGCTTTTTACTTGCCTAGTTTTACAACAGGCTACACATCTAGATGAGTTAATGTACCTCCTGGAAAGCCTTTGCATGTACATGAACCCCTGATGGAGACCCATTGTACTACATCATTGCTGGCTTTTGCTGTACTATGGATACCATTTGTTTTCAAATGGAGTAACCTCACCCTACTACCTATCAATTAATGGCTGGCTGATGCCTGACCCTTGAGTGTTATATCTCTTTTTAAAATTTTCAGTCATCACTCTGGATATTTACACAATCCATATAAAGTTCCCAATATGTGTTGTCTTAAACAAAAAGTAACTAGCCTCTGGACCTCACTGCTATAACATATCATTGAGGCCAAGAGGTTAGCAGAAATCAAAAAAAAGTATTTCCTTTTATCAGTAATGAAAGGTATCAAATTTCAAAAGTGTCTCTTTATTCTTGTGTCATGAGAAATACTGAACAGGAGCAGGGCCGGCCCACAACATTTTGCACCTGAGGCAAGGAGCTAAAATGACACTCCCGTACCCCCCTCGCTTGGGCCAAACTTTGAAAGGTCTCATTTCTGCCTTCTTCCTGTTCTGCTCCTCTCATGGTACTGCTCTGCTATCTACCCCAATAAAGGAGAACTAAAAACTTAAAATGCCTTGTTCAAAAATTGTAAGTAACACTTAACTTTCAAACGCCTGAACAGCAAATGTAACTTTTCTTGTCTGCATAGTAAACACTGGCATTTTTATCTGTTTGAATAATCAAAGTGGTGCTTTCCGTGCCTTCCTGGTTGCAAAGATTTGAATTGCTTTGTGAAGGTCCACATCTAGGCTAGCTCATGCTCTATTGAGACCGTTGCAAGGCCGACCAGCCTCTCCTGTGTCATTGTGGAGCGTAGAGGTGTTTTTATTAACTTCATCTTGGAGAAGCTGCATTCTCCACTGGCAACTGTTACAGGAAGTGTTAGAAGTATGCACAGAGCAACAAAAGCATTTGGAAAGAGGGTGGTCATCTTATTTGTGCTCATATATTCCAGAACAGCCTTTGGAGTTGAAATGTATCTTGAAAGGGCTTTCAGTTCATCACCTAAATCACTCGCCTCAATATTGTGCATGTCATCATGTGTCAACACTGTCTCTAGTGCCCTGCATTGCTTGTGTAGGTCTTCTTCAGGTATAGTGAGGAGTTTGGGAATAGCATACAACATCCCAAATATACTGTTGTGTTCCTTAAGCTGCATGAAACATTCTTCAACTGACTGTATTGAACAATCTAGCACCTGGTTAAAGAATTCACCTTTGAATTGTTGTTTGGGGTCTCTTATGGGATTGTCCCGTGCCTCGTAATCAAAATGTCTTCTTCTTCGGTGACTCTTGTATTCCTGAATGAGTGGGAAAATAGCTTCAGTGTGAAGTTCCTCTGCCAACTTCTGTGCACTCTTCAGAAAGTTTTGAAATCCCTAATCTGACCGGTAAGACTGTATGTATGACTTTGCTTTGTCCAGTTGTTCCATTGCTCCAGATAGATCAAGGTCAACACCTTGGAGTCTCTTGCTTACAACATTTATTTCAAACAGTATGTCATGCCACAACACTAAGCCACACAAAAGTTTGAAGTTATGTATGTTTCTGGTGATTTCATTTCCCTCTGCCACTGTTCTCCCATGAACAGTTCCTGTCATAGCATTATCCTCCATAATGGCAACTATGGCATCATCTATCTTCCCAATTTGAGGTTTGATAGGCTTTATCGCCTCCACTCGACTTTCCCATCATGTGGCATTCAATGGTTTCAGTGTCACAGAGGATGTTCCCAGATGTTGCTTCAAAATTTGCCATCAATAAGATGATGCAGAGAAAAATACATAGATGCTTTGAATTACATTAAAAAATTCAGCAGCCTCACTGGAAGCTGATGCTGCCTCACTGACCACCAAGTTCAATGAATGAGAACCACATCGGACAAAAACACCTTGAGGGTGTAACTCTCGGATCCGTATCTGCATTCCTCTGTTCTTTCCTCTCATGTTGGCACCATTATCGTAGCCCTGACCTTTCATGTCAGCTATCGCAATTCCCATATCTTCCAGCTTTTTAAGAAGCACATTTGTCATACCAGCTCCTGTAGTATCATCAGTGTCAATAAATTCTAGAAAAGGCTCTCTGACAGTCACCATTGCAGGGACATTTTCACTAGGTTCTGTTGTTGTTACAGAACGCACCATTAAAGTCATTTGTTCCATATGGCTGATGTCAGATGTGCAGTCCAGAATAACAAAGTAATATCTTGCTTACTTCAGATCTGCCACAATCTTCTGTTTGACTTTTGTTGCCAGTAACTGTATGATCTCATTTTGAATTGTTTTTCCAAGGTAGTGGTGTGTGTACATTTCTTGGGTGGTGACTCTTCTTAGATGCTTCTGGAGTACAACATCAAATTCAGCCATCAGCTCCACAATTTTAAGGAAGTTTCCATTGTTTGGCACATACAACTGATCTGAAGTGCCATGCAGTGCTAGGTTTTGGGGAGCAAGCATTCTCACAATGGCAATGAGCCTTTTCAGAATATTTTGCCAGTTAAGAGACTGATGCAATCTTCTCTTGATACTGGTCATCTATGGTGGCCTTTAACCTTAGTCTCATCTCAAGATCTTTCCACCTATGGAATGCTGTCTGATGAATGCCTTCTCATGGCATGCCAGATTTCTAGCCAGATTTTTCCAGTCCTTTGTTCCTGTAGAACCCAATGTGGCTGGAACATTAGACTGGAAGAGTTTACAACAAAAACAGTATGCAGCATTCTGGGTTTTTGAGTACATAAACCACAGCCTCTCCACTTTGTCACCATTGGGGATTTCACGCCAGTAATGTGTTGGATGGAAACTTCTATTTTCATTGTCTTTAGGGAACATGAAGTTTTTCACTTTCTGTGGCCCATGCAGTACAAGGAAGTCCCTCAGGCGACTGCTCAGGTGGGTCCACCGTCCTGGATCATCTAGACTTAAGGAACTAAACTCAGCAGCAGCTGTTTCTTGCACCTTCACCACACTCTTCTCTGATCTACACTTTTCTTCAGGAATGTGCATGGTTACATCCATTTGAGATGAAGATATGGATGCTGCAGTAGCTGTCAGGTCACCTGCACTCTAACCTGAAGATCAGGCATCTCCTCACTACTCACATCCTCACTGGGGCCGGAAGGTTCACCGTGAACATTTGTGTCTATGTATCTCAGGGGAGCTCCTTCCTGCTTAGATAAAAAAGCTTCTTTTGCTTTCTTTCTTTTTCTGAATGCTGCCCCAGAGGGGTGTTTTCTTCTTTCACTCATGACTGATGTTCTGTACCAGCTATAGTGGCTCTCAACACTCAATTGAAGGGGAAAAATAAGCAGGCTGGTAGCAGGGCCTGAGTGAGGGAAGATAACAGCGTCTTAAGGGTCTAACTGGCTCCTACTACTTCTGTTGACTGGCTGTTCTCCTCAAGTGGGTTGAGGGAGGCTGCAGGAAAAAGGAAGCTCCCTGAAAAGCTGGTGTTAATCAATCCAGGCTCCTGGGGGTGCTGGAGAGGTACATAAGAGGCTCCTCCTCCTCTCTCTCCCTGCAGCTCCCGCTGCTTTCTGTTATTCCCTCTCTCCTTTTCTCCTGCCTGCCTGTTATGTCTCTTGTGCCTTCATTCCTCCAGCACAGCACTCCACCATCTCTGTGCATCTAGAGCAGAGAGAATACATATGCACCAGGAGCAGACATAATTTTCTACACTCTGGTGGCGCTTCCCCACAGTCTGGCACCTGAGGCGGACGCCTCAGTTCGCCGCATGGTAAGGCCAGCCCTGAACCGGAGCAACTTATTTGCCTTCTGTTTCTATTGCTACACCATATACCTTAACCATAGTCACTCATCACAGCTGGGATTTTCAAAAGAAAATAAGTCTCCTTTCAAAGTCCTAGGACTCCTCTCCAAACTAAAAACAAATCTTTGTCTTAATCTTTTCAGACACTCCTCAAACAAAGTTTCTTTGTGCATATAATCAAAGGGACGCCTGTCTCCCAAACCCTTCTATTTCCAACATATCTGCCCGAGATAAGGTGACAAGAAAGACCATATTTCAGGTGTACGCTCAGTTTATAAATATACACCAAACAAAAAAAACAAAAACAAAAGAATCACCACCCCACACATACATCAACTATGTTGTGACACAGACAGGTGTGTTACACTGTGTAACATTGACAAACTACATAAGTAAGGAAATGGATTCATGTACATACTTTCTTGTCTTTCATCCACAGGCACACGCCTCTCCATAACCACAGTTACCAGACATCAAAGCCCACACACCCTAACCTTAACTCTACTCCCTAAACCTTCCCTTTCTACCCAGCTTTTTACCAAATGAACCTCTTAATATTCCTAAATGGTGGATGTTTTATGCATGTGTGAGTTGATTTGGGAGAAGATCATTTGGTAAAAGGGGTGATGGAAGTCTGGTATCCCGGGGGCAGAGTTAAGGTTGTGGTGTATGGGTTATGTTAGTTGTGGTAATAGGGTTCATATCAATACATATGTACAAATGATAAATATATATCTATGTACCTGTATATATACATATAAAACTATTAACTTTGAAAGTTTTAGGTCAATAGTGAAAGAATGCTAAATTTGTATGCTTATCTAGAGGCACCTTAAAAGGGTCTGATTTTATGAAAGTGCTAAGTGCCTGCTTTCTGAAACCAAGTTCATTCTAAAGTGTATCAAATTAGGCACCAAAAATTTGAGCCATCCAAAAATCACTAGTCACTTTTGAAAGTGTTTTATCACTACATATTGAACACACAGACAATATAAAGTGGTCACCCATTTTAAAAATCCAACTAGTTCTACAGTTCATTTTGCACATATCCTATGCAAAAGGCAGGGAGAAACTGTGGTCTCTCAGATACAAATATGTGGTGACTTTAGAATATTGCCCACTATATTTGTAAAACCCATTGATATTAGTTCTATAAATAATTCTAAAAATGTAACAAAAGTTACCCCGAAACAAAATATAATGAGGGCAAACAACCAAGGAAAGGATAATTGGATTTTTCTCAGGCTATGCTCATCTGCAGACTATAAATGCTGTCTGGTTACACTTGAATATTGTCAATTTGCATGTAGCTAGGAGCACCACGAACATATTAGATCATGACTCCTGACACTAAGTGCTCTTTTAGACTTCTAGCATTTCATACTGGAATTAGTTGACTGGGCATACTTAAACACATAAAACTATCATTTTGTAGGGCTATAAATCAGAGGAAATTATTCCTAATACACTTTTAAATTTGAGTGTATATGTATTTGATCAAGTGTTTTCAGTAAGCAAAAGCTAACTACACGCTATATGTGCAATAGATGCTTATGCCTTGCCTGGTGACAAACAATCACTGAGACATTGGTATTCAGACAGTAAAGTGCTTGTCAAGATCAAAATGCTAATCATTGCTTGCTGGGAAATTCAGTTGCTCCCAGCTGTAGTGAAAGCAGCATGTAGCTAGGAGCAGCTGCAGCATATTATTAGTACCTAAGTCTTAACTGGAGTAGGATCCCTGTGCAAGATATATCAGAAAATGGTCACCAATGAGTCCAGGAAAATGTACAGACCACGTAAATACAGTGCTTGTACTAACCATTAAAAATATCCAGAACTGGTATCAGAAGTCCTGTAATTCTTAAATTAGATCATAGTTTCATCCAGCAGCAAAACTAATGCATTTTCTGGGATTTCCTGTAATGCTTCCTCCTCCTTATCTCCCCCGCCCCCAATAAACCATTTGCCTACTGCATCCATCGAAGAGAAAAGTCATAAATGCCATTCAGTTAGCTGGTTTAAGGTTTGGAAGGTAAATTATAATAAAACAAATGCCTTTCTCATCTTTGTATTTTGCATGATACTCTTCCCACGGGGGGTGAGAAGGAGAGAGAGCAAAATTACATTTTCATTAAATCTCTGCCTCTTTAGAAATAATATATAAAATTAAAATCTATAAATATTTAATCAAAAATGAATATGTGAAAATGCTTTGTATGTCATAACATAGCCAGAAATGAGTCCGGGGATACAAAAACTGTTCTCATAAAATTTCTAGCAATGTTAGACACTGAAACAATCATAAGAAAAAAAATAGATGATGTACCACAGGATACAAATTATGGCCCTTTTCCACAGTCAGACCTATGCAGGTGGATTCATGTGCCAGTGTGAAGCTCCATTGACTTTAATGGCACTCCATACAGGTATAACTCTGCCTGCATGGCACTGGCTGCAGAATCAGTGACTAAAACATCACTCACACTATCATGCAAAACAGGAATTGCTTGGACACACTGAACTACCATACACATTACCTCCAGATCGGCAATTATGTTTATTATGTAATTATGTTGAAATCAGTCTATTCTAATCCTAGCTACCTGTCAGAAAGTCATTGTGGCCACAAAGACCTAATAAAAGGCTTTTTTATTAAAAAACATTCTTATAAACATGTAACTTTTAAATGTACAATAAAATATTGCATCAAATCCCAACTCTCACAGAACTGATCAGGTCAGCCAAGCATATTGCCTCCACCAGCCTCCCCTCCTCTGAGTACCAGCCACTATCTGCCAGAATTGTGGGGAAATCTGCCTCCTCAATCAAAGCTAACCACCGGAAGGAGCCTTTTCACCTGCAGAGGGATGTCACATTATCCCCCACAAACTTAGCATCCCATGCCTAGTCGAGATCCAAGATGATAATACTTTTCCCTAGCTAAACTCATTTATTAGAGAGATGCCGCTCAGGAATCTAACATCATGAGTGTCATGTGATATTTGGTTGGGTCCACAAGCAAAAGTTAGATGAGAGTTCCCTGCCATACACAGTCTTCCCCTTTAGCCTCATGAACCCAAAATATCCAACCAGTCTATGCCACACTTCCATTGTGGTGCTGACTCCCTCCACAATCTGAGTTCAAAACTGTGCCCATCATGCCATTAGACACTTTGTAGGCAATATCTCTGTTTCAGTTTGATGGGTTTTCTACAATGTGATAGTGAATTATACTTAACTGGATTGAAATATTAGAATACTTTATCTTTCCATATTCTGTATTCATTTGTACTTCGAGGCATTTTCATAGAATCATAGAATAGCAGGGTTGGAAGGGACCTCAGGAGGTCATCTAGTCCAACTTCCAGCTCAAAGCAGGATCAATTCCCAACTAAATCATCCAGGCCAGGGCTTTCTCAAGCCTGACCTTAAAAACCTCTAAGGAAGGAGATTCCACCACCTCCCTAGATAACCCATTCCAGTGCTTCACCACCCTCCTAGTGAAAAAGTTTTTCCTAAAATCCAACCTAAACCTCCCCTGCTGCAACTTGAGACCATTACTCCTTGTTCTGTCATCAGGTACCACTGATATATTCATGTTCAAGGCTGATGGCATATCACTGATATGACACAAATCTGCCCTTCATACAGAGGGAGGTGGGGAGAAAAGAAAAGACAACTAGTTGCAAAGGAACAGAGAAAATCTGAATGTAACATCAATGAAACTTATTATACCTGCAGGACCAAAAAGTTATTCCCACCCCACAACCCCAGTGACACACCATAAGAATGTCTAATAGCAAGAAAAAAATAACACTTCTTCTGGAAAATTATGGTTAGTGTCTACTGAACAAGTATCACAAACACAAGGAAAGGGAACTATCTATATTCATCTAGAACACTTTTGTTCCCATCATGGTGGAATTAGGCATTTACAGTAATGGTAATCCTTCACGAAGAAAGAAAGTTTTCACTAACAAAGTACCCAATAATACTTCTAATCATTCACCCAATAAAATAATTAAGACTACCTGTGGGCCAGAGAGAGAATACTCAAGTACCACCACCTAATGCAGATTTTCTAAGTAATCAAGCAACATCTAAAATGAGTTATACTTACAATATTGAATATTTTAAGAGAGAAAAAAAATTGCGTAACTATGATGGTCTACTCTGTTGCTAGAGACATGTTTCCAGGATACACTGAGCTTACCTTTTCAAGTATTTAATATTAAAGACAGTTGCATTAAACAATTGAGAAGATTGTTTCAAAATTATCTGTTATTCCATCTCAGAGTTAATTCACAGCATGCTTATTAATTGCTGATAATAAATGATTTCTTTGGGATTGTTATTTGATCTGCAAAGAATGGAAATATAGTTAGATGGATATAGGACCCAGTTCAGTCTACCTTGAATAGGAAGACTGAAGTCAGACTGAAGTTAGTGGATTCTCTTGTTTAAGGAGCACCAATCTGGGCTCGTACAAAATACTGTGATTATCACAGTCGCTATTCTGTAGTTATGTTTACAAAAATTGATTATACTCACTGTTTTATGTGCTTTAACTTCCCAACCCATTGACCTTTGGGGCTGACTTACTATTCTCTCTCTCTCTCCCCCTTTTGAGTTGGCTTCAAGGGAAGTATATGAAGGAGTTAGTCATACTAGTGGGAATAGAGATTGGGCAACTTGAATCGTGCAATTGAAGTAAAGCACTCCCGCTGAGTTTAGCCCCGGAGTAACCACACATCTCTGTTATTTCTCCTATACTTACATTATATAATGTATTTTTTCCCTTTAAGTACTTAAAGAAAAAGAAAAAGAAAAAAAAAAAAAAAGGTCTTGCACTCATAATAAAATCAACGGGACTTCTATATACAAAAGCCTTGAAGGATCAGGCTCTTAATTTTGTCAGACTCTCTAACAATGTTACTACTCAACATTGTAATGTAGGGAGATAGTTGTATTGCAACTAAATTTTCCATCGCTCCCTAATTTTGAGTGTGGTAGTTGAAGAACATCCATCCCAGAGGACATGCTTGTTCTTGCACTTTAAATAAGCCATTTCGCAAATTAATTTTCTACATAATTCTCAATAAATGCATGCTAACTAGATGCTATAAACATGTTCCATTGAGCTTCAGTGCATCTACTGTATATCTTTATACACAGTGTTTTTCCATATAAGTTCCATGATGAACTATATTGTCCCTTGAAGTAGTTTAAGTATCAGATATTATACCTCTAAAATGTTTCTTTATAGATTAACATCTATATCATTCTGATGTTATTTCTGAAAGGAACATCAAGTATGTTTTCAAAGACAGCGTTACATTTCCTTGGGTATTTGCATGTTGAATTCAAAGACTAAAACTGACATGTTATTCTGGCAACAGGCAATTTTTTGAATAATCAGATCTTGAGCGCCGTTCTGAGCTGCTTGAACAGTAATATGTTATAGCAGAATTGCTCAGTGTCAACTACTACAAAATTTATAACTCATTCTATGAAGGTGAAGTCACTTGTTTTCCTCTCTTGTTTACGTGAAGAGATGCATCCAATTTTTTCTTTAATTTTATTTTAAGTTAGCCCAGTCATTTGACTGTTTTAGAGCAGCAAAGCACTTTTATGACAAAGCAAATAAGCAATACCAACAAACAGATTTTAAACTAGATTTGGATGGTTCTTTTGACACTGTATAGTTTTGCAGGTCCAATAAGTCACCAGAATTATCTGGAAGAGACTAGAACTATTAAGCAGCCTCAGTAATATTATGTAGGAATAACAAATATATAACTGCTAATTAAATCTACTAAATGTCTTTCTTTTGATCTTGTCCTGAAGTTCAAATACAGACTTGAAAACCTCTGAAGCTGTGAAGCAGGGAGTAATTTTGGATTTGAGATTGGGGGCAAACCCTTCTCTAAACAAGTTTCAAATCCCTTAATAGTTTAGGACTAGTCTATGACCCTGATCCAGTAACATACTTAATGAGATTAAGTACATGCTTACATTTAAGCATGTACTTATATGCCTTGATGGACTGGTGTCTAAGGAACCACCAGTTGACCTCTGTCCATTAAGGAAATTAAGATCAGTAGCTTTGAATCTGATGACTACATCTTGAGAAAGCTCAAGAAATAGCACTCGCTACCATGACCAGGGGCGGCTCTATGTATTTTGCTGCCCCAAGCATGGCAGTCAGGCAGCTTTCGGCAGCATGCCTGCAGGAGGCCGCTGGTAACGTGGATTTGGCGGCATGCCTGCTGGGGGTCCCGCAGCTTCGGTGTACCCACCGCCGAAGCCGTGGGACTGGTGGACCTCCCACAGGCATGCCGCCGAAGGGTTCCTAACTGCCGCCCTCACAGCGACCAGCAGGCCGCACCCGGCACGCGCTTGGTGGGCTGGTGCCTGGAGCCACCCCTGACCATGACCCACATTTTGATGACTTGAAGATTATGATCCAAATCCTTCACTTTAGTGCAGCCATTTTGTGCTGTACTGTCAGTGGGATCTGCCTTTAAAGCTGGTTTAACCAGTCCATGGAGGTTCATATAAGGGGCTAAAGGAAATCCTCCCACAGGACAGAGCTAATGAAAAGACTGTTATGCCATTCAACTTCCCTGCTGCCAGTATACCAGGGAAAAGGTGTTGAGGCCTGGGAGCCTATGCAGATGGTGATCCTTGCTACATTTTTGGTCCCCATGGGCATTGCAGCCCAATGTAAGTGAGAGGAGTATGCAAGTTGCTTTAACACAAAACACAGGAATTCAGTTGCACAAGGATCAGTAGAGAGAAATATTAAAAAAAAGACTTAAGGTGTTGGAGGGAGGAAAAGTTTTGGTTCGGTCACATGTGTTGGCTGACAGGCTTGTGTGTGCTAGGATGGAATTTGGTGCTATTTTTCTTTAATAAGGTCTGTATTTGCATGTAACAGAAAAACCTTAGGATACACATCTGTGTGTGTGCTTTAAAAAGTCAAACTAGGATTTCTTTGAAACACAGGATGTTTATTCATGAATATAAATTCCACTCAGTAAGGAACTGACTGCATTCATTATCAGATTTGCATAAAATGCTCAGATTTTGTGGTGAATACACTGATTTTCCAAGATGTTTTGCAGAAGGAAATTTGAAATATTAATATATTGTGCCTGGCAGGGAGGAATACATCAAATTTTGCAGTATTAAAGTTTAAGAAAATACAAATAAAAAGGTATTCTATTTCCTTGTAGTTTATATGTGAATGGACAAAGTGCACAGAAAAGGTAAGTATTTTATGAGTTAGGAATTTCCAGACAGTAAAAAACAAAGACCACCATCCTTTTTCCTACTCACCAAGTGTTCTGAAAAGGTCCTTACAATTTTTGTCATCAACCAGATTTAATTTCAGCTCTGACTAATGTTCCCAGATTATAATACAGAAATTTCCTCCTATTTCAATGATCGCTGACAATCACAAAATAAATTAATGTTGGAACACAGTTCATTTTTATCAGCTGAATAGGTTTTCCTCTCTTTCAGGAAAGAAGGTGTTATTCTCGTTTGATACAAAGGATTTCCTCCCCACCCCCAAAAGTGTCAGTGATGTTTGTATATTAAAAGGGACCAGATCCCTCGCTTTTTAAACTGTATATGTACTAATATATATGATTTAAAAACAAACAAAAGTAAGTATTTTTCCCCACACAACGCAGTAAACCTGTGGAACTCCTTGTCAGAGGATGTTGTGAAGGCCAAGACTATCAGGGTTAAAAAAAGAACTAGATAAGTTAATGGAGGATAGGTCTATCAATGCCTATTAGCCAGGAATGGTGTCTCTAGCCTCTATTTGCCAGAAGCTGGTAATGGACAACAGAGGATGGATCACTTCATGATTACCTGTTCTGTTCATTCCCTCTGGGACACATGGCATTGGTCACTGTTGGAAGACTGGCTACTGGGCAGGATGGACCTTTGGTCTGACCCAGTATGGCCTTTCTTATGTTATGTACTAATGAATTACTGTGATAAAGTTTTAACAGACAATGTAAATCAGTGAAAGCTCATAAGTGATCAAATAGGAGATAGCATAATCATTACTTATTCTGAAATCCTAACGAATGGAATGAGCTATCAGGTAATGATTTTTTTAAATGTAAGAAAAAAGTGACGTTAAAAGAAAATGGTGCCGTACAGAATACCAAACAGCATGCATCTGAATGGTTAACAATTCATCCTACATTTAGCAGTTTACAAATAGGTCTTTGTAGCTTATTTTCTGAGATAACAGTTCACACACACACACACACACACACACACAACTTGATAGACCAGAAGAAAAAAAATTCCATAACTAGAACTGTTTGGGAATATTTTGGTGAAATGCTTTTCCACCTGAACATGCTGATTAAGCAAAACTGAACAACTTTTTTTGCAAATATATATTGGTTTTCACAAAAGGTTTCTCAGGTCCAGATTGGAATTTCTTTTCAAAGTGGAAGAGAACCATCCCAGAATAGCCAATAGACCAATGGTCAGGGCACTTAAACCTGCATCTTCCTCATCCCAGCTGAATGCCCTAACAACCAGAATAGTGTCAGTGTCTCTCTGGTTTATTTAGTTATTAATGTGGAACAGCTTCAACAGGAGAGATTGATCCTGGAGCCTGGTGATGAGGGCATTTGCGAGACCCAGATTTGTGAGACCCAGAGTCTAGCTCCTGCTTCAAATCAGTCAGAGCAGTGACTTGGTCTTTGAATGTTTCAGTTAGCTGAAATATTTTTTTTGCTTTGGAACAACCCAAAATTTGTTTATTATTATTATTAGGTTCACCACGTGACCAACTATGAACAGTTATTTGCATAGCTCTACTTTGGAGTATGTTAGTCAATTCAGACTCCTTCAAGTTCAGAATCTACTGAGTCTGTCCTCCTCCAAGTACAGATGATCAGTTGATACTGTTGACATTTTTAGTTAAGCATCTGCCTAAATGCCTTGTGGAGGGGGGAAAAACGTCTAAAGAACAAACAAGAAAATAGCTCTATGCAAAATATGTTTCACTTGAAAGATATGTACATATTTATAAAAGTGCAATTTTTCCATAACAATCAGACATGGGAAGGTAAAAGCATCAGCTGAAAAATACAAGCAGATGGTAATTAAGATGCACAAGCAATGAAAACAAGTAATAACACCAGTACCAGAACCAGGATGATAACTGTCACATCAAGAGTTAGAGGAAAGGAAGGATTGACCAGTGGCTAGGGTGCTAGTCTGGGATTCAGAAAACAAAGCTTTAACTCCCTGTTCTGTCAGACTTCCTGTGTGATCTTTAGCAAGTCACTTGAAATTGCAAGTTAGGCAATAAGGCACTTTTGAAAATCCCACTAACCTAGCTCCATTTTTAGGCACCAAAATACCTTTAAGAATCTGGCCTTTAGTCTCTCTCTGTCCCTCACTCCCCTATCTGTAAAATGGGAATAGTAGCACTTCACTTCTTTACAAGGGTGTTAGGATGATAAACACAAAGTTTGTGAGGGTCTCAGATACTTACATGTCCCTGATTACCATTGTATCTTAGGGCTTGGCTACACTTGTGAGTTAGAGAGCATTAAAGCAGCCCCAGGCGCCCTAGCTCACTACCCGTCCACACTGGCAAGGCACGTAGAACGCTCTGACTCCAGGGCTAGAGCGCTCCTGGTACTCCACCTCAGCAAGAAGATTAACATTTGGTGCGCATTGGCTGAAACGCTCGGGCATCAGTGTAAAGAAGGTGTTGCATTACTGCGCTCTGATCAGCCTACGGAAACATCTCATAATCTCCTTAAGTCAAGTGGCCACTCTTGTCATTGTTTTGGAATCACTGCAGGCATGCCAATATACCCTTTGGAAGCTCTGTTTCTGACAGTCGGCATGCTTATCTGCTCCAAGACAAAGCAACCATTACTGTGGAATGCTGAGAGAGAGAGAGAGAAAGCCTGGGGGGGGGGGGGGGGGAGGAGAGTCTGTTGCTGTCTGAACTTACAAGACAGCATGCTGACAACCTCTCAGCCGCCCCCCCAAAAAAACCCACTCTTTCCCCCCCACATACACACAACACACTCCCTGTCACACTCCACCGCACCCACCTCATTTGAAAAGCACGTTGCAGCCACTTGCATGCTGGGATAGCTACCACAATGCACTGCTCTCTGTGGCCATTGCAAGAGCTGCTAATGTGGCCCTGCCAGTGCGCTTGCAGCTGTCAGTGTGGACAGATTGCAGCACTTTCCCTACGTGCTCTATGAAGGCTGGTTTAACTCAAAGCGCTCTACATCTGCAAGTGTAGCCATACCCTTAGACAGAAGCTTTGGAATAGAATTTCAAATCTCGATAATCTTTGTTGTTTAATTTTTAAAACCACTAACAGAGTGGCTCTTTAAGGGTAATGTTGAATAGCTTGTAGCATTAAGGATTTGACATCCTCATTTTCAGAAAGCATCTTTCACCATACTTAGTTTGATTTGAAAAAAGAGTTGTGTGGACTATTAGGTGAGAAGGTTCAATATTCTTACTCATTTTAATTAAAAAGACCTAATCTAAAGTTACAAAGAAAACAATGAGTGTTCTCCTTCTATCAAAGAAAGTTAGATTCTTTTGATCCAAAGTTAAAAAAATAATAAAACGCTGTCTTCTAAGCTGCCAATTGCAGGTGTTATTTTAACATTTGTTTGCACATTGCCATCCTTGTTCCCTTTTCCATCTTGAAGTTAGTTTGTCACACTTGACACTACAGGCTGCTGCTATCACTACTTTAATGCTCCAATGGAGCCCAGTTGGATCCATTTCTTGGAAGTGGATGAAACTTCTTTTTAGTCAGTAAATGCACTGCTATTTTTCTAGCTCTCCTTTTGTTTTATACTATATATCATATGCCTCATGACTGGTACATCTTCTACATCCAATAATTCTATTATGTGCCCCAAAGTAGAATTATAAATTTTGTCACACTAGTTAATTTGAATACCCAAGGGTCCTGTAGAGCAGTGGTTCCCAAACTTGTTGTTCTGCTTGTGCAGGGAAAGCCCCTGGCGGGCCGGGCTGGTTTGTTTACCTGCCGCATCTGCAAGTTCGGCTGATCAGGGCTCCCGGTGGGCGCAGTTCACCGCTCCAGGCCAATGGGGGCTGCAGGAAGCAGCGCGGGCCGAGGGACGTATTGGCTGCTGCTTCCCGCAGCTCCCATTGGCCTGGAGCAGCAAACTGCGGCCAATGGGAGCCACGATCGGCTGAACCTGCAGGTGCAGCAGGTAAACAAACTGGCCCGGCCCACGAGGGGCTTTCCCTGCACAAGCAGTGGAACAAATTTGGGAAACACTGCTGTAGAGAATTAGACAAGAGTTAAGTTCTCAGTACTTATCCCCTCATCTTTTCATTTTAGTTCCTCTGTTGCACTTGTACAGCAGCCCTGGCCAGTCCTCTGATCCATCGCCTCTTCTTTTTGATAGAGGTTCCATTGGTTTCTCATGAAGGATCAGGACAGCTGGAGATCGCTTTACATTTCCCCTCCTTCATGATAACTTTGGTGTTCCTAAGACCATTTAGGCTGTGACCATGTGAGTCCCAAGCAGCATAGATCCAATGAAGCTGCACTGTCAGGGCCAAGAGCAAGATCCACACTGGACTAGGGCTGAGGATCCTCCACTGCCTAGCACTAGATATAGTCATTTAACACCTGTGCAAGGTGAGGGTTATGCGTGCAAAGCACTAGAGAATCAGGGGCAGTGAGTCTGTTTGCAGTGCAGTTGTCTGCACATATTTGCGGCACATTGACTCATTACATTATGCAGAATTAGCAGTAGGAGTGCAGAAATCCAGTGTAATTCAATCCCAATAATTTTATGCCTGTATAAAGGTTTAAAGTGACAAAGGACAATTTGATAGCGATAGAGAACGTAATTCCGCATGCACTCAGAACCTCAGGAAACCATTGAGAGCCCACTGATGCTATAATTGGTGATGAATGCTGATGCATTAGAACTAGAGCTCAAAAAAGGAGAGTGGCAAAGGGACTAGATGGGGATTGAGGAGATTTGGGTTCAACTTCCTGCTGGGCCACAGACTCTCTGTATGACCTGAGCAAATAAGAGCTTGCCTACACTACAGGTTATGTCGGTATAATTCATGTCACTCGGGAGGTGCAGCTGCACCACTGTAGTACTTTAGTGTAGACTAGCCCTTTAAACACTTAAATCCCATCCCAGCAAAGCACTTAATCATGTGCTTAACTGTAAATATGTGAATGGCACTACTGCAGTCAACCATGTGACTAAGTGCTTTGATAGAGTGGAACTTTACTTGCCTTTGGAAACAGAGGCATAATCTGTATATTTCCTTTCTTCAACCCTCTTTTTCTTTTGATTGTAAATTATTCCAAGCAGAGACCTTCAAAATGTTGATAGCAATGGAATTGTGTGGGGAGTAAGGAACCATTCAAAGCAAATCAAGTAGCCATGGTGCTAATCCCCAGAGTGGGGCTTCTTGCCATAATAGAAATAATAATAATAAAAAAAACTATAGTGAAACTCTGGAAAATATATAGGCTGAATGTAAGAAGTCAAGTGAATATGCCTATTTTATTAGTGTGAGCTTCAAGCCAGGTGGAGCTGACCTTCCTGTCTTTTATATATGGTGGTAGAACGTTTCATTGGCTGAGTCCTTGAGTTCTATACCTTTAATATACCCAATATTTTTGATTTATTTAACTGAAGCTGCTACAGTTCTCTTAAATATATGAAGTGAGGCAAATGGTCACTAAAAAAAACCACAAACCCACCCCCCTCCGCCACAGTGGGACACTTTCACTAATGCGTTCCAACTGGAATTGAACAGGAGAGCAGAGAAAAAATGCTGGCACCTCATACAGGAAATCTGTGCCAACCATTCGTTTGAACAAGATGAAGTCCATGTGCTATTCATTTTACGACAATATTTATACACAAATTTCCCATAGGGATTATTCCCTCCCCTCTTACTCAATTGTAAAATCCATGTTATGTGGCTACATATACCTGCCATCATGTAAGTATTTGAGGGGGGGAGGAAGAGAATCAGGACTGGATTACTTTTCCCAAAGTAATATTTGTTAATGTTGCACTGTGCCAATATTATGGAACAGTGCCTATATTCACTGTGACAAGTGATGTAATCACAAAGCTACGTCTTTAGGGAATGATAGTTTTGCCCATCTGTCCAAGACTAGAAAATAGACAATACTTATGGTACAGTATTTCATTTCCCATGTGCTAGCTGCTCAATTTTAGCATTAACAGACTATCACATTCCATGGTAAGACTATTTTATGAGGTGTACACTGCACTGAGGACATGCAAAATCATGGCCAAAGAATACATGTTTAATACAGATGTAATCAGGACACCCAGAACTATTTATGGTTTGGCCTAGTTCTAAGGTTGCTATTAGTCTGCTTAGCGTGCAGTACGTTGCATGTGAAAGCAAAGCAGAATTCAATCTCAATATTTGGATACCAAATTGTAATGTGCTTCTCTGGCAAATCTGAAACTAGAGTAGAGTTCATGCCACAAACTCCAACTGAAACTTTCCTAGCATTCAAGGGATTTGGGAGCCAGGGTTTTGGTTTGGGTACCACTCTACAAGAAAAAACATTGTATTAAGGGGCTTTCTGCTCTGGTAGTACATAAAATAGTGTCTTCAGTGATTGTAGCAATCACCATTAATTGGTGTCATGTTCTAATCAGGGTATTTTCTTCAGCAAGGAATGATTAGTTATAGATGAAACTCAAAAAGGTTTGAGGATAAGTTCAGCTAAAAAAAACAAAACACACACACACCCACCACAGGTATATGGCTTATGCAAAAGTTATCAGAAATAAGCATTCTGAATCTACCCCCCCCCCCCCGTCTCCCTGTCCTCACCCCCACAAAATTTCACTTTGTATCTCATCTATTTTATTTGACCTATTCGTAAGAAATTATTACAGTAGTGCTCATTTTCACCATAACTACCAGAGGTCCTTGGCCAACAACTATTCCCCCAGAAAAGTAAATGTGAGTCCCAAACAGTGCTGCAATATCCATTATAAACCTCATTGGTAAAGTGTAATCTCAGCCATTTTTATACTAGGCTAAAACTGGCATAAGTTGCCAAGCCCAGGGGAGACACAGACATGAGGCAGAGGAAGAAAAAACAAACAAACAAACAAAAAAAAAAAAACTTCATGGGAAGACAGTAAGAGAGCCCCATGGTCTCTTTTGCACTTAACACAGCATACAAGAAATCACAGGCCTGGTGAGATCCAAAAGAACATGTTTAATGAACATTAACATGTAAGGCTTAGCTACACTGTTTCAGGGTACAAATCAACAGGGAATAGGAAGGAATGCTGTGTCGAGTAGACCATACAGCCTTGCAGAATTGACTAGCTGAACCAGAAGGAGTTTCAACTTCTCCTGAAGAATCAGATACTGGTAGAATACTCAATGGGGAACACTAGACTTAAAGCCATAGTCGGAAGCTGCTGTGGGAAATCCTGTACAGGTATTCCTTAAAACATGTTCCCATATTTGTGAAACTGAAGACAGACAATTCACATTATTTTTCAAACTTGGATCCATTAGTATTTTATTGTAGAGATGATATGCCAATCACTCTTACATTCTAAAAAGTCCTTCAAGAAGCTCCATTTTGAATAATATATGTAAGAGCATTTTACCTGTACTACTCATATTATTGATCTAACACCATTAAGGTTTACAGCATTTTTTAAAACCCATTACCTTCCTGTGTATTAGCTCTCACTAGCAAAAAGCACACCACTTTCTCTGTTAAAGCTGGGCAGACATCAACACAAAAGGCAATTCTATCTGCTGTAGTGTCTGCCTGACGGCTTGATAATGTCAATCAATAAGTAAATTCACTTTCTTACAGTTACTTGTAAAAAAGAAGTCTGCTATTGATTCATATGCAAATAGAGAGATACAAAAATCAGAAATGAAAAGTATTCTGACATTAATGCTTGGAATAGAAATACATTTATTAAAGTGTACTTTACAAAGGACACGGTGGCGGGAGAATACCAGTTTGGATTTACTACACTGCCCCCTTTCCTGTATGAGCAGCAGGTCACCACAAACACTGGCGAATCATGGAAGAAAGGCCTGTCGAGTTTCAGATAAGGCTGGCACTTGATGATGATAAATTACTTACTAAGTGCTTTTGTTGAACCATTAGGAAAATCCTTTCCTCTTGCCTCCCTTTCCATTCACCCAGCCGGGAACACTAAATCCTTATTTTAAAAATCTCACACACAATTTTAAAAGAACCACAGTTAAATAGCAGTCAGGTCAATATATGGATACAAGCTCGGGATGAATTGCTCTGAAAAAAAAAAAAAATCCACACAAAATCACTGTTACAAGCATGAAAGTGCTTGGACCTTCTTCACCATTTGATTGCCATGAGCAATTTTGCTGTCTGAGTGGAAGTTTGCAGTTAAACTATTACAGCAAAATGGGTGAACCTCAAAGTATTCAGAGTTCAAGAGCTATGAGTTAAGTTTAGAGGCCTATCTGAACCTCCTGTGAGAGCTCTTGTGGTGTTTCCAGGAAATATTGGAAATTCCTAAGTCTACTCTTTTGGGGAATGTCTGCCTCATATCCTGAGGAGAAAGACCAGAGAATGTGAAAAATGGGAAGAAAGCAAACTAAATATTTCCAAACTCTCAAATTGCAATTCAGTTCTCATTCAATTCAAGCTTTGAGTAGAGGCAAAGCACAGTAAGTCTAATGATTTGGGATTCTGGTTAAGATAAATAAGTATCTGCCTAATTAGGATGGAAGTCTCATAAGAACAGGGTCTCCCCTAAGATCACCTGCAATTTTACTACTTGTTCAAGGCGGAAGTTGTACAGAAAGCAGCCTTGCTTATCGCATTTCCACAATTCCAGCTGGAAACCAGAAGTGCAACTACACTTATCTGAAACTTTCAGATACCTCCAAAGGACTCACTTAAATCCATACTCTCAACCTTCTCTGTCCAGCTCTTCTGTGTAGCTCCAAATAGTGCCATTAAGAGCAATTCAGATTAGCTCCACAGTGAAGAACTTTTCTCTACTGCCTTCCTAACTCAGACCCAGGACATCAAATAGCTATACAGTCCACTCCCCCGCCCCCCACTGAAAAACCACCTGTAGCATCTGGTCTGGGCAATGGCCTCTCTGCAGGGCTTGGACAGTGGACTTGCATAGTTATTGGAATCACTGATCACAATGCTAGTTTCCACTGCATAAGAAATGGATAGTATTGAGCCCTATGTGAAAGACATTTGCAAAAAAAAAAAAAAAAAAATGAGTGACTGACTGTTCTTCAGAACTAAATATAGCAATTCAATGCAATACAAAAAATTGTATTACATAGCAGTTTTCTCTTTAGTATAGTCAAATATCAAACCAACATAACAGAGCACATATGTAGCAGTAAACTTCGAAATGGAGGATAATATACACTCTAACCCATTAAAGATGAAATGTACTATCAGCTTGAATGACAATGGGAGTATGGCATACAGTATCCATTAGTGCATTAATACTACATGAAGCCATTACATTGTTTCCACCTATTAACATAACTGGTGATAATATTGGGGGTGGGAAATCAATATTTTTGACATCTCAAGGGGGAGAGGAAGCTGTACATGTACTTTTAGAATATTTCACACTATGGCATGACTGCAAGACCTATAATGATGCAAAAATACAGAACAAGGTTACATATGTTGGTGTCCAGGGGTCTATTTGAGGAATAAGGCACTATTCAGAATAAATAGGAGTATCACAATCCAGCCCTACATTTTTCAGCGGTACAAAGCTGTGAGCGCACATGCATACACATGTCTGAATATGTACAGACAGGGTGACAATATCTTTGTCTTCAGACTGTAAAGTGCCTTGAACAATAAAAAAGGCCAAGATTTTCAAACGTAGCTGCCTAAAGCACAGTATGAATTCAAATACAGATGCCTTAGTTGTCAGTCCTTAATAGGGAGATCAGCTAAAGTTATCAAAGCTTAAAGACCGATTATTAGTCTAGCACAACAATATGTATATTCAAATATGCTTTTAATGCATCTTCATACGGACATAAGAGAACAACAAGGTTAGTTCCCCCTGGTGCTGTAAGACTATTGTATGGTATCATGATATGGCGAAGGTTGTCAACTTCTGAAATTGTGTCTGGGCACAATTGCCACAATTATGCATGCAAACATTTGTGCGTACAAATAGGAAAATATGGACTGCTACTTTAACACCAGGCATTCCAGCTGTCACTTCAAATTTGATTGGCATGTGCATATCAATTTGATATTTTCAAGGCCAGAAAATCATTAGAACTACCCTATCTTAAGACACTCTGTGATAAGTCGAGTTTTTAGTTTGAGAATGCCATTTTGCAGCTGGTGTTAGGTCAACTGACCGAGGGGAAAAAAAAAAAAAAAAACCACCAACCAACCAGACACGATTGGTTCTTTTCTGACTTCAGTAGGCTTTGTGTGAGGCTTTTACTGCCCTGTTGCTTAATTACATAATTGGAGGTTATTAGGAGTAGGTTTTCCTTTTTAATGGTATGAACTGTGCTCCATGAGATCACAGTGTAACGCCCATTTAGAATACTGTAAAAAGACAGGATTCCTTGCAACCCTGAAAAATATATTTGGTTACATTGCCATAGTGTGAATTTATATTCTAGACTAGACTGGGCTCCCATTAAATTCAATGGATGTTTCACTATCGCCTTCAATGGCAACAGAATTGGGCCAGACACTAGTAAGTAAAATGTTAATTTTAAAAGGTTTATAAAAAAAAAAGAGTGACTCCACAGACTTTATTTTAAAAGGTCATCAAGTACCATTGTGGCACATTTAGTATTACCTCTGTGCTCTATGAGGCAAAGTAGGTTTTTACACAATCTGGATAGAACCTATAATGCTGATTTCATAGGGCAAGACAATACTTTTTAAACCAAGCTGACAGATGCTTGGGTGAAATCCTGGCCTTTGTGTACTCAATGGCTAATCTCCCATGACTTCACAAAGGCCATTATTTCACCTCTTAACCTTACCTATTTGATTGCAGTGCTGGGGGTGGGAAGGGGAAAAGAAAAGGCAGGGAAGGGCCAGTGTGTAGAGGGACAGCTTAGAATCACAACTCATTAAAAAGTCAGGGTAAAATCCATACAGCTAATTTGGACATTTGCCCTGATATTTAGTATTTCAAACATTTTTGTTAATTTAGACTCATAGAATAGAAACATTTCAAAAAGCAATATTGAATACAGGAGAAAACCCAACAGTTTAGCAAATTCAAAACCAATAATTTCTGCTTAGGATAATGCTGACCACCCTAACTGCTTCAGCTACTGAGGAAGAAATAGTCTAGATGCAAAATAATATTCATCAGTCATTATGTTGCACCCATGTCATCAACACTATTAAACTCTTAGGGCAATAAATGTTTTCCCCTGTGTTATTTTAATGTATGTACACCCATAATCTATATTCAGACAATTTACTGCTACTTTATACTTGCATAATGATAATATTCAAGTATATTTGAACTATCTGGAGCTAGATTCCACTTTCTAGTGCTGTTTCCCTGCTATATCATAATTATTCCCTCATCACCTCTTTCAGATGAAAAAGAAAAGAACACATTGTTGATCAATTCTCGGTAAGTAATGGAATGAAGCCATTGTTAAGTGTTTGGCAACTAGGACTATCGTGAATTAGTATGCTCCACTTGGAAAGTTTTCCATTACCAAGGTAGAAATTTAAAACTAGATTGTCCATAAATAACAGATTGGAAATCTTTCTGCATTTTTCAGGACACAGGGCGAGAGCCTACACTGAAAAGTTCTCATCTGTTAAGGTTTCAAAACAGTTAACACTTAATGTTCTTATTTATGGTGAGGTTGAGATTTTACGCTCAGCTCATACCAAGGGCAGCACCCAGCTCCAGGAGCAGACCAGGGAATGAACTGTGATCAGGTGTCAGAACTTGCTCCTAGCTTCAAGCATGAGACAATTCAGAGATTTTGAAGTCAGGAATTTCATTAGATCATCTAGTCTGACCTCCTGTAGAGAACAGGTTCTAGAATTTCATCAAATTATTCCTGTGCTGAATCCACAGAAGGATCCACTGTTGAATGCCAGAATCTGGCTGTCCCTAACACATGCATACACAGCTAGGGCTAGACATCTGGGAGGGAAGTGTTTTATGCACCCTCCTAACCCACTATAGCAGCCAAGCAAGATGGAAAAAAAAGTGACCAAGCAGCACGGCAATGGGGCCAGGCCAGTGCCCAGGGCAACTGCCCAGCTCACATGCCTCTAAACCAGCCATGTGAAGTGCCCTACAAGTGATGCTCTCTTGAAGGCATGTAACATAGTATATAATCTTGCCCTAAATTTGTTTAGAAATACAAATTATACAATCTTACTTTGCCCTTACCCTTTAGAAGGGTGTGCAGTGTTTCTGGGCCAGATCACGCAGAGCGAAGGTTTGAGGAAGATCAATTCAATGAAAAACCCAGTCACAACTAAACCCCTTCTCTAAAAGAGAGGTGAAATGGGTCAGAGCCTCCTGACAGACCCTTCTGGCAGGAATACATCCCTGCAGACCCCATCAGCCATTCCAAAGTCACTCACCAACACTTCCATCACCAAATAACCCCAAAACCTCCTTTTTTCCATACCGAGGCTTCAGCCTCACCCAACTATAGCATTGAAGACAAGTCCAAATATAACTTTAAAAGTTCTCACATGACTCTTGTGATTTGCAGTCCACCTAGTCTTTTCTTACTTCTCTCACAGCTCACCCTTCTGGTTAGGGACCAGTGGATTTCCCCAGCATCACCTGATAAATTCAGAAAGACAAACAAGCAGTCCTGGGGTTAGACAATAGTCACACATAATTAGTATCTATCTCATCTCTCTTTAAATCTAACCTAGGCTTCCTTCCACCCCACTATTGAGTCCCTCAGATAGAGCAGTAGACTTCAGGGCAATTCCTCAGAGCATCTCTCAGTTTCTCCCAGGAGCACTTTTTCGTTCCTTTATTAGGAACTCTCAGCCCCCCCAGGGAACATGCAGCAGACTGCTTTAAAGCTTTTCTTCATTTGAGGACTCTAGCAGTCCTTTATGGTTGACCCTGCCTGAGCTTCCCTGCTGTAGGAAACTTCCCTTCTCTAATACAGGTGAGCCTACCAAGAAATGCCCCTTTCCCACTATAGTTTCCTCTTTACTTTACTCTGAGCTCCTTTATTTATGAGAAGCTCCTACTCCCTACCCAGCTGGGACTGACGACAAACTGAGCTAGCTCCAGGTGGGACCAAATGAGCTAAATAGGCTCTAGTGGGAGGCAGCTAATTAGTCACAGAGGGCTGCTGTGGTTCCCTCTTAAAGGGGCAAGGCACCCTGTAACAAGAGAAATGAAAACCTCTGGTGCAGTGGTGGGCAACCTGCGGCCCACAGGCCACATGCAGCCCATCAGGGTAATCTGATTGCGGGCTGTGAGACATTTTGTTGACATTGACTATTCACAAGCATGCCCCCCACCCCACCCCCGAGCTCCTGATGACTGCAGTTCGCTGTTCCCGGCCAATGGGAGCTGCGTGAAGTGGCGGGCAGCATGAGAGCCTCTTAGGCCTCACCTAAAATCTTTTCAAAAATAAATACTTGTTTTTTCCCCCCATGCATGCATTCTAAATATAAAGCATTTTTTAATGAAATGTACGGTCTGGTCCTCTGTTTTGCACGCATGCGCATATGGCAGAGCCTGGTCCTGAGAGGGGCTGAATGCTTTTTTTGCAAGGTCAGTAGGAGTTGAGGGCACTCGTCGCCTCCTTAGGAGCCTGATCCAAAGCCCACTTAAGTCATTGTAAAAACTCCAGTTGGCTTCAACAATGTGTGGATCAGGCCTAGCCCATAACTAATGGTATTTTCCATGAAACCAGCTAAGGCTACTAGGCAAGGAGCAGTAAACCTGGAAATCTAAGCTCACTACTTTCAAGAGATAGTTTGCTTTCAATCACTGATAGGCCAAATAAAATTTCCAGCTCCAACAACAATGCATTCACTGGTTCACTAAATGTGGGCCTTTTATAATGAATAAACCTCTAATTAGATATATTTTCAGTATCTAATTTACATTGTAAGATGTTTGTTTTTTGAGTTCCTGAATTTAAGCAATGGAAGAAAAAGGAAACTTTGATACATTTTTAATTAAACTGATAGTATCTTTTTAAAGGCTAAAATACCTATAGTAAAAAGGACCCAAGTAATAATAGACAGGTTGTATAAGGCTTAGCAGGAAGGCTATTATAGCATTCCTTCTTAAGCACATTGCTTGCTTTGTGAAAGAGCCAGACTGCTTTTGTAAAGATGTGTATTTGGTATCTGATTGCTTCTGTGAAGAACATTTAAAGAAGGTTAGTCACCTCTGGCGCTAAAAAGCATTGTGTGTTAAAAGTTCCACAATACACCGCTGCTCTATGCTTCAAAATGGGAGAGCTGTAAACCTTTTCTACTGCATTAAATAGCTTGCCATCTCATGCTCTGTCTCTGAACCTGGGCTTTGCCCCCGCACACACTAACTTCTGTACTATCAAATATGACTTTACTGTTCAATAACATTGTAATTCCAGTGTACCAGTCAGTCTATTATAAAATATTAGCAATATCCCACAAACGGCCATATTTTCGGAGTGGCTCTTAATCCTGTTCATGGAAAACTTAGTTATGTTAGTCACTGCACGTGTGTACAGAAATAAGTTTGTGTGGGTAAACTAGGTAGCAAATAAGGGGGCAAAGGGGAGTGGGAGTCAGGCACCTTTCAGTGGAAGCTGACACATAACTCCCCTTTAGCCAGCCCCTTTGAAAACTTCACACTATGTGACCAGCCAGCGGTAAATATTTTGTTTCATGCATACAAACTTTGACTCTGCCATCAGAGCCACACCCAAAGATCCTTATACCCACATGGAGCATGCCTGCAGTTACTGCAGCTTTTCATGGGTGCAGGGGTCTGCCCACCTGGCCCCAATCTCAGGATCAAGCCCTCAGAGATGAGGAGGGGATCATTTGAACTATTCTAAAGGGTCCAATCGTCAGCTAGTGTAAATCAGGATTCTGACAGACACTGCAACCACATGCAGCATCTTTGAGGACCAAATTGTATAATAAGTTTAAGTTTAAAGCATTAAATCCTCAAAACACCATTACATTAGATAGGCTTTGGAATATTCATAGCCCTGTATATCAATACAGGTGATGTGTAGCTGTGTGTTCCTGGCCTACTGGGGGTGGTTTTCCTGCAGAATCCGGAATGCATATTCTCCAATTTGGTTATGCAGCCTTTTTAAGTTTTACCCTAAGGAGAAGACCATTGACTAGTGATTACCTGTTACAGGAAGCCAGAGATCAAAAGCAGAGGCTGTATACAGAAATGGCTGAACTGACCTAAGGGAATTCTTGTTCTTGATTTGAAACCTGACATGAACTAGTAACCAAGAGAGCAAACCCTGCTGAGAGTTTTGAAAGACTGACACCCCTGCAGAGTCCTGTGCTGGAACTGAAGAGTGGTAGCTTCTGGTAAGTCTTTAGCATGCATGTGACATGTTTATTGTTTTTTTATGTTTTCTCTGTAATGCTTTTGCCCTATAAATAAATGTACTTTGCTTTGGAAGAGCTGTGTGGTAACTTGGAACTGCTGTCACATGCTGGTCATTGTCCACAAAGTGATAATTTTTAGACAGACTGGCTTGCAGGAGCTGTCTCATATCTGGCAGGGTTCTGCACAGCCTTTAAATCCCTGGTCCAAAGGAAGGTCTCTGCCCAGAAACTGGTGACTGCTGGAGGTCTCAGACCTGACTGGGCATTCCTGGAGTGGACTACGGTGGAGGAATACAGGTGCAGTTACTTTGAAACTGTGACAATCATAGCTCCATTGAAGTCCATTTAGCTACCCCAGCTGAGTATCTAGCCCAGGGGTCTGCAACGTTTGGCACGTGGCTCGCCAGGGTAAGCACCCTGGCAGGCCGGGCCAGTTTATTTACCTGCTGACGCAGCAGGTTCGGCCGATTGCGCCCCCCACTGGCTGCGGTTCACCGTCCCGGGCCAATGGGGGCAGCGGGAAGTCGCAGCCCAGCACAATGTTCTCTCGTGCCGCTTCCCGCTGCCCCCATTGGCCCGGGACGGTGAACCGCGGGCAGTGGGGGCCGCGATTGGCCGAACCTGCTGCGTCAGCAGGTAAATAAACTGGCCCGGCCTGCCAGGGTGCTTACCCTGGTGAGCCGCGTGTCAAACATTACTGACTCCGATCTAGCTCAAAGTCTCTTTGTTTCTTTACATAATAAGGAAAAAATTCTCCTTCACCCATACGGTGAATCTGTATTGTTAATTCTGTGCAGAGAAAAATCTACTGGCATCAGTGTGAGTTCTGTGCATGGATCAAGTGCAGAACATACAATAGTGAACCACAATGCAGA
This sequence comes from Trachemys scripta elegans, assembly GCF_013100865.1. NCBI lineage: Eukaryota > Metazoa > Chordata > Testudines > Emydidae > Trachemys > Trachemys scripta. The sequence goes on from NC_048310.1 coordinate 15,933,044, forward strand.
ATGAAAAGGAAGATTTTTCAATAATTTTCCTTTTGCCACTTTTTTCTCCCTGGTTGCATGAAATAGTCCAATGATCAGTGCCAAAAGAAGCCATCACAATAGTCCATGTAATATTTATTTACCACTCATCCAGCATGGTCCGAGTGTCAGAGCCTAACTCCCATTCAACATAATGGGAGTTTGATGTATGGAGGGGCTGTGAGATATTGTTTATTATGTCACTAGAAAGCAAATCACTATTGATTTTGTATTTTCACTGGGATTATTCTTTCTATGACAGTTTTCCACTAACTTGATATTTTGGAGGAAGTACCCTAAGACTAAATAACTGAGTGCTTTATGTTATAAGTAATTGCAAAGAAAAGAAAGTCATTTATTTCCAGGCCTGTCATTTCTTATCTTAATGAGCCATAAATTGATAGATTAAGCAAGCTAAAATTATGAGTAAGAGCTGGTTTCAAAGATATTTTCCCATTTATGGAGCTTAATAAAAAAAAATTCAAGTGCAAATTTATTCATCGTGACCTTCAGTTCGAGGACTAACCTGAGACTCTTCTACGAGAAGCAAAAAGGAGTGATTATTTCAAACAACATTCAAACAATTGAGATGTTGTGTATAATCCATGGTGCAATGCCTAAGAATGATTTTATCTTTACTTACCCTACGGCTCTCACATTACCATATAGGTGTGAATGATGGGAGAAGTGTATGAAAGCCATAAGATGGGAGGCTCCTGAAACTGCCCTCTACTGCTAGGAACTGAAGTAATATCTCACAACTGAAGGAATTATTTGTACCTGAAGGCAAGTTTCTTGCCCTGCTCTTGATCCTGATGGTAGTCAGTACTAGTATTTATAAAACAATGAGGTACGTTCCACATTAATACTAACACTGTCCCTACCATCTGGCCATCTTCACCATCTCTCCCTCAACCTCCTTGCAAAATACTTATCTGGAGTGGCTGTTGAGGAAGAGTACAGACAAAATGCTCTTCTGCTAGGAACACCAGAGAGAGAGAGAAGGCTGTTATGGGTGTCCCCACCCCCATCCCCCCGGCCTCTGATGCTGCCAACACCAGCTTTATCTTCCTGCAAGCATCCATTCTTTGATGCTGCTAGCATCTTCTCTCTCCTACTCTAGTTTAGCTGATTGCCACTGCAAACACTAGCTCCATTCAACTGACCTCATTGGACATCATTGGACCTTCTGACATGGCCTAATTTTTTTAATGTGACCAAATATTAAGCAATAATATATTAAGGGGGGAAAACAAAACAAACAAAATAGAGGTAAATGTGTTTTAATACATAACAGATATAGGGCTATTCCAGATTTTTCAGTAATTTTATATTGTATTAAGGATATTTTTGACATTTTAAACATTCTATTTCATACATTTTATGTTTCAAGAACATGATACTAATACAGACAGCATATTTTCTCACATGACCGGTATGTACACAGGTTTGAAGAGGGCACTAACAGGAAAATTTCTTTGTTTTTGTAGTGTGTTGAAAATGGTGTTAAATTGTAATCTATTACTTTACATTTCAGGAGTTTCCTTGGTCTTAGTTGCAGCGTAAGGGGCTCTGTAGGGAAGGGTGAAATGTGGCTCTAGTAGCAGTCATTTTGCCAATAGCCAGCCTATGGTAAGATGATGTGAGTTTTGCCTTTCTGTCTTAGGGAGCAGCCTTCTTTGTGTCTCTCTCTCTGTTTTGGGGTTCTTATGTGTTATCATTCTGAACTCTAAGAATGAAAGTAGCATTACTAGCGACCTTCCAGCAAGAGTACTTTGTTTTTATCTAATGTCTCTGTGTGTTTGCCATGAACATAACAGCTTTGTTTAAAACAAAAACCAATCACTCTCTAGGGTCATACTGCTATCTGGTTCCTACCATCAGTACAGAACCAGGCAAAAAGGTATACAAAAGTGGTGAATTTATTACACACATTGATTTCAAAAGCCATCATATTTTCCCCACACTGTAGTGTTAGCTTAGGAAAACATAAGCAAGCCAATTTGGGCAAAGCAGGGCACATGCACACTTTTTCCATCCTTGACAGCACGCACAGCCAATTCCCCATCCTTCAGAGCACACAACACATTTGTCCCATTATCGGCAGTAATAAAGTCAATATACAGAGACCAAACAGTAAGCTACTCAGCAAGCATGTCAATGCTTTTACAAAGCATTTACTTTAGAGTTTTTCAACCCTGTACATGTAGCATGTTGTTGTGACTGCTGTAGAATGAGAAGAAACTAACACATGTTGAGTCATACCAGAGGTAGGCAACCTATGGCACACATGCCGAAGGCGGCACACGAGCTGATTTTCAGCGGCACTCACACTGCCCGGATCCTGGCTTCTGGTCCAGGCGGCTCTGCATTTTAATTTAATTTTAAATGAAGCTTCTTAAACATTTTAAAAACCTTATTTACTTTACATACAACAATAGTTCAGTTATATATTATAGACTTATAGAAAGAGACCTTCTAAAAACGTTAAAATGTATGACTGGCACGCGAAACCTTAAATTAGAGTGAATAAATGAAGACTCGGCACACCACTTCTGAAAGGTTGCCGACCCCTGAGTCATACATATGAAGTGAGAAGTTTTTCTCTGTGGTCAGACACGTCTGATGCTTTTACACATCAGCGGCTCTGAAAACCATGAACAATGCTCAGCAGAGTTTTACCCATCTATTTATTATGTGGAAGTTTGGACCCGAATATGCCATGAATTGAAGAGTTCTCTTAACTTTCACCAACACCACTGCCACTCACCATTTAAGTACTCCACTTCCAGCATTATACATTTTATATGCAGTGTCCAAACTTCAGACAGATTTGTGCTGTATTGGTTATTTATTATTATAAATATTTTGATTCAGTTTTACAGCAGATGAAGTAAGAATGTACAAAGCCTCCTCACACCTAAGCTCTGATCTGGCAACGGAACTCACCCTGCCCCAATTAAGTTAATGGGGCCCTATAAGGGTACAGGAGTCCATCCATGCAGAGCTCATTACATTTTAAGGACTGATATTTGTATAACTGTAAGAATAGTGGATCAAATGATTTAAACAAATTTTTTTTTTGCAATTTTGGAAGGGATTTTTATTTTGGAATGGCTTACTTTTCCTTTAACATTGGCGCGTATTGGTTACTATTTGGCATGCCATGGCAGCGCTGTGAATTCCCGAGTGTAGCCAAGGCCTCAGTCGTCAGATACCTTGTAGGGATGTTAGCCTTTCATTGTCCCCTTTGCCAAACCAGTCTTTCCCAATACAGCCAACTACTGCACCAAGCATTCACAATTACTAATGTATAACAAAAAACTCCAAACAAACAGTAAGGGATGTGGGCAGAATGACAAAACAGGAACAGAATTAAAGCTATATGTGGTATATGGTACTTGTAATGATAAAGTGCATGTCTGATGGCAAAGGAGTGGCTTAACTTTTCATTTCCTTGCTTTAATGTATTTGTATTACGTATGTGTTACATAGCAAATTTAAGTGACTCACAACTTTTTAAAAAAATTAATTGAACTTTGAATGTGTGTGTGTCTCTCTCTCTCTCTGAAGGAGTCAAGTAATTATAACAAAGTATATGCAATATGTGAAGACAAGAGATTTGTTCTACATAAACATATTTTATTGAGAAACAGGCTGAATAATTTATTTTCATTGGTCCCTCCAAAGGGTTTTCACAGTCTGTATTAAGTGTGGAGAGGAAAGAGTGACAATTTACTTCTTATGGCTCTTTAAAGTGAACAATGATCATCATTATAGCTAGTGAAATTTTAACAGCTATTTCTCTTCTTTAGTATTTGTTGTTTACAGCTGGCTTTAAGATTAAGGGGAATAAAAAGTAAAAATAAATAAGTGCTTAAATTCACAAGGCTAATATAGATACATAAGTCAAAGTGACAGGTCATGTGATGTCTTCTGATACCTTAGGCTTCTTTAGGTTGCTCCATTGGTCAGTAAACAGCAATGCAGTAAGGCATATATTTTTCACTTAGGTTGCCAATATTTTATCCAAACAATGAGTTGATAACATTCAGAATTACTCCGCTGTTCATTTGTATCACTGACTGTGCTACACTTTAGTTAAAGCCAACTTAACAAAACAGCAACAGCATGATTAAGTAAGGTGCATGATATTTTCAGCTGTTTACATCTTGTCAGTTTCTGATGTGTAATACATAAATCTTAATGTCTAATAAATTATCACCTGTGCTTAATTGGTTTTTTTTTTTTGGAAAACAGTCAACTTTTACATTTGGGAATTTTTTTCTGGGTTATTTATTTCATTTTTCCAGTGAAAAATTGTGTAATGAGCTGGTGTTGAGAAAATGACATCTATAGGGAACATATTTTATATATTCTTATGTTAACCAAAAGATGTAACTAGATAATATTATTCCACTGTGTATTAGAAATTATATAACAAGGACATTAAGGGTTAGATCGTGTCCTTAGGTACAGCCCTGGAAATCAGTTGATGTGTAAACTGTGCCATCCCAAAAATAGCCTTCGGAGGCATTAGGACCCGGAGTTAAATCAAAACTTCTCTCCTGCATCTTCCTTGCTCTAGCAAATTCAATGTGCTGCTGGACTTTGCCAGAAGCCACTTAATATGCCCACCTTGCACTGGATCATCTGCACTGACCAGTAGATCCCTAGGGTGAAGCTCAGGCTCTGTCTATTCTTCACCCCTCCCACTTTCTGCCCTGGAGAAGGACTAAGTCGGTGCATGATTTGATTTGGCAATCTCAGATGGCCTATGCATCTTTGGGACCATAACTGGCTCCCTGATCAACTACCCCCCCAACCCCACCAGTTCACCAAGCTAAAAGTATATACAGCAAATAAAATAACCCATATTCTTCACTTCTCCCCCATCAGAGGCCCTGTGCTGTGATAGTCTTCTCTCAACCTGAGTAGAGCTGGACATTGTCCACTCTGAGGTTCATCAATAACATATCATAAACCAGAGAAAGATAGCTTGAGAAGGGTTGTTGGTTGTTTTAATGTCTCTTCCAATGATTAGTCTTACTAGTTTCTTTCTGATAACATTTAAATACATAATTTGTGTTCTGTCTTCCCTGCTTTTCTATCTTTCTAACACCACGCTGAAGCCTAATCTCAAACTCCTTCTTTACACTTACACACACAATGTAATCTTACAACAAACACTACCTTCTATTTTAAGCATCTGTTATCCCTCACGTTAGTGTTTATGGGCCTGATGCCCAACTGGTGTATACTCACATAACTCCATGTCAATGGAGTCGTGTTGATTGGCACTCAATGAGGATCCGAGCCAATATTTTTAACCTAGGTTTAGTTCTCATTCCATCTTCATTTTGGGTCTATTAGATGTGGTTTAGAATAAGCGCTACAGGTGAAAGTAAATTCACAAGTTGAATTACAGCTGCACAAAATTGCTATTTTACCTATGTCCTCTAAAGTGTGTACTGTGGGTTTAATCTGATTTATATGTATATAAAAACTGTAGTAAGAACATGTGACAAAGCTGGAAATGTATTACAGCAAGAAAACTAAGTCCAAAGCAGGCTTCACTTGAGTCAGACAAACACACTGCCTTCAGTTACTACTGCTTCATGATAGTTTTTACTTTTCAACTAAAAATGTGAATCATAGTTAGAAAGCAAAAGACGACATCAAAAGCATCAATCATTTCTAATAGTTCAGATCTGAGTGGTAATTGTGGCAACAAAATAACAATCTCTACTGTAGTGAGTCGGTGTGGCTCCCCTCCTGTCCAGAGGAGGGAGCCCACGTGCCGGCACCAGAGTGGGTGGGACCACCACCACCTGTCCCCGCCCCCCGGAAGTCAAGGGGCGGGACAGGAAGTATAAAGGCCGGCCGCCAGAGCTCAGTTGGTGCCCAGCCACCGCAGGGAGCAGACGTGCGGCCGGGAGCTCCTGGCCAGGAGACCGTCGAAGACCGGGGCTTGGACCCTGGCTGGCCTGAGCTACCCCGGGCCCGCTACGAGGAGGAGCCGCCGGAGCCCGTTCACGCCCGCCACTGGGAGAACCCCTGGGAACCGGACCCCACTAACCCTGAGGGTGAGACTGGACCCGAACCCCTTCGCCCCTGCTGCTATCCAGAGGAGCCGCCTGAGGACCATTGGCCGGACTTCCCGGCAGAGCTACCGGACTTGCCGCCGAGCCCGGGCAGAGAGGAGCCCATGGAGATGGACTGGCCCGATCCCGGCGTAACGAACGAGGTAGGCTTTGAGGGGGATCATGGAAGTAGCCCGGGGATAGCCGACCCCGGTCTGGCTGCAACTGAGTGTGAGCCTATGTCAGTGTGTTGCGGGCTGGATACCCCACTGACCAGCAGCGGCAGCAACCGCTGTTAGGGCCCCGGGCTGGAACGCAGTGGAGTGGGTGGGCCTGCGTTCCCCCCTGCCACCCTCCGCACGGGTGGCAGGCTTCCCCCTCACCCAACGCTCGGCTACAGAAAGCCTAGGCGTACCTTACCAGAACTATTTGCTCGCTCAGCCCCTGCAACAAGGGCCTGAGCCTAACTGTGTTTGCCCCGCCCTGCTCCAGGGCCTGGGCTCCGAACTATTTGCTCGCTCAGCCCCTGCACAAGGGCCTGAGCCTAACTGTGTTTGCCCCGCCCTGCTCCAGGGCCTGGGCCTTGAACTATTTGCTCGCTCAGCCCCTGCCACAAGGGCCTGAGCCTAACTGTGTTTGCCCCGCCCTGATCCAGGGCCTGGGCTCCGAACTATTTGCTCGCTCAGCCCCTGCAACAAGGGCCTGAGCCTAACTGTGTTTGCCCCGCCCTGATCCAGGGCCTGGGCTCCGAACTATTTGCTCGCTCAGCCCCTGCAACAAGGGCCTGAGCCTAACTGTGTTTGCCCCGCCCTGATCCAGGGCCTGGGCTCCGAACTATTTGCTCGCTCAGCCCCTGCAACAAGGGCCTGAGCTAACTGTGTTTGCCCCGCCCTGATCCAGGGCCTGGGCTTTGAACTATTTGCTCGCTCAGCCCCTACAACCAAGGGCCTGAGCTAACTGTGTTTGCCCCGCCCTGATCCAGGGCCTGGGCTCTGATCTATTTGCTCGCTCAGCCCCCGCAGTCAAGGGCCTGAGCTTTAACTGTGGTTGCTCCGACTCTGCACTAAAGAGCCGGAGTTCCGGGACTAACTGACTGCTTGTTCCCACAGTAGTGAGTCGGTGTGGCTCCCCT